>NC_142870.1:134375530-134678560 GCF_051225735.1 Oryctolagus cuniculus
TTATTAGATATGTGGACAATGATAAATTTGCTTTGTTATAACCATTATAATTCTCATAGGATTTTGATACATTTAAGTTACTTTTAAGTGAAGATGTAATGATGAGATATATTGAAGGGCTTTCATGCTTTAAAACTGAAATATTTTAAAGAGTCAGAGCCAGTATTCTGAGGAATTATAACGAATAACAAATTACCCTTATAAGAATAATTTGGTAGTCTTTTACCATATATAAAATTATATACAATTATATATGTTTTCCATTCTGACCCACAAAAGGTTAGTGCACATTTATAAAGGGATATATTTACTACTAGGAATTAAGAGGTTTTATTTTAAAAACAGAAAAATGAAAGAATGGTATATCCAATTCTTGATGTTTCCATAACATGTCACCACAACCTTGGAGGTTTAAAGCAAGAGAAATTCATTCTGTCACAGTTCCAGAGGCCAGGAGTTCAAATTCCACGTGTTGGCTTGGCCATGCTCTCTCCTGAGGCTCTAGGGAATATTCTTTTTCTTGTTTCTTTTAGTTTCTTTTGACTCCAGGCGGTTCTTGGCTTGTAGCCACAGCATTCCAGTCTCTGCCTCTGTCTTAACATTGCCTCTCCTTTTTGTGTGTCTGTTCTCTCTACATTCCTTCAGGTCCACTTATCACTGGATTTTGAAACCACACAGATAATCTAGGATGATCTCATGTGGAGATCCTTAATTATATCCCAAAACCCTCTTTTCCACCTAAAGTAATAGGTACACATTCTAAAGGTTAAGACATGGGCATACTTTTCAGGGGCCACAATTCAACCCTTTATAGATAATTATTATAATATTGCATTGAGAGATTGATTACATATATATTTTTAAAGATTTCTTTATTCAAAAGTCAGAGTTACAGAGAGAGGGGGTGCGCGCGCGCGAGATCTTCTGGTTCACTCTCCAGACAGCCACAACACCGAGGCTGGGCCAGGCCAAAGCTGGGAGCCAGAAGGTTCAACCAGGTCTCCTACATGGGTAGCAGTGGCCCAAGCACTTGGATCCTCTTCTACTGCTTTTCCCAGACCATTATATGGAGCTGGATCAAAAGTGAAGCTGTCAAAATACAAACCAGTACCCATATTGGATGCTGGCATAGCAGGCGAAGTCTTTACCCACCATGCCACAATGCTGGCTCCATTACATATCTATTTTTAAAAGTTTGATTTTTTTTGAAAGAGAGGGAGAAGAAGAGGAGGAGGGAGAAGGAGACAGATCTTCCATACTCTGGTTCATGGGCCAAGCCAAAGCCAGGAACCAGGAACTACAACTGAGTTTCCCACATGGGTACCAGAGGCTCACATACTTGGGTTATCATCATTGCCTTCACAAGTATGTTATCTGGAATGCTGACATTGTAGGTGGCAGCTTAATATGCTGTACCACAATGCTGACCCCTAAAATATTATTATTTTGCAGAACTCTCTTTCAGATGTTTGTCAAATGATAGGTTGGTGTGGTGCTGAAAAATAGATCTGAAAATTAATAATGCTGGAATGAAATTTGATTTGGATAAAACACTGCAAAGAGTGCCAAACAATCACAGTTTTACACAATATTGTCATTTTGTAGAGAACGCCCAGAAATAGGAGAATTAAGAATGAAAATCCAATTTGTTAAACATATGCTACCATGATTGCAGATGCACATAGTCTATAAAGTCATCACTCTGATTACTTTCATTTCTATATGAATAGTTAACTGACATGAGATGATCAGGAAATAATTTCTAACATAAAGTGCAAATGCCCTGTATATATAATTTTGTACCCTATGGTATTATCTATGGTATTATTAACTTTTTCAAATTATTTTGAATGGACACACAGTAGTATTCCATTTGGATATACACAATTTATCTCACCAATTTCTCATGTTGTGTTTATGTTCTTTCTGCTATTTTCAGTTATATATTACACAGTTATGAACATATTTGTGCATATGGTTTTCTCATTTTTTGCATAATGTAGATTTCAAGCTAGAGTTTCTGAATCAAAATACATGAATTTTTTTGGAATCTTTTTATCTAACGCCAAATTGCTTTCCACAAATATTGTATGTCTGTTATAACCAGCAATATATGAGTTGGACTTAGCATTATGTTTCCTAGATGGATCCACGCTGCTATAGGTCATTTATTCCAACTGATGAATATTATTTCCTTGAATAAACTAAAATATATTGATTCATTCTTATACAATGGGTGCTTACATTGATTCCAGTGTATCATTAGTTTACACGTATGCATCTTTGTTTGCACACATGATAATTCTAGGGTATCTAGTTAGAAATAGAATTTCTGCTTCATTAGCATACATCATCAATTTTTCTTGATATTGACAAATTATACTTCTGTCATATATCAAATGATTTATTTATGAGTGGATCTGCTTGGGAACACTTTTTTATTTTTTTTATTTAGTAAATATAAATTTCCAAAGTACAGTTTATAGATTACAATGGCTTCTCCCCACCATAATTTCCCTCCCACTCGCACCCCTCCCATCTCCCGCTCCCTTTCCCATTCCATTTACATCAAGATTCATTTTCAATTATCTTTATATACAGAAGATTGATTTAGTATATATTAAGTAAAGATTTCATCACTTTGCACCCACACAGAAACACAAAGTGTAAAATACTGTTTCAGTATTAGTTATAACATTACTTCACATTGGACAACACATTAAGGACAGATCCCACATGAGAAGTAAGTACACAGTGACTCCTGTTGTTGACTTAACAATTTGACACTCTTGTTTATGGCGTCAGTAATCTCCCTAGGCCCTAGTCATGAGTTGCCAAGGCTATGGAAGCCTCTTGAGTTCGCCAACTTCGATCTTATTCCGACAGGGTCATAGTCAAAGTGGAAGTTCTCTCCTCCCTTCAGAGAAAGATACCTCCTTTTTTGATGGCCCCATTCTTTCTACTGGGATCTCACTCACAGAGATCTTTCATTTAGGTCTTCTTCTTCCTTTTTTTTTTTTTTCCAGAGTGTCTTGGCTTTCCATGCCTAAAATAATCTCATGGGCTCTTCAGCCAGATCAGAATGCCTTAAGGGCTGATTCTGAGGCCAGAGTGCTGTTTAGAACATCTGCCATTCTATGAGTCTGCTGTGTATCCTGCTTCCCATGATGGATTGTTCTCTCCCTTTTTGATTCTATCAGTTAGTATTAGCAGACACTAGTCCTGTTTGTGTGATCCTTTGACTCTTAGACCTATCAGTGTGATCAATTGTGAACTGAAATTGATCACTTGGACCAGTGAGATGGCATTGGTACATGCCACCTTGATGGGATTGTATTGGAATCCCCTGGCACGATTCTAACTCCACCATTTGGGGCAAGTCTGGTTGAGCATGTCCCAAATTGTACATCTCTTCCCTCTCTTATTCCCACTCTTATATTTAACAGGGATCACTTTGCAGTTAAAATTTAAACACCTAAGAATAACTGTGTGTTATTTGCAGAGTTCAACCAATAGTACTAGAACAAAAAAAAAATGGATAAAGTATTGCATTGTACATCAACAGTCAGGACAAGAGCTGATCAAGTCACTGTTTCTCATAGTGTCCATTTCACTTCAACAGATTTCCCCTTTGGTGCTCAGTTAGTTGTCGCTGATCAGGGAGAATATATGATATTTGTCCCTTTGGGACTGGCTTAACTCACTCAGCATGATGTTTTCCAGATTCCTCCATCTTGTTGCAAATGACCGGATTTCATTGTTTTTGACTGCTGTATAGTATTCGATAGAGTACATGTCCCATAATTTCTTTATCCAGTCTACTGTTGATGGGCATTTGGGTTGGTTCCAGGTCTTAGCTATTGTGAATTGAGCTGCAATAAACATTAATGTGCTTTTTTGTTTGCCAATTCAATTTCCTTTGGGTAAATTCCAAGGAGTGGTATGGCTGGGTTGTATGATAGGGTTGTACTCAGGTTTCTGAG
Source organism: Oryctolagus cuniculus (assembly GCF_051225735.1). Classification (NCBI taxonomy): domain Eukaryota; kingdom Metazoa; phylum Chordata; class Mammalia; order Lagomorpha; family Leporidae; genus Oryctolagus; species Oryctolagus cuniculus. The sequence continues at coordinate 134,379,514 of NC_142870.1, forward strand.
GAATCTCCAGACTGACTTCCACAGTGACTTGACCAGTTTGCATTCCTACCAACAGTGGGTTAGTGTCCCTTTTCCCCCACATCCTCTCCAGCATCTATTGTTGGTAGATTTCTGAATGTGAGCCATTCTAAGTGGGGTGAGGTGAAACCTCATTGTGGTTTTGATTTGCATTCCCCTTTTGTTAGTGATCTTGAACATTTTTTCATGTGTCTGCTGGCCATTTGGATTTCCTCTTTTGAAAAATGTCTATTGAGGTCCTTGGCCCATCTCTTAAGTGGGTTGTTTGTTTTGATCTTGTGGAGTTTCTTCATTTCTTTGTAGATTCTGGTTATCAACCCTTTATCTGTTGCATAGTTTGCAAATATTTTTTACCATTCTGTTGGTTGCCTCTTCACTCTCCTGACTGTTTCTTTTGCAGTACAGAAACTTCTCAATTTGATGCAATCCCAACAGTTAATTTTGGCTTTGACTGCCTGCGCCTCCAGGGTCTTTTCTAGGAAGTCTTTGCCAGTACCTATATCTTGCAGGGTTTCTCCAATGTTCTCTAATAATTTGATGGTGTCGGATCGTAGATTTAGGTCTTTAATCCATGTTGAGTGGATTTTTGTGTAAGGTGTAAGGTAGGGCTCTTGCTTCATGATTCTGCACGTGGAAATCCAATTTTCCCAGCACCATTTATTGCATAGACTGTCATTACTCCAGGAATTGGTTTTAGATCCTTGATCAAATATAAGTTGGCTGTAGATGTTTGGATTGATTTATGGTATTTCTATTCTGTTCCATTGGTCTATCCATCTGTTTCTGTACCAGTACCATGCTGTTTTGATAACAACTGCCCTGTAGTATGTCCTGAAATCTGGTATTGTGATGCCTCCGGCTTTGCTTTTATTGTACAAGATTGCTTTAGCTATTCGAGGTCTCCTGTGTCTCCATATGAATTTCAGCATCATTTTTTTTCCAAATCTGAGATGAAGGTCTTTGGTATCTTGATTAGTATTGCATTGAATATATAAATTGCTTTTGGGAGAATGGACATGTTGATGATGTTGATTCTTCCAATCCATGAGCATGGAAGATTTTTCCATTTCTTGGTATCCTCTTCTATTTCTTTCTTTAAGCTTTTGTAATTTTCATCGTAGAGATCTTTATCATCCTTGGTTAAGTTTATTCCAAGGTATTTGATTGTTTTTGTAGCTATTGTGAATGGGATTGATCTTAGAAGTTCTTCCTCAGCCATGGCATTGCCTGTGTATACAAAGACTGTTGATTTTTGTGCATTGATTTTATACCCTGCTACTTTGCCAAACTCTTCTATGAGTTCCAATAGTCTCTTAGTAGAGTTCTTTGGGTCCCCTAAATAAAGAATCATATCATCTGCAAAGAGGGATAGTTTGAGTTCTTCCTTCCCAATTTGTATCCCTTTAATTTCTTTTTCTTGCCTAATAGCTCTGGCTAAAACTTCCAGAACTCTATTGAATAGCAGTGGTGAGAGTGGGCATCCCTGTCTGGTACCAGATCTCAGTGGAAATGCTTCCAACTTTTCCCCATTCAATAGGATGTTGGCCGTGGGTTTTTCATATATTGCTTTGATTGTATTGAGGAATGTTCCTTCCATACCCAGTTTGCTTAGGGTTTTCATCATGAAAAGGTGTTGTATTTTATCAAATGCTTTCTCGGCGTCTATTGAGATAATCATATGGTTTTTCTTCTGCAGTCTGTCAATGTGGTGTATCACGTTGATTGTTTTGTGAACATTGAACCATCCCTGCATACCAGGGATAAATCCCACTTGGTCTGGGTGGATGATCTTTCTGATGTGTTGTTGCATTCTATTGGCCAGAATTTTATTGAGGATTTTTGCATCTATGTTCATCAGGGGTATTGATCTGTAATTCTCTTTCAATGCTGCATCTTTTTCCGGCTTAGGAATTAAGGTGATGCTGGCTTCATAAAAAGAATTTGGGAGGATTCCCTCTTTTTCGATTGTTCTGAATAGTTTGAGAAGACTTGGGGTTAGTTCTTCTTTAAATGTCTGGTAGAATTCAGCAGTGAATCCATCTGGTCCTGGGCTTTTCTTTGTTGGGAGGGCCTTTATTACTGTTTCAATTTCTGTCTCAGTTATGGGTCTGTTTAGGTTTTCGATGTCTTCCTGGTTCAATTTAGGTAGGTTGCATGTGTCCAGGAATCTATCCATTTCTGATAGGTTTCCCTGTTTGCTGGCATACAAGTCCTTGTAGTAATTTCTGATGATTCTTTGTATTTCTGTGGTGTCTGTTGTTACGTTTCCTTTTTCATCTCTGATTTTATTGATTTGGGTCTTTTCTCTTCTTTTTTAGTTAGTTGGGCCAATGGGGTGTCAATTTTGTTTATTTTTTCAAAAATCCAGCTCCTCGTTTGGCTGATTTTTTGTAATGTTTTTTTGGATTCAATCCTGTTGATTTCTTCTCTGATTTTAATTATTTCTCTTCTCCTACTAGATTTGGGTCTGGTTTGCTGCAGTTTTTCTAGATCCTTGAGGTGAATTGAAAGCTCATCTATTTGGTGCCTTTCCAATTTCTTGATGTAGGTACCTATGGATATAAACTTTCCTCTTAACACTGCTTTTGCTGTATCCCATATGTTTTGGTATGTTGTGTTGTTATCCTCATTTACTTCCAGAAAATTTTTGATTTCTCGTTTAATTTCTTCTATGACCCATTGTTCATTCAGGAGCATGTTGTTCAATCTCCATGTGTTTGCGTATGCTCTAGGGATTCCTGAGTTGCTAATTTCCAACTTCATTCCTTTATGGTCTGAGAAGCTGCATGGTATGATTCTAATTCTTTTGAATTTGCTGAGACTTGCTTTATGGCCTAGTATGTGGTCAATCCTAGAGAAGGTTCCATGTACTGCTGAGAAGAATGTAAATTCTTTCTGTGTAGGATAAAAAGTTCTGTATATATCTGTTAGATCCATTTGGGCTATAGTGTCATTTAAATCTACTGTCTCCTTGTTGATCTTCTGTCCTGTTGATCTGTCTATTTCTGAGAGTGGAGTATTGAAGTCCCCCTGTACTATTGTATTGGGGTCTAAGTCTCCCTTTAAGTCCCTTAACAAATCTTTTAAATAAACCAGTGCCCTGTAATTAGGTGCATATACATTGATAATCATTATATATTCCTGTTGAATTGATTCCTTAATCATTATATAGTGCCCCTCTTTGTCTCTCTTAACAGTTTTTGTGTTGAAGTTTATGCTGTCCGATATTAAGATGGCTACGCCCGCTCTTTTTTCATTTCTGTTGGCATGGTATATCTTTTTCCAGCCTTTCACTTTCAGTCTGTATGGATCTTTGTTGGAAAGATGTGTTTCTTGTAAGCAGAAAATAGATGGGTTTTGTTCCTTAACCCAATCAGCCAATCTGTGTCTTTTAACTGGACAGTTCAGGCCATTAACGTTCAATGTGACTATTGATAAGTAGTAACTTTGACCTGCCATATGCCAAAGATATTTTCTAATATATGCTTTGAATTCCCTGTGATCTTTTGCTGTGAGGTTTCCTTCCTTTACCTTCTTTCATATTGATGACTGTGTTTCTGTGTTTCTGTGTGCAACACATCTTTAAGCATCTTTTGCAGGACTGGACGAGTGGCGACAAATTCTTTCAATTTCTGCTATGAAAGGTCTTTATTTCACCTTCATTCACAAATGAGAGCTTTTCAGGATATAATATTCTGGGCTGGCAGTTTTTCTCTCTTAGTACCTGGGCTATATCTCACCATTCCCTTCTAGCTTGTAGGGTTTCTGATGAGAAATCAGCTGTGAGTCTAATTGGAGATCCTCTGAGAGTAATCTGACGTTTCTCTCTTGCACATTTTAGGATATTTTCTTTATGTTTCACTGTGTTGAGTTTAATTATAACGTGTCGTGGTGAGGATCTCTTTTGGTCATGTTTACTAGGGGTTCTATGAGCTTCCTGTGCTAGGATATCTCTGTCCTTCTCCAAACCTAGGAAATTTTCTGCTAGTATCTCACTCAAAAGGCATTCTAATCCTTTCTCCCTCTCCATGCCTTCAGGAACTCCTAGAACCCGAATGTTGAGTTTTTTTAATAGTATCCTGTAGATTCTCAACAATATTTTATCGATTTCTAATTTCTTCTTCTTTTCTTTGGTTTGACTGTATATTTTCCTGTTCTCTGTCTTCTAAGTCCGATATTCTCTCTTCTGCTTCACCCATTCTGTTTTTAAGGCTCTCTAATGTGTTTGTCATTTGATCTATTGAATTCTTCATTTCATTATGATTTCTCTTCACTATCACAGTTTCATGTTCTACTAGTTGTTTCATTTCATTTTGATTCCTCCTTAATATTTCATTTTCATGAGAGAGATTTTCTATCTTGTCCATTAAGGATTTCTGTAGTTCGAGAATTTGTTTTTGAGAACTTCTTAATGTTCTTATCAATTTTTTGAGATCCGCTTCTTGCTTTTCTTCTATCTCGTCATCTTCATAATCTTGAATTGGGGTGTCTTTATCATTTCGGGGCATCGTAGTGTCTTCCTTGTTCTTGTTACTTCAGTTTCTGTGTTTGTTTGGCATTGTGGAAATATTCTTTGGTTTCTTTGCTGTTGGTGTTTTTTCTCATTATACTATGACTCTAGATTAAGTGTACTGTCTGTTTTTGATGGAGCCTTAGAGGCTTGAGATGGGTGTGGCCTGAGAGCTCTGTTTGGTTCCTCAGTGTTAAGGGTTTGCCAAAGGTGACACTCCCAGGTTAGGCGTGGTAAATCTCTCTTTCTCTTTCTTTCTTTCCTTCTTTCTTTCCTTCTTTCTTTCTTTCTTTCTTTCTTTCTTTCTTTCTTTCTTTCTTTCTTTCTTTCTTTCTTTCTTTCTTTCTTTCTTTCTTTCTTTCTTTTCAAAAGGGAAGTAATTCCACACAGCTGAATGGAATTGGAGGTAGTTATTAGGCGAATGATACACCCACAGGATCCAGAGATTGGAAGCTCTTTCCCAAGGACCACACAGGGAATCTGTTCTGCCCTCAGTGTGGGCTCAAATTCTCCTGCAGTCTCCCTCTGGGTTGCCAAGGTTACCAAATTGTAGCATCTCTGGAGAGTACTCACGTGAATTCCGTGAGTTCTCTCCCCCACCATCTCTTTTTTTCACAGTCTCAGTTCATTAGCAGCACACATTCACTAGGTCCTAATCTCCTGTTATTTCACACCCTCCCCCACCGAGTCAGGTTTTTCTGCTAGGCTCAGGGCCGGTGCAGACCTGAGGTCACCCTGCTTATGACATATGTCCAAAATGGTGCCTGCTCTTTGTCTTGCTTGCCTTTGAGAGGTGACCAGAGAGAGAGAAACTCGTGTCCATATCGGTCAGTTTTTTTTCCTCTCTCTTCTAGTTAGCCTGGTGAACTTTTCCCCATGGGTTTCAAGCCTCTTTCCCTCTAGTCTCCTCTTTCCGCTTGCCCGCTGGTGTCTTGGGTTCTTGAGGTTCGGCTCACCTTGCGTTCCAGCGCTGGTGTGTTGAGTCTGCCGCTAGTGTCCCAAAATGTGGGCTCCCACGCTCTCCATGCAGGTCCACTGTGAATCACTAGTTCTGGAAGAGTTTCCTCTGCTGTTTCTTCCCCTACTCTTCCTTGAACCTGCAGTATCTTCACTTTCATTAAACTGTCCCTTCCCGGACTATCAGTGTGCTCCCTTCCTATTCCGCCATCTTGCCCAAGCCCGGGAACACTTTTCTTACATGTCTATTTTTCTATGCTTGTGCCAGTACCACCTGCTATATGACCATATCATGGTAAATGTCTTGAAATGTGGCTAATAAAATCCTTAAATTTTGTTCTGCTTCATTTTGTTATCCTTAATATTTTGTTATTATGTGAACTCTTAATAAACTTATCATGTTCCTTGTTACAATTTAGATTGAAAATGCACTGAAATTTCATTTGAATGAGAATAAATTTCTTTATAACAGTGAGTCTCCCCATCTACGAACACAATATTTCTCTTAGTTTATTCATGTTTTCTTTCTGGTATTGGATTGCAATCTGTCCATGAGTGTTTTATATAATCTTGTTAGTTTTATTCTTTTTGTAGCTTAAAATTTTTATTGATCTCATGAATGACATTTTTACTTATCATTTACATATTGGCTAGTGCTGATATATGGGCATGCTGTTGGTTTCTGAGGATTAATGTTTTATACAGCATTTTACTGATTCTCATATTTTTAAAGTCCTCCCATCTGTCGATTTTCTTAGAATTCCTGTGTAGAAATATCATCTGTCAATGAATTTTGGTCACCTTTTTTTTTTTTTCTTTTTCTTGTATTATTTTGGCCAGGACTTACTGTATACTGTAAAATAAAGGGGTCATAGAACATACCCTTATCTTCACCTTAGTACAAGGCTTCCAAACACCACTATAGTAGTTACCAGGAAGCTTTTGTTCATGATTCATTATTAGAGTAAATATCATTATGGTGCATTTTACTAATATCTATTGTTATTTTACTTCTATGGAGGTAATTATGATTTTTCTTAGATTGGTAATGTATTGTATTAAAGTAATTTTTTTTCTGACCCATAACTATCTTATGTTCCTAGCATATATTCTACTTCATTGTTATAATTTTGATTTAATAATAATTTCATTTAGAAAATTTGTATCTATGTTCTTAAATGCAGGTTTTCTTTTCTTTTTTTTTTATTTTATTTATTTATTTGAGAGGTAGAGTTACAGACAGTGAGAGGTAGAGACAGAGAGAAAGGTCTTCCCTCTGTTGGTTCACTTCCCAGATGGCTGCAACAGTTGGAGCTGCGCCGATCCAAAGCTAGGAGCCAGGAGCCAGTTGCCTCCTCCTGGCCTCCCACGCGGGTGCAGGGGCTCAAACACCTGGGCCAACCTCCACTGCTCTCTCAGGCCACAGTGGAGAGCTGGATGGGAAGAGAAGCTTTCGAGACTAGAACTGGCGCCCATACGGGATGCTGGTGCCACAGGCGGAAGATTGACCTACTGCACCACGGAGCCAGCCCCAAATGCAGGTTTTCAATACTTGTTTATGATGAGCTTGCTCTGTTAGGTTGTCAAAGTTAAGTTAAACTCTTTTTTTTTTTAAAAAAAGATTTATTTATTTTATTTAAAAGAGAGGAGAGGCAGGGGGAGAGAGAGAGAGAGAGAGAGAGAGAGAGATGTCTTCCATCGGTTGGTTCACTCCCCCAGTTGGCCACAATGTCTGGAACTGTGCCAATCCAAACTTCTGATATAGTAGCAATGAAATTTTTAGATATCATGTCTGAATTTTAGTTTGGATTTTAATATAAAAAGAATTTTATTCCTCAAAGAAATTCAACTTTATTTATTTATTTATTTATTTATTGACAGGCAGAGTTAGTGAGAGAGAGAGAGACAGAAAGAAAGGTCTTACTTTTTCCGTTGGTTTACCCCCGAAGTGGCCGCTACAGCCAGTGTGTTGTGGCCTGCGCACTTTGCCGATCCGAAGCCAGGAGCCAGGTGCTTCTCCTGGTCTCCCATGCAGTTACAGGGCCCAAGCACTTGGGCCATCCTCCACTGCACTCCTGGGCCACAGCAGAGAGCTGGACTGGAAGAGGAGCAACCAGGACAGAATCCGCCGCCCCAACTGGGACTAGAACCCAGGTTGCCGGCACTGCAGGTGAAGGATTAGCCTAGTGAGCTGCAGCGCTGGCAGAAATTCAACTTTAGAAGGCTACAAACTTTCACACAAAGAATATGCACTTGGAACTCAGTTGTATCATTTTTTTTTAAGATTTGTTTATTTGTTTGAAAGGCAGAGTTACAGAGAGACAAAGGCAAGACAGAGAGAACGGGAGAGGTCCTCCATCTGCCAGTTCACTCCCCAAGTGGCTGCAACAGCCAGAACTGTGCCGATCTGAAGCCAGGAGCCAGGAACCTTTTTTGGGTCTCCCACATGAGTACAGGGGCCTAAGGACTTGGGCCATCTTCTACTGCTTTCCCAGGCCATAGCAGAGAGCTGGATTGGAAGTGGAGCAGCCAGGACTCAAACCAGCGCCCACAAGGGATCCCGCACTGCAGGCAGTGGCTTCACCTGGCATGCCACAGTGCCAGCCCCATGTCTATCTTAATAAATCAGTGAAAATTTCATCCAGTAGGTAGTTTTATGTCCTAAAATATAGTGATAGACAACCCATTTTTGAGCCAATATGAAAAATTTAGAAAATGGAAGATGCTTTTAAGTGTCACATTCATACATTCAGTAGGAACTAGTTTTATTTTTCCAAGTGAAAACATTTAGTTTTCAACTTTCATGATCTTTTTGAATAAAGTTATGAGAAAAGAACTGAAACTTTATTTTTTTTGGTCACTGTCATGTTGAGAAACAGCACACTTTAGGAGTCATTCTAAATTTTTTCTCCCTTAGATTTTTATAATACTTTATTATGCAGTACATTTATGGGCATTATCTCATTTTAACTTCATAATGATGCAGTTTTCCGACTGAAGTTCAGAGACATAAAGTTGGCTTTACCCTTTTTTTATTTTTTATTTTTTTGACAGGCAGAGTTAGACAGAGAGAGAGAGGGAGAGAGAGAGAGAAGTCTTCTTTTTCTGTTGGTTCACCCCCCAAGTGGCAGCCACGGCTGGCGCATTGCAGCCGGTGCACTGCGTGGCTTTACTCTTTTGAATGCAACATTAAGTGAGCACTGTAAGTCCTTGCACTTGGATGCAGAGGTGAACAGGGGGCAGCACCTTTAGGTTTTCGTCTCTAGTTGTGCCTGTCGGGGGGATGGTGATTCCACCTCAGCATCACTAGCCTCAAAAGCTCCATGGAAGTACGACTGATGTCCATGTTTTCAGTGTCAATGGGCATTTAATGACTGGTTCTTGTAGGATTGCCTTGCTTTGTAGTTTGTCTACAACCCAAATGATATCACAAAAAAACAAAAAAAGACTGGAGGTAGAGATACCAAAACATTCATAGTGGTGATGTTGAGGTAGTGTGTTTAGTGTACAAATGATTTCACATATAAAAATACATGCAAGGTTATAGTAGTGATTTCTGAGTACTAGGATTATAGGTTTTGAAGTTATATCAATGCATCGCTATGTATTCTTTTTAACAGGTCTAGTGAGGATAACTTTTTTTTTTAAAAGATTCATTTATTTATTTGAAAGGCAGAGTTACATAGAGGCAGAGGCAGAGGCAGAGGCAGAGGCGAGAGAGAGAGAGAGAGAGAGAGAGAGGAAGAGAGGTTTTCCATCCACTGGTTCACTCCCCAGATGGCCGCAATGGACAGAGCTGCTCTGATCCCAAGCCAGGAGCTAGGAGCTTCTTCTGGGTCTTTCATATGGGTGAAGGGGCCCAATCACGTGGGCCATCTTCCACTGCTTTCCCAGGCCATAGCAAGAGCTGGATGGGACATGGAACAGACAGGACTAGAATCGGCACCCACATGGGATACCAGCACTGCAGGCAGTGGCTCTTTATCTGCTGCGCCACAGTGCTGGCCCTAAGGATAACTTTTAAGTTATAAAAATTTAAAACAGACCAAATAGCAAAGAATCAACAAAATTAAAAAGCAATATTATTAAAAGTTAAAAAGAAATATTGTTCAGTCTTTTGAGGCTATAATAGATACATAGTTCTCTGAATTAAGAAAATTAAGAAATTGCATAAAATCAATAAATTGCCCATTTGAATCTTTGGATGAATTTACACTTCCTCCCTTCAACCAAAACAAATCGTAAATTTGAATGTATGAATATGTGTTCAAGTTTAAGTGTGCTATGTATATATGTAAACTTAGTGAAAAATAATTTTTGAGAATCTTTGGTTAGTTTGTGTAACTTACTTTATTTATGAAGTGTGTGTGTGTGAATGTGTGCATTCGTAGAATTTAGAAATGTAAAAATAAGACTTTGATGTGTAGGGACTTTTCTAAAATCTGTTTGATTCATATGTGAAAACCTAGTATGTATTACTTGTTATTTTTTTCCTTTCTGTTCTTTAGATTTCAATCTCAATATGCTGTCTGGATATTCTTAAGCTGCATAGAATTGTAAGATGTTATGATCACCAGTGCAAATATTACAAAGTATAATAGTTTGTTTTACATAATTATGTGATAAAAATTTCAAGGCAGATGCTTAAAAAAAAAAACAATCACAAAACAGCAAACCTCCCAGAATCCCTCCTGTGCTATAAACTAATAAGGTCCATACTCGCTTTTCCTTGGCTCCAGGACTTTCTTTTGCATCTTTCTGAAATAGAAGGAAAATAGCCCTTATATCTCAGGATAGTCAAGATAGAACAAACATCGTTTTAGTGATTTTTAAATCTCTCTCTCTCTTTCTCTTTCACTCTCTTGACCATAGGTTTCTTACTTCAAGCTGTTTACCATGCCTTCTGAATTTATGATTTCAAAATCAGCCAATCTAAATTTTCTAATTAGATGCATGGTTGACATAATCTGTGAAAGCAAATGCATGCCCATTACTTGGTTCACTACATGCCACGTATGTTATGGTGGTCCAGTCTTAGAGTCTGTAAATGTTAAAAAAAGAATCCTTTATCTTAGTAGATTAAAACACCACCATTGAAATTGTTTGCCCCCAAAGGTCATGTCATTAACTTTGTTTATTTATTTATTTTTGACAGGCAGAGTTAGACAGTGAGAGAGAGAGAGAGAGAGAGAGAGAGACAAAGGTCTTCCTTTTCTGTTGGTTTACCCCCCAAATGGCCACTACAGCCGGTGCGCTGTGCCGATCTGAAGCCAGGAGCCAGGTGCTTCCTCCTGGTCTTCCATGTGGGTGCAGGGCCCAAGCACCTAGGCCATCCTCCACTGCCTTCCCGGGCCACAGCAGAGAGTTGGACTGGAAGAGGAGCAACCGGGACTGAATATGGCGCCCCAGCTGGGACTAGAACCCAGGGTGCCGGTGCCGCAGGTGGAGGATTAGCCAAGTGAGCCACGGCACCGGCCATGCCATTAACTTTAGAAATGAACTAGGAGTAGAACTTATTATAGGAATTGTTTTCACAAGTTCATCCAGATCCTAGAACCACACGGTAAACTGTTTCTATGTCAGAAATTGTCACTTACATTCAAGCATGACCCAGTAAAGCACTGTTTTAGAAAGTGGAAAGGAGCTCACAGCCTGAAGAAGGCTCTGGGTTGCCAAGAAGATATTGCACAATTCACCTTCTTTTATTTTGTTCACTGAAGAATAGGTACTAAATTAATGTGCAGTCTCCACTTGGCATCTTTTCTTCCTTTATTCCTTTCTTTCCCTTTTTCTCTACATAAATAATACATTCAGTAAGATCTTGGATTTGCTTCTGTCTCAAGCTACCCCAAGTCTTAGAAAGAAAGAAGTTAACGGGGAACAGGGAAGAAATTCTACCATTAGCAGAGCTGATGTGCTGCAGTAACTCACAGGGTGACCTGTGTGAGGTCATCTTGTTTTCCCACCCTTGAAACGAAAGGCTGAGAAACTGGCTTACAAGTGAATGCATTTATGTCTATTTGACAAACATTCCAATTTTAATAAAAATTATCTGTCTACCTATTATCTATCTATCTTTATCGATCCATGCTAAAGTGTCCCAAGAAAAGTACAGAAGATCTCTTGTGGCCATTCCATGTGAGGGTTGTTTAGGAGAGTGCTATGATCGTAGTGATACCAGCGATCTCATCTTTGTGGTATCCTTACTACAGAACATAGATTTTTGGAAAGAAAATTATATTCAAGGAAGTAAGTAGTGAACAGTCAATACTGAGTGAATAGTGATATCTTTGTCATCTTACAACACACACACGAATAGTTTTATTGTTCCAAATGACTCTTGAAAGTATAGTGAAGTTTGCATTTTAGAGAAGTTGATTAGAACATTCCAATCACAATATCCACGTATGGTCACATGCATAATAGTAGTCTCTTTGGATTTTTTAAAAAGATTTTATTTATTTATGTGAAAGGTAGAGTTACAGAGGGGACAGGGAAAGACAGAGAGTCTGGATCTTCCTTTTTTAAAAATATTTATTTATTTGAAAGAGTGGCAGGGAAAGAGAGAGAGGAGAGAGAGAGAGAGAGAGAGAAAATGAGAGAGAGAGATCTTCCACCCACTGGTTCACTTCCTAAATTGCTGCAACATCTAGGTCCTAAGTCTGGGCCAGGCCAAAGCCAGGCATGAACTCCATCCAGATCTCTTGCATGGGTAGCATGGATCCAAGCACTTGAGCCATCACCCACTGCCTCTTAGGAGGCATTGCCAGGAAGCTGGGTCTGAAGCAGAGCATTTGGGACTCAGCTGGCACTTCATTATGGGATGCTGGTGTTACAAACCATGGCACCCCACTGAGCCACAGTGCCAGCCCTGTCTCAGGTTCTTTGTAACACAACCTTTTCCTGGCTCTCTTCTTTGTCTATTCAAATGCTGGACATGTTGTTACTGTAAAAATCCTTTCTGATAGTAGAGTCTCAAAGAAAGGCACTTTGTGTTACTAATAGTGGAAAAGCATGTAGCAACCTTTCTTTTATTTTTTAGTATAATTTGATCTTTTATTGCCTATTTTGTTAGATTACACTAACAAAAACTTAGCACCAAGATTAATGCAAATAGAAGCAACTGTCACTTATCAATGGAGTAAACTCAGTTATCAGATTGTACAGATTTTTTTTAAAGATTGACTTATTTGAAAGGCAGCGTTAGAGAAGCAGAGCCAGAGAGAGGTCTTCCATCTGCTGGTTCACTCCCCAACTGACCGCAACAGCCGGAGCTGTGCTGATCCGAAGTCAGGATCTTCCTCTGAGTCTCCTAAATGGATGCAGGGGCCCAAGCTGGGTTGGAAGTGGAGCAGCCGGGACTTGAACCAGCAACCATATGGGATGCTGGCACTGCAGGCAGCGGCTTTACGGGCTACACCACAGTGCCGGCCCCCCATAGTGAGTTTCTTATTGTTACATAAAATACAACTTAAATATCACTTTCTCAGAGATGGCTTTCCCAAACACCTTACTGTCCCTACTGTCCTTTAATTATACCATAATATTTTAAATTTTATTTTAGGGCCTCAATTATTATCTATACTTCTATATTTCTGTGTTTATTTTCTATTTTCCTCTTCTTCAGTAAAATATAAATTCAATGAAAACAGTGCATGTTACTGTAGTGTTGTCCAGTAAATATTATTGAATGACTTTAAAAAAAAAGATTTATCTATTTATTTGAAAGTCAGAGCTACACACACACACAAAGGGAGAGAGAGAGAGAGAGAGAGAGAGAGAGATCCTCTACTCACTAGTTTACTTCCCAGATGGCCACAATGGCCAAGGCTGAGCCAGGCTGGAGCCAGGCGCTTCTTCTAGGGCTCCCATGTGAGTGGTAGGGGACCAAACACTTGGTCCGTTTTCTACTGCTTTTCCCAGCTCATTAGCAGGGAGCTGATCAGAAGTGGATCATCTGGGACACAAACCAGTGCCCATATGGGATTCCAGAATTACAGATGGTGGCTTTACCTGCTATGTCACGACGCTGGCCCCTGAATGAGTGACTTTAAATAGTAAAAGCAAGAGATTATATCCATTGTAACAATGAACTTGATTAAAGACTTTCAGTTTGTACTGACTCAAAGAGAGGAAGATAATTTCTTTCCAAAAATTGTCTAAGTGTCTTTTTAAAATTTTCATTTACTTGAAAGGGAGAGAGAGAGAGAGAGAGAGAGAAAGAGAGAGAGAGAGAGAGAGAGAGAGAGAGAGAGAGAGAGAGAATCTATCCTATCTACTATTTCACTCCCTGAAAGCCTGAATAGTCAGGGTTGGGCAAATCTGAAACCAGGGGCCTCAAGCCCATTCTGGATCTTTCCACCTGGGAGGCAGGAACCCAAGTACTGGACCCAAGTACCACTGTCCCCCAGATTGTGTGTTATCAGGAAGCTGGAATTTGAAGTGGAGCCACGACTCAAACCTAGGAACTCAGGTATCGGAGGCTGCTGTCCTAAGCAGCACCTTAACTGCTGTGGCAAATGCCTACCTGTGAAATGAAGTTGAGGATTGTTAAACAGTAGCCTGCATGTCTCTTTGAGATATTAAATCCTAAGTATGTGCATTAAAGTTTAGTCAACACACAAGGTACACAAACACAAATAGTCTTTGCCATGTTAGTGCTCAGAACTGTCAGTTTTCAAGTAAATATCTCCTGTTATAATGACCCTTTCTGCTATTTTTTATGGGGAGCATATCTGAGTATGAAAGGATAATATTCAAGGTGCAGGAGTGGAATTACACTTCATTTGAATTAGCTTGCTATGAAGTCAGTCATATTTTTTTTTTTTAATTTTTGACAGGCAGAGTGGACAGTGAGAGAGAGAGAGACAGAGAGAAAGGTCTTCCTTTTGCTGTTGGTTCACCCTCCAATGGCTGCCACGGCCGGCACACTGCGGCCGGTGCACCGCACTGATCCGATGGTAGGAGCCAGGTACTTATCCATGGGGTGCAGGGCCCAAGCACTTGGGCCATCCTCCACTGCACTCCCTGGCCACAGCAGAGAGCTGTCCTGGAAGAGGGGCAACCGGGACAGAATCCGGTGCCCCGACTGGGACTAAAACCCGGTGTGCTGGCGCCGCAAGGCGGAGGATTAGCCTAGTGAGCCGCGGTGCTGGCTAGTCATATTTTTTTTTAAACTTTTATTTAATGAATATAAATTTCCAAAGTACAGCTTATGGATTACAATGGCTTCCCCTCCCCCAATAACTTCCCTCCCACCTGCAACCCTCCCCTTTCCCTCTCCCTCCCCCCTTGCATTCACATCAAGATTCATTTTCAATTCTCTTTATATACAGAAGATCAGTTTAGCATATATTAAGTAAAGATTTCAACAGTTTACACCCACATAGAAACAAAGTGTAAAATACTGTTTGAGTACTAGTTATAGCATTAATTAACATTGAACAACACATTAAGGACAGGGATCCTACATGAGGAGTAAGTGCACAGTGACTCCTGTTATTGTCTTAACAAATTGACACTCTTGTTTATGGCATCAGTAATCACCCTAGGCTCTTGTCATGAGTCTCCAAGGCTATGGAAGCCTTTTGATGAAGTCAGTCATATTAATATATTTAGATTCATGTGTTTAGTATGTGTTAGCTCTGAATATATTGTTTCACAACATAAATTCGTAGTTTTCTTTATTTATCATTAAAGGGAAGTGAGCTTTAAAGAGATGCACTCTCCTTGTGATGAAAGGTGAGATGATTTTCGGTTCACATGCCCTTCCTCCTAGGATGGAAGATGAAAACTTGTTTGTCTCTTATGCCTTTCTCTAGACTGGCAGAGACATAATGGAACCAACCCAAGATTCTTTGGGGATCAGTAATATTAAACCCATCATCTGCTTCATTTATCTTAAAACTGAGGATGTGTGGATTGAGACAATTCCCTGTCTTGGATGAAAGTGGTTACACAGAAAAACAAAACTTTAACAGGATTCAGATATGATTTTACTCATCATGCCTAGGTAAAACCTAAAGAAAGGGGTGGGTGTTGTGGCACAGATGGTTAAGCCACTTCTTGGGATTCCTATACCCATATCAGAGTGCCGGGGATTGAGTCCTGCCTCCTCTTACAAACCAACTGAGTGCTAACGTGCCTGGGAGGCAGCAGATGCTGGCTTTAGTACTTGGGTTCCTGCCACACTAGACAGAGTTCTTGTCTCCTGGCTTCAGCCTAACCCAGTTCTGGCTGTTACAGGAATTGGGGGACTGAACTAGTAGATGGAAGATCGATTTCTCTCTTTCTCTTTCACTCTATCTTTCAAAAAATAGTGAATAAATCTTAAAAGAAAGAAACCTACAATGGCTTCAGCATTGTGGTCCCTGCTAATGTGCCTGGGAAAGTGATGGATGATGGTACAAGTACTTGGGCCCTTGCTGTCCATGTGGGAGACACTGATGGGATTTTTCTAGATCCTGGCTTGGGTTGGAGTGTTGCAGCAATTTAGAGTGAACCATCAGATGAAATATTCTCTACTTCTCTCTCTCTCCTACCCTCCATCCCTCCCCCACCCCTCTTTCTCACATTCTCTCTCTACCATTCTGCCTTTCAAATAAATGCATAAAATTAAATTAAAAAAAAAACTAAAGAAAAAGTTCAGAGCTAATTATGCTAATTGATATATTAAATAATTTGGCAATTTAGTCAACATTTTAAAATATTTTACTTATTTATTCCAAAAGTGGAGTGACGGAAGGAGAGACAGAGAAATAGAGAGAGATCTTCCATCCTCTAAGTCACTCTCCAAATGCCCACTACAGTCAGGTCTGGGCTGAAGCCAGGAACTAGGAACTCCATCCCAGTCTCCCACATGGATGACGGGGGCCCAAGCACTTGGGTCAGCTTTCACTACCTTCCCAAGTGCATTAGCAGGAAGCTGGATTGGAAACAGAGCAGCTTGAATTCAATTCAGAATCACAAAATGCAGGTCAACCACTGCAATAAAATGTTACCCCTATTTCAACGTTTTGAACATCTATTATATGTCAGGGACATTCCTATACATTTTAACATACCTCTTAATTTCTAATGCCATTTAGCACATTAAAATATATTCAATGATAAATGTGAGGGAGTTATACAATGCTCATGTTAGTGGTTAGTGGCACTGATTGATTATAGAAATGTTGAAATTTCTGTTTCGGTATTTATTCACAGTTCCTTTTATAGGTAATTTTACTTTTTCAGTTTTACAATCAAATATGAATATTTTGAACATGCATACATATATTTTTCTGTACTATCTTTTTCTGCAACTTCTTATATAGAGTTAGGCATATTATTACTAATTTTCATTGTACTTGAGTTTCCTACTTTGTGACAGTAATAGTTGAGATAAAGTGGTATCTTGGGTCTCTCTCAATTTTATGATTTATCTTTGTCTGACAGATGAATGTCTTTACATATGTGGCATCACTTGGGGTGCTTATACAAATATTTAAGGACTGATACAGTGAATAGTGTAGATTCAGACACCATGAGCAGCTGTGTGAGTGTGACTTTTGGGGAGGGCTCTTTGGCAGTTTGAGTGACAGTGGGTGCAGATGGGCCTGGCTGTTTCCCTGTCTGGATGCCATTGCCAAATTCAGGGCACTATTTGGGGTGAGGAATGGCAGGCAGGAGCCCAAATAGGTTGGCTGGTAGGCCTGGTAGACTGAAACATACCAGGGCAATGTCTCCTGGGTGCCTTGCTGTAGCTCCAAAGACAGAATTGACCTGAATGGTCGAGGACACAGGGGTCCAAAAGCAGCTGTTTTCTAACCGGTACGTGTTTCATTTTATTGACCAATACAGTTACAGTAGCATACACCAGCTATGTTCTGGCCGAAAATCAATTCTGGGAACTTACTTTTCTGCAGCAATTCTCATTTTCTTTAAATTTGGCCAAGATAATCTTTAATTGACTCAATAAAAACAGTGTGATATCCTGCCCAGAATAGATATAACCATTTCCATCTGTTCTTCCTTTCTTTCTTTGATTCTTTCATTCTTTTTTGAAGAAAGAAAATATTTATTGAGAATCTGCTATGCAGCAGTCTCTGTGCTATGCACTGAGAACACAAATTGTAAAGTAGGAAAAATCCCTGTCTCTGTATGGTGTATAGCTTCTATAGATGAGGGAGGAGGGAGATACTGGGTCAGGAGGGGTGATTGGTCCAGGGAGAGGTTGTGAGTAAGTCTCTGTTTTCTACTGCATTCCACAATGATCAGACTGATACTCATTGATCAGTATCAACCCCTGAAGAGGGTTATGCCTTGTTTCAGAAATTTCTCTCATCCTTCTCCCTATCTGGCATGATAGAAAGAGTCAGCAGATTCATCCACCTGCATCACTTTATGTCAGGAACATAGATCCACAAGGTATCTGGAAGATCTAGGAGTATGGTTATATTCAGGAGTGCCTCAGACTTACAAATATGGTTTCCTTAGCTACATTCTTTCAGTCACTATTGATAAGGATTGATAATCAGTGACATACATGAGGAAATATGGAGAGGAAACAGTAGCCAGTCATGTTAGAATGCAGCTTGTTCTGTGTAAGGGAAACAGGACCTATCCACAACCACATTTGAAGATGTGCAGGAAAGTTATTTAACTCTGTATAACTGTCACATTGAAATGTCATATTTCTCTGAGTTAGATTCTCAGGGCATTTTTCGAAATAGGTTTTGTTGGGTCAGACATACATTAAACTACTGCACAATTTAGTCGATAAATCATCTAAAAAAGAAGGAGATGCAATGGGGAAGAGGACAAGGTATGAAACAAAAATTCATACATACTTCATAGACAGATAATCAATTCTACCTACTTTAAGGTTATTTAAACATTAGAGAAAATCAAGTATATTATCAAGTATATTTTATTATATAAAATCCTTGATAAACAATAGTATGATATGATAGGTAATGTAGGGGAACATTTTTGTTATCTACTTTGTATTGGATCCAGAGTGCAATTGCTGTCAGATTCATTTTCCTTGAAGTGAATCAGAAGCCAAGAAGCTTAATATTGAAAAAAAATTTATTCTAATGATTTTGATAATAAAAGTACTCATTTAAAACTTTTGTACTTCATAAACACCTTTTGAAATAATTACAGTGGCTGAATTGTACAATTTTGAAAACTAGCTCTTTTGAAGGCCCAAACTGACACTGTGAAGCTACCACACAGAATTGATTTTGTTATACATTTATAAAATCAAAGTAATGATTTTGATATATATCTTTTATCAAGTATTCTTTACCAGACTTGAGTTTTAGAAGGCATATGATTAAAATTATTAAAAAATTGGCTTCTGTGTTTATGGGTACTGTAAAGTTGGCTTTTTAATTAAAATTATTTACTTAGGTCCAGAGAAAGTGGTGGTAATGGGTTTTCCCCAATTATTCCTGGAACTAACTGCATACAAATTCATAGATGTGCATAGGCACATAACACATACTTTGCCATTTGTCTTGTGAGTTAAGGGTCCATGATCATCTTAAAATACTCATTATAATTTTTGGAGCACAAATAAACATTATTTTAAAGATGTTTTCCAGTAGTTACATATTTGATCATTGTTCAAATACATCCAAAAAATCTGATGATTAATCATGTTTGTTTTCATAAATAATTCAGACTGTTTTCCTAATAAAGGAGGCAAATTATACGTACAACACAAAAACTAAAGTGTATTGAGAGAAATTTAAGCATAGCTTTTGATTAAATTTTCATAAGGACAAATTTATATGATAAAAAAGGAAAGTGAAAAAATATTCAAATGCAACCATTTAATGTTGATTTCCCAATTCTCAACATTTTATATGTTTTCCTGGGCTTTTATTGGAGTATTTGGTGATATGTCAGATAACATTAACTTTTGGCCATTATGAATTATATTTCCATTCTTAAAATAATACCCAAGGATATTTTATTTCAACTTACTACATTTCAATTAGGCAGATTTTCATATAATTGTCTTGTGTATTTTATGTCAACTGTTGAATAAATAAATATCTTAATCTTTTCTCTGAAAGTAATTAAACAAGCTATTGTAATACTTCTGCATTAGAACATAATTACTTCAACTAATTGGATTTATTGGACTGATCTTAACTTAGAATGTATTCTATGTTTAAATGTATTAATATAAGATAGAGAAAGCTGTTCATTATCAAATAATTCCAGTGATCATATTTCAGTTTGTTTCCCAGATGGCTAAATTGCTTTCTCTGTAAAACTATTGAAGTTTCAGTTTTTTAGAAAATTTCAAATGTGTTCATTATTTTTGTTTTTGTTATATTTTATAGATAACATGATACTTTTATTGAAATAATTTTGCCCAATATCCATATTTTACTTATATCAAAATATATTTAAAACTTGTCTTTTTAAGAGCAGTTACCATTACAAACAGGTCACATATAGCTTCATGTGTATTTTGAGAACTTTCAAGTCCATTATTAAATGAAAATTTTATGCAGCTAAACAAATAAATATTACATACATGGGTCAAAAACAACAGTAAAATGGCATCAAATATACTTCACAAGATAGATGTACAAATGCATTTCAGTTCTTTTCTCATCAGTCTCCTTTATATTTTTAGACAGTCTTTATGTGAATACAATGACTTCAATATCAAACATTTTAAATGATGCTTGAAATATCAGTCACTTGACTTTGATGTCACACACAATTAAATCCAACCCATCTTCTCTCGGTTAATAACAGCAATCTCACCAAGTCTAGTGCCTAATTAATACCAGCTATTTGTCACAAAGAGGTGACACATGTATATCAGAAAGCTTGAAATATTGTTTTGTGCTGAAGTGTAGCTAGCCAGCCCTGCAATATAGAATCTGTCTTATGTATGATTGGCTTTAAAGATTTCCAAGGCCCCGAGTTTGGTGTGTTCACGCTGGGATGCGACAGCACATAGAAGGTGGTACTGATGTGACAGTTCCCTTTAGTCTGCTAAGTAGGAAGGTATTTAGAAAGAAATGCAGCTCCTACTGAAAGGTTCAGACTTGATAATTCACTTAGGTGATGGGTCAAATTAAGAATAAAGTCCCAAGGTAATTCACTTAACCTGCAGTTTTTAAGCTACATGACAGAATACATAGTCATAAATTGTCTTATTTTTATTGGGAGAGCATTTCTGCTTCAAAAATGTTCTTTACCTGTACTTGTCTACACAATTAAAATGTTTTCCATCAAAGAAATAATGCTTCCACTTTTTTTTTAAAAAAAGATTTATTTATTTGAAAGGCAAAGTTAGAGAGAGAGAAAGAGAGAGCAGTCGAGAAGAGAGAGATATCTTCCATCTGCTGGTTCACTCCCCAAATGGCCATAATGCCCAGAGCTGGGCTGATCTGAAGCCAGGAGCTAGGAGATCTTCCTCATCTCTCAAGTGAGTGGTGCAGGGGTCCAAGCACTTGGGTCATCTTGGGCTGCTTTTCCCAGACCATCAGTAGGGAGCTGGATGAGAAATGGAGCAGCTAGCCGGGATTAGGACTCCAACAGGTGCTCCTATGGGATGCCGGCACATCAGGCAATAGCTTTACCCATTACACTGCAACTCTGGCCCTAATACTTTTACTTCTTAAGTGAACTTACAGTATGTGATAAGAGGTTGATTTAAGTTAAATAATAATTATTAGTCATCAAATTGGGGGAAATATTTGAGATAAACACAAATAAGACATAAACTATACAATTCAATGAAAAAAAAAAACAGTTGACAGAGCAGAGGGAGTATGTTGATCAAGTACTTACAAGCCTATTTGTATATCTAGATCAGATAAAGATATTACAAATTTCTTTTAAAATGTGGCTAACCATAACCAAGAAGCTACTGTGTCTTTGAAGCTTATATTTTTCTGCTAATACATTCCCAGATACCTCTATTGAGTTATAAAAAAATGCTGCCACAGCATTACATTAAGCAAGCATTTGCTCTCTCCTTTTCTCAAGAAACCAAGGGGAAGGAAAATGCCTAAAGAACTTGTCTAATTGAGATCTCACCATGGTTGCCCTGAAATTTTCCTCACTGCTCCGGTTTTCCCAGGTGAATGCTTTGGAGGATTTTATTTTTTGCTTCCTCCAGGAGGATGTTTTAATTTGATTTTACTAGTCACATGGTAATTTGTACTGCTGTTCACTTATTATTGAAACCAATGGAGGCAAGAAGCAATTGTAGTTGAAACAGGGAAGATTTGGAGGACTACAAAACAGTGACTTCTAGAAAACAGACATGCTTTAGAATAAAGAAGAGATCCTGCTCTCACAGTTAGCAAGGGAGCACTTGGCTAATCCCCTGGGTTCTAGTCCCGGTTGGGGCGCTGGATTCTGTCCTGGCCACTCCTCTTCCAGTCCAGCTCTCTTCTGCCGCCCAAGCGCTTGGGCCCTGCACCCACATGGGAGACCAGGAGGAAGCACTTGGCTCCTGGCTTCGGATCAGCGTAGCTCCAGCAGTAGTGGCCATTTGGTGGGGTGAACCAACAGAAGGAAGACCTTTCTCTCTGTCTCTCTCTCTCTCTCACTAACTCTGCCTGTCAAAAAAAAAAAAAAGAGAGAAAAAAAAAAAAGGAAAGTAAACAACACCAGTGGATACCAAAGCAGCTACTGGCAGTGTAGCCTCATTCTTTCAGTTTACAAAGGGTATCAAGTCTGTGTCTTTTTGTTGTTGTTGTTGCCCCGATTTAGGGGTTTAAGGAGTGTTTTTTTTTTTAGACATAAATGCAATTGAAAAAAGAAAAAAATCAATAAAAAACCCGGAGGCTTCTTTAGATGCATGATACTACCTAACTAGTAGAACCATTTTAAGGTTTTTGATTGGTTTCCTACACAGGAATACACATCTTCTCCCAAGTTGGGAGCATATCTTTTTCATCTACCTTTTACTAAATTTTAATGTACTTGTTCCATTAAGTATTCTCAAATTCCTAGACATGTTTCAAGTCTGAGAAAAATGCCAACGACACAACTGTGTATGTTTGGTGTGTCTAAGAGGGTGCTAAAAGACTCTCCATGTCCATTCTTCTGACAGGACTGTGGTGCTACGAGAAACCACAGAGTTGGTCCACAAAGGCCAGCGGCACACCTTCTCAGGTTCAGAATGCGGTTGCTGGTTTGAAAGTTGCAGCAGAATCAGTTTTCCACCGCCAGCTCCCCTACCAATTTTGAAATACTTCAGTCAGATCTCTTCCAGGTGTTGAGCGTCCCTGGGCCCTCTACGCCTTCAAGGCTGGTTTAAGACTTCCTGTCTTGGTGACGCTGGTTGGAGGGTTAGGTCGCCCCCCTGAGGATCCCACGGACAGTTCTAGCATCTTGGGTCGCTCAAGCAGAGATGCAGAGTGGGGAGAAATAAGACCCTGAGCAATTTCTCAAGGGAATTATCTCTTTGTAACTGTGGATTTTTTGATTCTTTCCTTTTTTTTTTTTTTTACTTAGACACAAAAATTCCATTTAGGATTAAGACTGGATATCAAAAACGGCCACAAATATATTAAGCATCACCTCCGGTTAGGACAGTGTGGTAAATACCTGCCAAGCTGAATTGAGGAAATCTTCAGGCCTCTTCTCCTTTGCAGAGGAGGGCTCCTGTGTCCTGTGGGAGGCATCTCACCCCATCTTCTATTCAGCTGCTGGTGAAGTGTGGCGATTTTCTCCTTTTAAAGAAGACTCTTTCAAGTAATAACATTCCAAGATTTGTGGAAGCTTATGCTTTCAGAGAGAAATTAATGGGTTGAAAGAGGTGAAGATATAATTTGATTTTCATACCAGAGTTAGGGACTGGTATGAGGTCCAGGAAATCCACTTAGGTTTCTCAGTGGGAGCTTCAAAGCATCACCGTTTTTTCAGGATGGGGAGAAGATACTATTCCCACACAGAATTTCCTTCCTTATCTAGCCTGCAAACAAATATTCAAAATCAACTTCGGCGTGACTCTGAAGTCACCCTTAGTTTTTCTACCTTTTCATGTCTTGTTCATCTCTCTGGGGTTGAGCTTTCTGGTGTACGTGTCTGGACCAGTAATGATGTTCAGAGCATGGAGTTGGAAGCCCCTGAATTTTCTGAATTATGATTCACCAAAGAGATGTGCAGTATGTACAATAACTGACATTATCCACTTACACATGTATTGTTTCTGGACTCCATATTTTCTCAACTCTTTTACATTGTAGTTATTTATAGAATACAGCTCAGAAAGTGCTGGAATGTGCAATGTTTGTTAATTGGCTTTATGAGCATAGGGTTTATCAATATACATAATTTTTATTATTCAGAGTGCTGAATGGGAAAAATTTATCTGGGACATGCTGACTGATTTCTAACAGGTTGAAACTGATTTGCTCAATTGTTGCACTTTCATATGAGGATAATAAATAGATACCCATATTAGTTAATTAACTAGATAAACATGCTTTCATTAATTACATAACAAACTTGACTGATATGCAAATTCAGGGTAGTCATAACTCCTGGCCAAGCATTGAAATTTTGTCTATGCTTTAATTAAAAATTCACTCTGTGACACCTTCATCCAGCATTGTATTTCCAAAAAAGATGGCACAAGATAATGATTTTATTATGTCCATTTGCTTTTTAAGAAGGACATTTCAGCCGGCGCCGTGGCTCAATAGGCTAATCCTCCACCTTGCGGCGCCGGCACACCGGGTTCTAGTCCCGGTTGGGGCGCCGGATTCTGTCCCGGTTGCCCCTCTTCCAGGCCAGCTCTCTGCTATGGCCAGGGAGTGCAGTGGAGGATGGCCCAGGTGCTTGGGCCCTGCACCCCATGGGAGACCAGGAAAAGCACCTGGCTCCTGGCTCCTGCCATCGGATCAGCGCGGTGCGCAGGCTGCAGCGGCGGCCATTGGAGGGTGAACCAACGGCAAAAAGGAAGACGTTTCTCTCTGTCTCTCTCTCTCACTGTCCACTCTGCCTGTCAAAAATTAAAAAAAAAAAAAAAGGAAATTTCTATTTTGTCTTTTTTATACACATTTTATAGTTTAGAATCTCAAGATAGAGAAAAGAAAGTTATTTATGCTTTGCAAATACTCAGCTGATTCTCTCTGGCCTAGCAAATAGAAAAAATAAAATGTTCTTCAAAACCTGTCTCTTGGTATCTTCAATATGCTGATTAAGGATTATTTTTAGTCCATAGATTATAAATGTATACCAGTTTATGTGTAGTTTAGAAATCTAGAAACTAGAAACTTTGAAATACTGATGGAAGCTAAAATCTGTGAAGGTGTAGGCTAGGGTCTTTCTTTCTTTCTTTCTTTCTTTCTTTCTTTCTTTCTTTCTTTCTTTCTTTCTCTTTCTTTCTTTCTTTTTGTGTGTGGAATAGATAAATTAAATGGTGTACAGTCCTAGTAATAAAAATGCCAGGCACCAAATAGAAGGTGGCCAAGAGTGAAGTCATGGTTGTAGAAATAGATTAAGACTTGCAATAGTGTAGACAAAGTAAATAGGCAGCAAGATCAGAAACAGAGGAGAACATTAGAATCAGATTGTTGGGTCAAAGTCAGGCTCTCCACAGAGCAAAGCCAGGTTGGCAAACTCAGGTCAGAAACCCTGGAGACCAGAGTCCAGAGAGCCATGGGAAGTGCCATGATTTAAGCACACAGACCGGGACAAGGGAGGCGGATCACCAACTGGGAGGTGAAACCTCGGGTTCTCTAACATCTGGGAATCCCTGCCGACTTCAGTTCCTCCTGACCCTGGCTCTTAGGTTAACTTACGCGCACACCCAGTATGCTTATTTCCCGCAGAGTTCTAACAACTAATTTTAATATAAAGTTGGGGACATCAAAGGCAGCCTCATGTCCCGTGTTTCAGCAGCCTCTTGTGTTTTTACTGATGAAGCATTAAGGATTGCAGTCCTATACACTAGATTTTAGGAAAATCATCTCCAGAAACAAAATGCAAATACCCAATTAACTGATAGCTCTCTTCAAATGGCTAACATATGAGAGATAGACACACATGCACGTTTGTGTATTTAAATTGACGAAAGTTACCACCTTTAAAAAGGCTGGCCATTATAAATAGTCATTGATTTTGAGAACTTTGAGAAACTTAAAATATTTTGTTGTATAATGTTTCCAGTGTTCCTTAGAGTTATCTTCACCAGTTCTTCTTATAATCAAATATTTCAGCACCCGGACTCAGTAAATAATCCAAATTACTGCCTAAGAAGTTAATAGAAGTGCCTTTCTGCATTTGCAGACTTAGTCATGTGATAAGCTAAAGCAATGAAGTTATAAAAGTGATAATGCCACTAAACTGGGAACCTATAAAACAAGTAAATAATCTGTGCTTTACCTACTAAATTTTTCTTGATTTCTCTAATAAAAACAGCTTTGGTTTGAAATAAAAATGAAGGGTTGCTTTGTTAAATATTAAATTCTAGGAGATTAAAAATATAATTTCCTTCCCATCTCTTGATATTTTCTTAATCCTATTGGATGGCATTCTTGGAAATCACTATTGTATTGTTTATTTTTGAAATTAAAATGCTGCTACAACTGCAGCGTCTTTACATTGTATGAATATTTTATTGCACGATGAAAAAGAATGATTGTGAAAGCCTTAAAATGCTCAATTTTTCATTTAAATATTTTACAAGGAAAACCCTACTGAGATACATCTTCTTTTCATGGGTGCCCTGGTGGGCCTCACAGAAGGGAGATGTAATATATATGGTTCTACAATCCAGTGCATTTAAATTTCATAGAACAGAGGGACCTAAGATGGCCTTCTGTTGTAAGTGGAGTTCTAACATTTTATTTGGGTATCACATCGGCTACCCAAGGTTCTGCTCCTTCCAATGCAGGTAAAAAATGATGAGGTTGTTCTCTATTCAAAGTGCCCAAAGCCCTGTGCCCTGAAGTTATTAAGTCAGAAAGACGATAATGGACCATGAAGTTTGTTTATGCACATGGGAGGTTTTGATTTATAATACTCTATCTTTTATTTCCAGGTACTTTATAAAGCAGAAACAAATTTATGTCTCTGATGAAGCAGCCACATTCCTGTCACTTTTATAACCACTAAGTAAATTTGCAAATATCACTTTCCTATAAATTCCAAATAAAATAAACAGCTGGTGTGGACATGGCACAATTAAATCCAAATTTAATTATCCGTTCCAATTACAAACATTTGTAGGATACTCCGTACATTTTGAGTTTAATAACAATGTTAATAGCCATGATTCCATATTGGCATTATGTATACACAAAGTACAAAAAGGTTGAGAAGGCAATACTAATTTTTGACAAATAAAAAACTCCTATATTCTTAAAAATAATATTTTCTTACAGAAAAATTCAATTTACTTAAACTTAAAAGTATCAAGGAAATAAAAAATTCATGAGAAATTAAATCAAATTTTGGTGCAAAAATTTTGAAATCCGTGAGTAGTTTTTCTTAATATGCATTTTCATGAACTTTTTGAAGGCCCCTTGTATGCTTTATTTTCAAAATCCTTGCCCCCAAATAAACATACATTTTAATTTCTTTTTTTTTATGAACTTTTTGAAGTAGGGTTGTATGAGGTATCTGGAACTCTGGGAGTGAAATAGGAAGAATTGTGCAGGATTCTAAAAAGTGGATATAAAGGGGAAAGGCTTAAAAAAGAAAAATTTGGGCTGTTATTTGGATAGTCCTGATTTAAAAGTATTTAATACATTTCCATATTTTTAATTATTTTACAGAGTCCTTATCATCATGAAATATTAGTAAAATTATTTACTGTATTTGAGTTTTAAGGTGGTAATAGAAGCAAAAAGGAAAGTTTAGGTATTTGCTATCATTGCTTTCATGTTGAGAAAATTTTTAACTTCTACTACCTGTGCTAATGTAAAACTTGAGAGATTCAGTTGATTTTGTTATTTTAGTCAACATGTAAGTAAAATATTTAGCAGCCTGTCTTAACGTAAGCTACCATGTTCTCATCTCTCTTAGGAGATGGGGTTAACACTCAGACTCAAGAGCTGATCACACAAACAGAACCTGTGTTGAAATCAGCTGTGTAATCAGCATTTCACAAACTTCCTGAATCCTAAGAATCACCTGGAGGCATTATTTAAAACACACATTTCCAGACACCTTTCTGGTAACTCCGAAGCCTATCGATTAAGCAAGGAATCCAGGTAGCTCTAATGAGCAGGCAAGTTTGGAGAATGTGATTTACTCACACCTTTAAAGGTCTTTTATATAGACTCTCCCCTGCTTAGTAAGGGGCTGGGCATCGCCACTGAGAGTGGTAAAAACCGATTTGTGAAGTAATTTACAACTTTCATGGAAAACAAACATTAATATTTCTATATAAAATTTGAATGCTTTTTGAGTACCTTTGAACATCAAGAGATAAATGCACTACCTAGCTGTTCCAAGTTGTTACTCCTGACTTAAAAGACAGCTAAAGCAATGGCTTCCGGAATTCCTCAGGGTCTCAGCAGTTGTGCCTCCTTGCCACATGATAACATGCTGTCAGGGTGTGCTAGGAAAAGACTCTTCTTTTGTAGTATCTCAAATAGTCTTTGTGTTTGACAAAATGATCTTTTGTTTACTATCTTGTACTAATTGTGATTGGCCATGAACTCATAGTCAAATATATGAGGATGAATTTGAGACTGCACACGTAAATACAATTAAATTGTCTATTCCCATCCAGCACATGTTTCCTGTTGTAACTACTTTGTTCTCTATCATCTCATGCAGAAATGAAACTTGGCTGTTGATTATCTTGGCTTTCATTTTCTTGGCAACTTTCTGGAAACAGAAATAATCACAGACTTGGATTGGATGAACAGAGAATCAACCAAGCATTTAATTTTCATTCTGGAAGAAAATATCAGGAAAGCATTTCAAAATCTTTTAAGTATATTCTAATTTGATGATGCTAATAACAAAATGCATACTCTTTTAGTTTAAATATATATGTGGTATGCTGGAAGCATATATATTTAACCTTGTGCAAGATTATGTGCATATACAGAAGATCCTAGAGTTCCTAGAGCAAATTAAATTGCTGCATAGCTGGAGCAGTAATACACATATTCCTCTTAGACAACCTAATTATAAATAAGCCATCTATATTTATAACATTATAAATAAAGTTCTTAGACATTTTGTAAGTTACTGGTAAAAGAGATAATTGTCAAAATATTTTGCACTTGCAAATGAGAGGCAGATAGATATGGTGGTTAGGAATACAGCCTTCGCTGGGGAAGGTGGGGAGCATAGGTGATTTGGAGAGGATGGGCAACTGCACAGGACTGTGGGTAGTAGGAATAAGTTCTAGGAGTCTATTCACTGTAGGTGACTGAGTTTACAGTAATTAATTAATTACATATTTCAAAATAGCTGGAAGAGAAGATTTTGAATACTCTCATGTCAAAGAAAAAAATGCTTGAGTTGCTAATTACTTAAATTTGATCATTTGCACATTGTATACATGTATTAAAACATTATACTGTATCCCATAAATAGGTACATTCTTTATCTTTATATTAGAGAAAAAAAAAAAAAAAAAAGAGGACAGCCACTGAAGCCAGAATTTGTTGGCTGGAATTCTGGTTCTGCTGCTTACCACTTGGTGGCCCTGGGCTAGTTTATCTAACATGGATGTGCCTCTGTTTTTTCATCATAAAAAGGAATAGTAAAAATAACAGTACTTATATGATTGTGAATTTTTTTTTCCTTTTCTATAACATCTCCCTACTGTGTGTTTGTGAGGGAAGAAACTATACAAATGCTACAGATAGGGCCTAAGAGTTGCACCTTCAGTGAGGGATGAATACCACTGTGTCACTATTTCACTGTATATGTAGTGATTACGATTCAAACAATGCAATTCTAATATGATTACTGTCCAAACCTCTGTTGTAATTAGGTTAATCGTATTTGGATTTACCTCTTCCTTCATTTGCTGACAATCTGAACTCTGTAAACTGCAGGTGGAGAAGTCACTGCTTAATCCAGAAGATATTCTTTTTGTGTTTACATCTAGCTAAAATGAATTAAACTGTAGAAAATGTACACAGATCCTAAAAAAGACACTTTGAATATAATTTTCAGTGACTTTAAATCACAGATGTGACCATAACTAATGTCTCTGTTTCCTAGGAAAATAATTACAGTGTATAACACTTCAAATGTATTCCATTTACTAAAAGTCAAAACAGACATCTAGTCAGACTTTTTTTTGGTGTATTTTGTTTTAAAATATTTTAAGTAATACAGAAAATTACATGGAGTTTAATGGACATACACACATATATAACAACTTTTAATATTTTCCATATTTGCTATTTATAAAAATATTTATACATATATGTATATACTAGATTTTTTAAAAAGCAAGGTGGCTATATTAATCTCATATATGTGAGATTCATGACAAAGGTCTTAAAATGAGAAAAGAAGTGTGCATTATTATGTAAGTAATGTAAATCAGTGAAAACATCATTCATAAATATCTGTATACCAAATAATATGGCATCCACACGTTCTGTTTTATATATATATATATGTATACATATATAACTTTCACATAGAAGAGAAGACATGTAATATTTGTCTTTATATAGAAAACAAGTCAGACTTGTTGCGGGGAGGGGGCTCCAATAGAAAAGGAAACAAAGTTGCTAAGCCTTCGCTGGACAAGGCCGCTGAGCCTTTGCTGGAGTTTGCCGCACTTCCGCATCCCAGTGACTCAGCGTTTCCAGCAATCCAAGATGGCCCCCGGGGGAGGTACCTAGCCTGACAGGAGACTTCCGTATTCGTGAACAGTATGTGTCCTCGGCTGTGATAGGCCCTTGAGGGCGTGCCTGGCTCGTGTCCTGCCTTACCTTTCTGCTGGTTGGCTCGATTCCCTTGTGCTCTGGACAGCCCCCTCTCCTTGTCTATAAAAGCTCTTCCCCTCCCAATAAAGTCGAGAACCCGGCTTTGCCCTGGGCGTTGACTGATCTCCCGGCTCTGGTGTGGTTCCTTTGCCACCAACACTCATCATCCCGCTCGCCCCCTGAGCTCCCCAGGTTCGCCCTGAGGAGCTCTATTGGACCTGCTGCCCCGTGATGAGCAGCAACTTTATATATCACTAGATCTGTTTTTGTTAATTCTAATTTCAAAGTAGAGATTGCATTTTGGTAACTGTTAGTACGACAACAGAAATGGTGTTTTATTTCACTTTGGTGTAGTCTCAGCTCTAGCAAGTTTGACTTTGCTTAGCAAACTTATAATGGAGTTAACAATTCTGTCTTCATTCAACTCCACCAACTATTTTAATATTTCTTATACTAATAAAGATTTGGTGTCATTTAAAAATAGACTTATATATGTCTGTGCACCTCCAGAAACTGCTTTCACTTTTCAAAATGTTAGCACCAAAAAATTGTTACTGGTCCTGATATACCCCGTTCTTCTAGAGTTCCATTGATTCTGGAGGGATTCTTGAGGTCTCCCTCCAATAATAGCTGATAATTCATCACTCAGGGGT
The DNA here is from genome assembly GCF_051225735.1 of Oryctolagus cuniculus. Lineage (NCBI taxonomy): Eukaryota > Metazoa > Chordata > Mammalia > Lagomorpha > Leporidae > Oryctolagus > Oryctolagus cuniculus. Next base: position 134,410,545 of record NC_142870.1, read on the forward strand.
TTTGCAAACAGCTTAGAAAACCTCTAACCTGTCAGCGCAGCAGGAAACATAAGATGAGATTTACATGAGCACAGTATCACAGTGACCTAAGTAGAACAACCAGGGACCAGTACTATTCCTTTCAGTCTCCTCCTACCTTTGTCGGCTAACTTCCCAGGCTACTCCACTGATAACTGCCACCTGTCCAATCTTTGTGCTGCAAAAGTTTCCTTTTTTCTCTAATGGTTAGAGAGCATTACTTTGGAACTAAGATATGCACACAAAATTCCTGTACTTAAGGATCTGAAGAAGCAGGTTCTGATTTGCTAAGTCCGGAAGGGTGAGATTCTGCAGTTCTAACAAGCTTTGAGGTGAGGCTAACATTACCGGTCTGTGTATCAAGGGAAGTACTTTGTATTTCAGGGTGAACTAGGGTAAAGACCTAGGTTCTCCTTGAGACCTAGGCTTCCTCTCTCTTCTGATTCATTGTCTGGCTAGCTGTGTTGGTGACCATATGTCCCTGTAGATAATCTCCTTTGCACCTTTCTAAAACAGTAATTTTTTTCATTTATTAAAAAAATAAAATTTATTTGAAAGGGAGATAGACAGAGGAGATATCTCTCACCCACTAGAGCGGGGAATTCAGGCTGAGTCTCCCACATGGGTGGTAGGAACCCAAATATTTGAACTATCATTTTCTGTCTCCCAGGGTGCACATGATCAGGAAGCTGAAATGGACAGTGAAACCAGGTCTCACATTCAGGCACTCCAATACGGGAAGTAGGCTTCTCAAGCAGCCACTGAACCCACTGCACCAAAAGCCTGTCTCAGAGTACTATTATTTGGCTCAGAAACAACCCTCCTGCTTCCCCCTACCTGCACCTCCAGGTTTAACTAAAACAGAGAGGTGGTGTGGGCAGGCTGAGGCTCATAGAATTCAGGGGGTAACCAGTAAAAGAAGAAACTGTATGTGAGAAATGACAGAGAGAAGATAGCCTGCGTACTGTATCTGCTAAAGAGTTAAAGAGAATGGCTGTTGGAGGACTGGTATCCTTTAAAATGTGAGTGCGGTGTACAGGAACGTGGCACCGTGCAGAGAACAAAGGCTTTTGAATGGGACATATTTGGTTCCTCAGTCCCCTACTTACCAGGAGAATGCAGATGGACAAATCATTTCCGTCTCAGACGTAACTTCTGTATTAGCCAGAGAGTATGATTCCTGTCTCCACAGGATGAATAGATGCAGGGATCAAGCAAAAATACACAGTAACTGTCAAGGACCATGACCATGTATTTAAATAAGTGTAGATTATGACACATTTAATACATGTCTGTTAAATGAACTTCCTTCAGTGAGCTTGCTTTGGTACTTCAAAATAGTCTCTTCTGGTTTAGCTAAGTCTTTGGCTAGCAATGGCTACAACCAGTTATCACTGTTTCATTTTTGGGTACTGGTATTTCTTAGACTTAACATGCTTTCTGCTCTGGATGAGGAGCGAAAGGCTCCGCTCCACGCCACTGCCTCCTTTTCTTCATTCTTTTTCAACATTCTGTTCAGCATGTGCCGAACCCTTGGGGTCCCTTCACGCTGGGGACCTCCAGTAGGCAGGGGTGGCTGCCCCTGTCATCTTTCTTCTGCCGGCTGGAAAGGAGAGTGGGTGTGTGTTTATATGGTGAGCTGAATAACAGACTGAATAGCCGCTTCACTTTATTCAAGCTCTGCTCCTCACCTGTGAGCAGACACACTGGTTTTTATTTTTCTGTTGTTCCCTGGCAACGTGTCAGTGGGGTAGCAAAACACCATGGCAGGTTACCTATTTGTAATGCAAATGAAGTTTTTGAGTATGTGTTGCTTCGGTCCGTTTTTTATGTGGATTGTTAATCCATAACACGTTGCTGCTTCTGAAACAAACCTGGGCTTTCTGGTGTGAGAGCTTCCAGGGCAGAGGCATAAATCGACTGATTCCTACTGTCCGTTCTTAGAGACTTTCATGGAAGTGGAGCCTGTCAATGGTTTTAGTTTGCAGAAACTTATTTTGTGTTCCTAGGTTCTTGGATTCTTAACAAGCAGAAAGATTTTCACTTCTAGTGAGTCATAAAAACCAAATGATTGTACTGGTAACGGTAATGAGTATTATGTCGCTAACCGGACCACTTGTTCTAACATAAATTAAATGTTCTGAGCTATCTTTTCAGAGTAAGGAGAGTGAACATTGAAAGTGAGAATGACCAATATTTGATTCTGAATTCTTTTCTAGACTCGTTTCATGAAAACTCTTTGTGGGCACCCACTCTACGCCTCATGCTGCAATAGGTGCCAATGTTCCAAAGAAAAGCAGCTTCTTGCCTTCAAGAAACATGAAGTCACTGATAACATGCTGCTGTAATGCTGACAGGGGATGGAAATGAGTGGCTGGAAGATTTCTTGCTGAAAGTGACAAGAGATAACACAGGCCACTACTAAGAAAAACAAGCTTTGGTTGCAGACAGATTTGGGATATCAAATTATTTTTTAAGATCTGTTTATTTGAAAGAAAGAGTGACACAATGAGAGGAGAGACAGAAAGAGAAAGAGGTCTTCCACCTGCTGATTCACTCCCCAAATGGCCCCAATGGCCAGGGTTGTGCCATGCCAAAGCCAGGAACCTGGAATTCCATCTGAGTCTCCGACGCGGCTGCCAGGGGCCCAAGCATTCACTGAGGCCATCCTCACTGGTTTTCCCAGGCACGTTAGCAGGGAACTGGACACAAATGGGAGCAGCTGGGAATCCTGGGACTTGGACTGGTGCTTGGCAGCACAGGCAGAGGCTTAACCTGCTGCATCACAATGCCAGCCCTAGCAAATTCTTAAAGCTCTGATACTTACAGTTTGTGGGATTAAAGTCCTCCAGCAAGACTTCTTCTCTCTGCTTTAGTTTCCTTGTGGAACATATAAGGGTGCTTAAATAAGTTTGTGGAAAAATGACATCCAAGGATATTTACTTGGATATAGAAGAATTTGAAATCCGTGTACACTTTTTTCATAATACATATTTTCTATGAACTGAAGATCTCTCAGATTTATGGAATTCAGATTTTTTTTTTTGCAGCAAAGTAACTTGTCTTTTAATTCCATTTTCCCACAAACATTTAGAAGTACCCTCATATAGGCAAAGCTATCTACCTCTTAGGATGGTTGTGAAGGCTAAATTCAATGATATACATAGACTACCACAGCAAAAACATGTGGTAAGCACTCAATGAAGAGAAGCCCTGGTACCTGTTAGAATATGTGTTAACATTTATGCCTTTGTTTGAATGAACAAAATACATCATCAGGTTTTATTAGACCTGATGTGACGTTTTCTTACTCTCTCCTAGTTTTAAATTTGTCTAAGCAGTCTGTTCTTTCAAGAATCCTCCAAGTATACAGACATTGTCTTTGTTTGCCTGCTTTATTTCCAAAATTGCTGCTCATAGCTCAGAGACAACTGAAGGGAGCAACAACCAGAGGAGATGGTACAGATGAGAAATCACAACATTTTGCAGCAACCTGAGTGCTTAGTGTTAGCAATCCTTTGTATTCATGTCAAAGAGAGATCCTTAATGAGAGTTTGGAATGATCTGACCTGGGGATTCGTAATGAGCAGAAAGACTCATTAAGGCTAATCTGAGGGATGATGAGAGTAATACTTGGACATTTCTAAACATGCCACCTGTTTGCCAGTATTAGCGTGGGCCATTTTTTAACTGCACATTAAAATTGAAATACACACAATGAACTCCAGGTGTTGGAGAACAGTGACTGTAACGGCTTTTTCCCAGTATCTTTCTCAAGTTGGACCAGTGAGCAGTAGGCTCCTAGTGTGGCTGAAACCACCTTAGGCAGCGTGGAGATATAGAACTCCTGTTTTAAAATACAACATTGTAACTCAGTTCATATTCATTTCAATAAGTGTATCAGGTAATGACAATTGATATTCCAGCAATACAAATACTGACTTCACCTAGGAGTTGACACAGTACCTTAGATATCCAAACTGCTATATTGTATGGAAAGATGTAACAGCTACAGAGCTATAAGTAGGCATGAATTAAAATATATCGAGTGACAGAAATGTGTATTTGCATGGATGTCATAATTAATTTAGGTAATGACGTTTCCTTTATTTTCTGATTTTTACAAATGGTACATTCATTTCTATCACAATGTTTTTGAGTGATGCATGTGTTTGCATGTTTGTGTTGTTCTGATTTTCTAGTTTTGAAAGAAAGTTTTAAAAGCCCTGTATTATAAATACAGGAAAAACAAGTTATATGATAAATTCTCAATATATTATTTTTGTTTACATAAGACATTAGTAATTTGATCTTTTTATGTAAGCATCTACTTGTGAGAGTTGTTTTGGACACCTTTGTGACGAAACCTTATCATGAGCAGGGTAAGCTGAGAAATACTGCCTGGTTAATACATACTCAGAAATAAACAAATGGATTTAAGTATGATAGTAATCACAATATCATGAAATCTAAGCCTCTCATAATTGTGTAAGTCTAGAGAAAATTGTCAACTCTGTGAGTTAAAAATATTTCATATCTATCTATGTATCTTTGGAAAAGCTTTGAATCAGGTTAACATTTATCTTAAAAAGTAGATTAATTGGTATTGGAATACCCACTCTATTATGTCTTTATTTTCTGACTAAATATAAGTCAAACATATGATCATTAGAAACATTATTAGGACCAGAACAAAACATGAAATTCTGCATACAGAATTCACTTTGTTACACATGAACATTAAAATAGTCATAATGTAAAAATAAAATATCCTAATTTGATAATCAAGGAGTCAGTTTTAAACTGGTATAAAAATGAGAGAAGTCAAAGCAATGTAACTCTTGAGGGAAAATCTTTTATTGTAACAGTACTTTGATATGTTTATTAATGTAATATTGATGGAGGAGAGATGAAAATTAATATATGTCTGTTAAACTAAGGCTGGAGTAGTTGCCTCAAACCATAATAATTGATTGCATGAGTACATTTGTCTAATGGAGAGCATAGTTCAAACCAAAGAATATTGCCTTTCTTTCATATAGACCTCAATGTTAAATAGACAATTCCATATTTCCTTCAAGTAGGGAACTTTTGTTAATTTTTAAAATTTAGTTGTTGAATATGTCTGAATTATACCACCCATGCTAGAGTTAGTATAAAATAAGAAGGTAGTTGTGATATTAAGATTTTAAGTAGTAGATATCATTCTAAATATGCTATTCTAGCTCTAATCTTTGAAAATTGGCTTTTGAGTTTAATTTTGGACATGATAGTTATTCTGAAGGCATTGCTTTGTATTTTGCAATTATCACTTTTTTTTTTTTACTGTTTAGTAAATAAACTAAATTGACATAAGTTAATTGTTGAGGTTTTAGAAATAGTGCATTCTTTTCTGGAGCCCTTAAATGAGATTTTCTCATTAAAAGCCTGTATTACTAAATAATTTAAAAATAAATCACACTTTCCACTAGCATGTTTGAACAATAAAAATCTCTTCTCTCTCTCTCTCTCTCTCTTTTTTTTTTTTTTTTTGTATGGAAGGATGAAAAACCTGCAAAACATAGCTGATTTTTCTTGACAGTTGCTTGGAAAAAAATTCTAATAAACAGCACAAGTTCTATGTGCAATGGTTGAAAGCCAATTGCTTTGTAGAAAAATAGATTGTAACTGTGAGTATCCTTAACCATAAGGGCTTGCTTGTAAAGACTCCAGTCTCTGAAATGCAACTCTCCCCCCTCCTCCTCCACTTTTTTTTTTTTTTTTTTGCTGGATGAACAGCCTAATGTTCCATGCACTGTACTAGAAGTAGCATTTTATGCAACATTGAAAGAGTCAATTAATTTACATAATTTCATGAGTATTACCATGACTTTAAGGTAGGCTAGTTTGCTCAGGAGCCTCGAATGCCCAATATATTTTTGTTTGCTATTTTGACAAATTAATCATTTTTAAAAACAATTAATTATACTTATGACAAACTGAACCCCATACCCAAGGGTCTTAAATTTTTATAGCAGAAATCTAATATTAATGTGAATAAGATCAGTGATTTAGTGAGTACCTTAACAGTCAACAATGCCTAAGGCTGAACAAAATTAATATTTTGTTTCCCATCTGGAGACTTCAATAAAATTAATGAGGAAGGGGGTTTATTGTAATATATAATAGATATAAATTCACTATTTTCAAATGGAGCATTCTGTTTACATCAGAGATTAGATATTTTGTGTACACTTCACCAGAGTGGGTTGCCAGACTCTGTTCTCTTCCTGAAGGAAAATTGAGCACTAATTACTTCTAATACTTTGCCCCTATTGGCCCAAGTAAGAAATTAATTTGAATTTAGATGATATATTTAGTGATCAACATGATTTTTCAAAAAAGCAATGTTTTAAATAAACATCATCTTAAATATTTTAAAAGGTTAAGTGAAACATCACACTATTAAATATTAATTGTATAAATGACCAAATATGCCAACATAAGAAAGGATCTGAAATTTGTTCTTAGATTCTCCAAGGAATTCTATGTCAGCCCTATAACTATATGGGATATTTTATGGAATAGCCTGCCTCATTTCTTTTTGAAACTTGTATATTGGAAAAATGCTTTGGGATGTTCCCAGGGAAGTCTCAGACCACAATAATACTTAGAATTTGGTGAAAGCAAAATAGGATCAGTCTGGTTCAATGCATATGCTAGATGACTTTCCAAATATTAAAATATCTGTTTAAAATTTCAATTAAGTTCAAATCAAGATAGAAAGGACAATTCAAATTTGGTAAGTTTCCTAGAGTTAAAAAAAATACCCTATAGTCAGTTCTTAGAATTATTTTTCTTTGTTCATATCCACAATATGAACAAAGTTGCATTTTTATGTTTTCAATTTTCATTGAATATCACATAAGATATTTTTTGATCTTTGACAAGAGCTGTTGATAAGTGCCCAGTTAGAAAATTCATTGATATGCACACATCTTCAATATAGTATGAATAGTGTGTGTACAAATGCTTTCTTTTATCTACATAATAGACAAGGGATAATTTTAGTATCTAGGGCAATTATTATCAAGTAGGACTGTGGCTGACTCCAGTGGTTTCCTACATTTGTAGCAATACATACTTAGTTTTGATAAGCAATATACATTTCACCCTAAAAAGCAAATCACTTAGTAAATTTCTGGAATCTATTCAGCATAGTAAATTAATTTGCATTTTTTCATAGTTAAAAAATGACAATCTATGGATCTTATGCTTTGTAAGCAAAAATTCTCTTCCTCAACCTTAAAAAACAAAGCATCTACATTCTGTGCAAATCTGCATTATTAATTCACTGTAAAATAGATCCAGTTGGAGTACTTGTTTTTGCATTAAATTAAGCCTTTGATGTTCTTTAATGCTTTGATTTAGTCTCTAATTTGTCAGAGCACAAATGCACCAGCAGCTGTTGAAAATATCACTTTTGTGGTACTGTTCCTGGCCAATAAAACCCAAACAAGTCATCTTCCTATCTGGCTGCACAAAATAGCATTGAAAAAGTAGTCAATGCTTTGAAGTATCACTCCAATTATAGGTTTTAACCCCATAGGTCACAGTTAGATTATTTATACAATGCTGGTATAATTCTGTCTCAATTCTAGGCTTTCTGTGTCCAGCGCATTCACCAGCTCCACCGGAGGAAATTTCAGTCTGCTGCTAGGTTGGCACTGACCTGTGTTTGATAGGGTGAGACAGCATTTCACTGATTTCTCTATATTTTGTGCATTATTTAACTTTCTAGAACACATCTAACAGCAAAAGGGAGCTATACCAAGATTATCTTTTCCTCCTTTCTGAAACCTAGAGACTAAGATGACTTTTCATCACATGGCGATATTGATGCCATCAGCTGTATGATACATATGCATGTCTGTATGTTCATACCGTGAGTCAGTAAAACATCTTATTTGACAACCATTAATGATTTGGGGATCTTTCACTGTAAGGTTAGTCATGTGTCTCTTTCTACTCGGGTTAAGTGCCAGTGTTGATGCTTGACAGCAAGCATGGACAAATCCACCATGCTGGTTAAATTGTCCAAATTTATTACATTAGACATTTCCTGGCAAATGTATCTGCCAGCAGGAAATATAAATGCTACTTTTGTACCAAGGCAACTGGCTCTGTCATTTCTGGATTTTTGATAATAATTCTAACCTACATTTGTATTGAAAATATCACAGTAGAAGAACATGTTTTTACTTAATTGTTGCGCTAAAAACAAATGATTAGAAGGAAATCTATATGATGTTAAAGGATAAAAACAGAAGAAATATTCTGCCCATGGAAGTAGAATGTATTTTTGTTTCTTATGATTTTGAGACAAACGTTTTTTTCTCATTGGTAACGTTACTGGACAGCACTATCACAGCAGATTGTTTGGAATCTGCCCAAATATTGTCCTTTGTTTTTGCTGATAAGCAAGAGAGCACACATTGGTGTTATTTGTTTTCCCCTGTCTTCCCCACCTCCTTCCTTCTTTTAAAATGAATGCATGTATCAAAGGGAACAACTTTTATACATTTGACCATTTTGCAGTGCTACACTACTTAGGATTGCGGCCTGGGTCTTCACTCATCTTCTTATAACTTTATTTCTAGAATTTTGGGTTCTTGTCAAAATAAAGATCTTAATTTTCACTCAAATTGTTTGTTATTACTGCCAGAGCTGCAGATAACATATTTTTAAAGACCCCCAAATGGGTCTCTTCATGTTAGAAAAAGGAAAAGTTACAAAAACAAGTCAACTCTTTGGAACACACCCAGTCCCTTATATTACTTAGAAACAACACATAGCATTCACATTACTTTAAAACTGATGCAGTAAAGTGGACCTGAATAATACATTGCAGTCCTGACCAGAAGATGTTTGCTTACCCACATAAAGTAATTTGCTTCTTAGCACAGCTGGGTTCCCTTTTGCAAGTGTTTTATTTTTTATGAAGTAAAGAGAAAACATTATGTTTGTAAACCAATGTTTTAATCTAATTGATGACAAGTCAATGGCCTCGAATAGCTATGGCTGCCTCAAAACACCTCTCAATTTGCACATTTTAGGGCCTACTAAGCTGGAGAACTGAAGCATGAGGCAAATGAAAAAATATGAAGTTCATAATCTAGGGAGACCTGCATGTGTACAGCCATAAAAGCCACAACTGCCAGCTCAGGTGGAAAAATGTTGAAGTGAGAAATGTATTCAATAAATAGAAAACACAGCATGGAGCTGAAAAGTGTGCATGAGAAACTGGTTAGGAGATTGGAGTAATGGAAAAGGAAGCAGATGGAGCATGAGTGTACATTAAACAGTAGTGTTCATAGCTTGTGACATAAAGTATTCCATTGGGAGTCTAATTCTTAACTATCTTCAAATTCATTCAATTTAAAATATCATGGTCTTGTTATCATCTGATTTTGCAGAAATTTTATTGAAAATATTATTGTGAGGGATGGCATTCCACAGTTGAAAATGCTTGCTGATAGAACAGACTAGTTCCTGAAAGTTGATAGCTTCACCGTAACTTTACTTATCAAGTTCTGCTTGCTTTGTTGTGGGTTCACGATTTCAGTATCTGAGCTAGTGTCTGCCTCTGCCATCTAGAGTCTCAAAGGCATGTGAACCTGTCATTGTGGGTGCTTGGGAGTAGGACAGGAAGCGGCGAGCTCTTATGGATATTGTGTGACAGTGTTTATAAGATACTTTCAGCTATTCGGGAGCATAGCAGAACTCCCAGGACGGGGTTTTGGTTGCTCTAGAAAATAAAGTTAAAGAGAAGATAGTATTTATGTGTGTTCATAACTACAGGATTCCTGCTGCTTTCATAAAATGTGTCAGAATTCCCATTCTGGGTTATTTTGTTTCATTCGTTTTCTCTCAATGTCACCGCTGTACTAGGTGAAAGATTCCCTTGACCACTCTCATACCTGAGTTTAGCACTATGTCTTCTTTGATAGATTGTAACGTAATCTTTTGAAGCTACTCATAATTTGTAAACTGGTTTACAAATTGAATTGAATATCTCTGTATTTTTCATTTACATTTCTTCTGAGCAAATACAAAGTATATTTTTATTTCAGTTAAAGCAATATTTTTTATTTTTTTTCCAGTGTGCTTTTCTATAGATTGGCAAACACATAGATTTGAACAAAAGTATATATACTTGCATGGCTGTTGTGATTGTATAGATTAACATCACATCATCTTTCTTCTTACATATTGTCTATTTATGGTATAGAATCTTGATGCTTTCTTTCTTTTTTTAAAGTTTTATTTATTTATTGAAAGGCAGAGTTACATAGAGGGCAGGGGCAGAGACCAAGAGAGATCTTGCATCACTCCCCAACTGGCCGCAGTGGCTGGAACTGTGCAGATCTGAAGCCAGGAGCCAGGAGCTTTTTCCAGGTCTCCCATGTGAGTGCAAGGGCCAAAAGACTTGGGCCATCTTCTACTGCTTTCCCAGGCCATACCAGACAGTTGGATTGAAAGCGGAGCAGCTGGGACTTGAACTGGTGCCCATATGGGATGCCGGCCCTGGAGGAGGCAGCTTTACCAGCTTCACCACAGTGCCAGTCCCATTGCTTACTTTGCTAAATCAGTTCTTTTTTTTCTTCTTGCCAGTTTCTACTCTCCCCTGCTTCTGTTTCTTGAGCTGATTCCCATAACACTTTCTGTTGGTTTCCAATTACTTAACCAGCTGAACAATTCTATGCCTTGCCATTTGCTTTCTTTCCTATCCAGAGAAATCCAAAGATTATGACTATGTGGGACATAAGGGTAGATAAAGTTATTGGATTTTACACACTTTATTCAGTATTCAGTGTTCTTTTAAAATACACCTACCAATGGCCGGCGCCGCAGCTCACTAGGCTAATCCTCCGCCTTGCGGCGCCGGCACACCGGGTTCTAGTCCCGGTCGGGGCGCCGGATTCTGTCCCGGTTGCCCCTCTTCCAGGCCAGCTCTCTGCTGTGGCCAGGGAGTGCAGTGGAGGATGGCCCACGTCCTTGGGCCCTGCACCCCATGGGAGACCAGGAGAAGCACCTGGCTCCTGCCTTTGGATCAGCGCGGTGCGCCAGCAGCGGCAGCCATTGGAGGGTGAACCAACGGCAAAGGAAGACCTTTCTCTCTGTCTCTCTCTCTCACTGTCCACTCTGCCTGTCAAAAAAATAAACAAAAATTTAAAAAAAATGAAAAAAAAAATAAATAAAATACACCTACCAGTGCCCCAAATCTGCTTTTGTTTTTTAGGTATCTTATGGGAAAAAATTGCTCTCATCTTCCTCATGTGTCCCTAGTTTAATTCCTTCCTATTTCACTTCCTCTGGAACTTTAGGTGACAAACTCACTCACATCTCCAGTTGCTCCTTCTGCTTTGTGTAATCTCACATATTAAAAAGTGCACTTAAGTAGAGAGAAATGACTTTTTGTGACACATCGCCACTTTTATCCAGTCTTTTACTTCTCCTTTTCTCTTTTATTGAATACCAGTTATGCTTTATGTTTGTTTAAATCTAGTGCTCCATTTTACTCATCAGCTATGGTCCCTGTAATTTGGCTTGTATCATCATGGAAATGACAAATCAAAAGCTGCTATCTGCCAGTTGTCTAAGTCTTCACCTGAATGCTTATTTTCCCTGGAATTCTCTGTTTGCCTTTGTGGGGAGCAACTGGGAGCAACTCGGACCAGACTAAGTTACTGGAATTAAGACTTATTCTATGCATCTGCTCTCCCACAATATAGCACTGGGGAGGAGTAAAACTTCTACACAGCTGCCTCCAGTTCAACCAATAAACTGTAGGACCTGCTCCTGATTGGAGGAGAGCAGCGTACTCGGCATGTGGGTAGCAGAGTTGGGATTGGTGGAAGAGGACTATAAAGGAGGAGAGAGACAACATGCACCAAGGAATATCTATCTGAAGGAACACCTGAGGAACATCTGAGCAGCCCCCGAGAGAGCCGGCTGGCAGTGTGCCGCTCCCCCGCGGAAGTGGGGAAAGTGGCAGGGGGAACCGCCCTTCAACGGAGGTGGAAGGGACGGTAGCCAACCCGGGAAGAACCAGCAGCAAACCCGGGAAGGACCGAGCAGACGAAAGAATAACGCAGGGTCCTGTGTTGCTCCTCCACGAAGACGGGGAGCGACATAATGGTGCCGTGAGTCGGATGTGAAGCCTAGGCAGGGTTTAGTGTCACTCCTCCATGAAGGGGGGAGCGACAGCCTTGAATTAGCTGACTGGATACTTTGTCTCTCCTAAGATGCTCCCATTCTTGAGCAGTGTGACCCTTCATTCCTCCTTCTTCTCTGCCTGCTCTCTGTCCCTCTCATTGGCTCCTCGCAGCCTCCCAGTGTACCAGTGGGTTCCTCCTGGACCACTTCTGAGGCTCAGGGAGCTTTCTGTTTGCATCATCCCTTATGATGTCACCGTCTCAACGATTTTTCACTCACTCATGAACTGATTCTCAAGTTTCGGAATTCACTGTATCTATCAAGCTCCTATTATGTGGTAGATTTACCCTATGCTCTGATCTTGTCTTCAAGGTTTAATAGCTTTTCTTCAGTGGATTTCTTCATATTTCCATGAGGAAACCCTGCCATTATTCCAAGTTGCAAAGTTCTAACTTTGTCATTTAAAAAACTATTATCACCTTTCCCCTAGTGTCTTCTTTTCATCAATGTTATCGTCATTATTCTAGTTGATCTGAATAAAAAGTACATCGTGGTCTTTCACTCTTCCTAGTGCTATTTTCCCCTCTTTGGCCCAGCCATTTACTAGTTTCTGCTGTTTTTTCTCTTTCTTGTTCTGCGTTGCCCCTTTCTTTATAATTTCTAGCAGATAATCTCAGTCCAGGCTTTTGACATCTAATCACATTTATTGTAAAATCTTTCTCATTTACCTATTTCCTTTTTCTCCCACCTATATAAGATTACAAGAAGATGTATAAAGATATTACTTTTCACCTCCTGCCACTTTGCTGATCAAAGACTTGCAGTAATATCTTGTTGCGTTAGCACTGATACTGAGTAGAGCACTAATTCCTAAAGACGCTTTGAGGAACAAAATTTCCATATAGAAGGCTCCTAAACAAGTTTTGGATATGTTGCCTGGAAAATACTGTCAATACTACTAGCATTTTAAATTTTATAGTTCAGCCAGATTGTTTAACTCAGACTTTCTCAATATTTTCTACCCAAGGAATTTTTACTTGAATAAAACCTATTTTATATCTGAAAGTTAGCGTTTCATAAACAACTTTAAAAATTCAGACCAATTGGATAATATATAAACTCCATAATGCAACAAAAGTTACAGTTAGCATTTAGCAAGTCACTGCAAATCACCTTATTAAGTATGTTTAATTTTTTTAAAGGTATTTTTCATCATAACTTTATATTAAAGTTAATTGCATCATAGTATGTACTATTATCTTTATTTTACCGAGCTCAAGGAGATTGAGCTCATAGGAGCAAGTGACATTTGGAACTGGTTTGTGTGACCCCGAAGTCACACAGATAACTTCTATATTATTTGGCTTCTCATAAATACAGGCTTCTCCTCACCCCACGTCCACTTTCACTTTCCAGCCTAAGCTTGTGTGCCTTCTACTTTTGTTGGGCTGGTCTACTACAATATTCCCTCCTCACATACACACACACACACACACACACACACCACTCAGTTATCTCAATCACCTTTTTCTTCAAGAAAATTTCTTCCCTCTTCTCCTTGGCCTAAATAATTTTCATTTTCGTTTTTTCAGAACACGCCATTCTGATAGAGATATTTCTTTTCTGACTCTCCAAGCAGATTTTCCATCATGCTAACACTGACCTTGAGAGACAGCACTGATGGCTCATGTGATTTGATTGCTGTTGCTCATGTGGGTGGCAGATCTGCATTGAATTCCCACCGCCAGCACCCACCCTGGCCCAGCCCTGGCCATCTGGATGTTTCGGGGAGTAAATCAACAGTTGGGAGCATGCTCTGTCTTTCTGTCTCTCAAATGAAAAAAAAAAAAAAAAAAAAAAGGGTAAGTTAGAAGCAAATAAAGGCCGGTGCCGCGGCTCAATAGGCTAATCCTCCACCTAGCGGCGCCGGCACACCGGGTTCTAGTCCCTGTTGGGGCTCCGGATTCTGTCCCGGTTGCCCCTCTTCCAGGCCAGCTCTCTGCTGTGGCTGGGGAAGGCAGTGGAGGATGGCCCAAGTGCTTGGGCCCTGCACCCCATGGGAGACCAGGAGAAGCCCCTGGCTCCTGCCATTGGATTAGCACGGTGCCCCGGCCGCAGCGCGCCGGTTGCGGCGGCCATTGGAGGGTGAACAAACGGCAAAAGGAAGACCTTTCTCTCTGTCTCTCTCTCTCACTATCCACTCTGCCTGTCCAAAAAAAAAAAAAAAAAAAGCAAACAATAAGAAGTGTCCTTATTGTCTCCTTATTGTCTCATTCCTCAGTGACACTACAATTTGTGAACTGGGGCTGTAGTTTTGTGTTGGAATGTATAAATGAATTAAGTGAATTACACTGAGCAAAACTTGTGATGTATGGGAAAATTAATCCTGTAAACCTCAAGTTAGAAGTCAGAGTTTTACTTTTTAAAAACAATGCTAAAATTCAGTTTAGTTTAAAAATTACAGAAATAATACTTATGCTGTCATTATAAAAGATCTAAAGAATAGGAAGGATATTGTACAGCATAAAATAGGAAAATTCTCTCTCTTTTACCCAGCCCCTCACCAACTTTAAACATGTTCCCTAGGGTTAATAACTATCAAGTGTGGTATCTTTCCAGTCCTTTATCTCTTCATCTGTATGTCTAAACCTAGAGTCCCTTGGTAAGATGCATATGGCTAATAATAATGTGTTGTACCTCTCAAAATGGTTAGAAGAAAGGCTTTTGGATGTACTTACCATAAAGAAATGATAAAAAATTTTATGGTGCTGGATATAGTAATTACCCTCATTTGATCATTATCAATGTATAAATGAATTAAAGATCACATCCTACCTAATAAACACAAAATCACTCCAAAGTTCATGGAAAAAATATAGATTTATTTTGGTGCAAAAAAACTTTGAAATCAATGAGCAGTTTTTTTCATAATACAGATTTCCCATGAATGTTTTAAAAAAAAATCCCTTGTATGTACAAATGCTATGAGGTAATTAAAATGAAGATGAATTAAAATTTAATTAATTAGCCCCACCATTGGAGTGTATAAATCCCTATGTTTACATGCTGTTAGGATAGATAATGATCTGACTCCAGATGACTTAAGTTTACCTTTTTAAGGGTAAGGTGGATATTATTATATCCAGTTCTTCAAACAAACCAAGAAATAGAAAGATTTCCTAAAAAATCACCTTAGATATCTCTTCTTTCTTCACAATCATGCCAGACAAAAGTCCTACCCTCCTCTTGACACGAGGCTTTGGTCCTCACTCCTTCCCTCCCCACTCCCTCTCCCTGTGGATCATCTTTGCACACATTCTCGAAGATGCTCCTCCACTCTTGCCTGCCGGATCCTGGGGCAGTGGACTGCTTCCTGCCCTTACTGACTCTCTCTTTAGGGTCAGATTATTACATTTTAGATTTGTAAATTTCTGTAATAAAATCTTTTGGTGAATTCTCTTCTAAATTTTAATCTCAGCTTCATCAATCTCACATTCCTTGTACTATTGATTTATTCATACTTTTTTTCGTGTTTGTATCTTAAAAATTTTCTCAATTTTTAGATCTTGAAAATTTAACTCAGTTTTAATGGCCAATTTTATTGCATTTGTGACAGTTTTTTAGACATTTTTCATTGATTTGGGAATATTAACCCTTGTCAATAGCTTCCTTTTTCCTTAGCTTCATTATTTTCTCCTTTATGTAAGTATTTGGGCCACCAAAAATCTGCTATGCCTGTCTCAAATCCCATATATTTGAAAGGTGTTATTGTCATTGCCATTATTCATAATTTGTCTTTAATTTTAGTTTATACTTCTTCTTTAATGAAATGGAAGCTATTATAGAGTTTGTATGATTTTCCAGTCTAAATTTTAGGGCTTTGTAGAAAAACACAATTATATTTTTAACATTTAAGTGATATTGTAAAACTTTTTTTTTGCTTTTAAAGTATCAAATTTAGCAAAAATGAGAATGTTACATTAATTACATGTTAATTTTTTTAGTAGTGTTTTTTTCTTGAGGAACATATTTGCCATGTAGTGGAATTTTATTTAATCTAGTAAATAAGTATTCTGTATGTGGGTAAGTGTGTGTACTAAACCAAAATACAAATTAAATAAGACATTAAGGAAAAACAAATCTGAGTAGCAGTGAATAAATAAATAAAAAATTCTTAATACAAGACTCGTGTATTACTAGAATGGATCTATAAATTTTGAGTTTTTTTTTTTTTTTGTATGAGTACTCATTTTGGTCTGCAAAAGTTTTCCATAAAATTCTCTACTATTTCTGAAACTTCAAATATTAAATTTTAGAGGTGTATTGAAAAATATTTATTGTGATATATGCTGTGTATATCTCCATTCTAACCTATAGAGAAACTATGGCACCATCTTAAACAGTACCCATTAAGAAATTTTTGTCATATTATTATTAATCACATAATCCTGGAGCCAAATGCAGAACAGGTGAATTCAATCATCAGTCTGGTGCTTTCCTCTGTTTCTAAGCCAGGTTATTCCCAATTTTAAGTGCACATGAATATTCACTAAAATAGGCCATATCCCTGGTTATGAAATAAATTTTAACAACTTGGAAAAAGTGAAGTAAAACAAAATATGTCCTTTGAACATATGGACTTAGACTAGAAGTCAATAACAGAATAACAGAAAAATGTTCAGATACTTAGAAAATCAATAATATATCTATAATTATAGATATAGATAATATATACTATCTGTAATTAAAGGGAATTCAGAGACAGAGATACAACTCATGAATATCAAGAATGAAAAGGGGGTTAATACTACAGGTCAATAAATGACAAAAAGGTAATGAGAATACTGCATAGGACTTTATACACATAAATTTATTTATTTATTTATTTATTTTTTGACAGGCAGAGTGGACAGTGAGAGAGAGAGAAACAGAGAGAAAGGTCTTCCTTTTGCCGTTTGTTCACCCTCCAATGGCCGCCGCGGCCTGTGCGCTGCGGCCTGCACACCGCGCTGATCCGATGGCAGGAGCCAGGTACTTATCCTGGTCTCCCATGGGGTGCAGGGCCCAAGTACTTGGGCCATCCTCCACTGCACTCCCTGGCCACAGCAGAGAGCTGGCCTGGAAGAGGGGCAACCGGGACAGAATCCGGAGCCCCAACCGGGACTAGAACCCTGTGTGCCGGCGCCGCAAGGCGGAGGATTAGCCTAGTGAGCCACAGCGCCAGCCTATACACATAAATTTGACAGTTTAAATGAAACAGACTAATTCTTCAGTAACTGCAAACCACCAAAACATTACCAGTGGAAATGTATAGTATTCATTGTTCTATGACAATGAAAGAAGTTGTACCGCTAGCTAAAAACTTTACAGTAAAGAAATGTCCAGGCTCTTTTTTTTCACTGGCATGAAATGACAGTGGATGGCATGGATGTCCACTCTAACTTATTCTAGTCAACATGGTGCTAGAAGTCCTAACTAGTGCAATAGGAAACAAGAAAGAATGAAAAGTTATGAGAGAGAAATTGGAAAGAAATATAACCGTCCATAATGGTGGACACTGTTATTACCTAAATGGAAAATCCTAAGGAATTATAAAAAAAAAAAAAACCCTCCTAAATGTAGTAAATGTATTTACCTAAGTTGCTGAGTACTCATTCAACACATAAAGATCAGTCATGTTTTTGTACACATAAGTGAATATCTCAAACAAAAATATACCATCTACAATAGTCCCTTTCAGCTAGAAAGAAATATTGAGAAATTAATGTAATATGTACTGGGCCTATGTATTGAAAATTACAGGAGGATGATAAAAAAAACCCTAAGTAAACTGAGCTATAGATTTTTATGGATATAAATATACTGATTCTATAATTTTAGATGAAATCTAAGGGAATCAAGACAAACCAAAATAATGTTGAAAAACAAAAAAAGTCAAAGAAATCACACTGTAAAATTGCAATCAGAACAGTGTGGAAATGTTGAAGGTAAAGACACATAGATCAACTGCACAGACTAGAGGATTTGGTATGGAGGCAATCCAGTTATTTTCAATAAGGGATGTTGAAACAACTGGGCAATCAAAGGCAATAAAACCTGAAGCTCACATCTGTGTAAAAAAAAAAAGACTCAAATGGATTTAAGATCTAAATATAAAATATAAACCTGTAAAGTTTTTCTTTAAAGATTCATTCATTTATTTATTTGAAAGCAGAACAACAGGGGGATGGAAAGAGGGAGGGAGGAAGGAAGAGAGAAAGAGATTGGAGAGAGACAGATTGTCCGTAAGTTGGTTCATTCCTCAAGTAGACCCAACATCCATGTCTGGATCAGGCTAAAGCCCAAAAGCCAGAAATTCCATCTTGCTCTCCCACATGGGTGGCAAGGATTTACTTGGAGCATCTTCCGTTGCCTTCCCAGGTGCATTAACAGGAAGCTGGGTTGGAAGCAGAGCAGCCTGGGCTCAAATGGGCACTCTGATATGGGATGCTGCATTGCAAGTAGCAACCTGCTGTACCACACATCAGTCTCTATACAACTTTTTAAGAAACTATAGGAGAAAATCTTCATAAACTGTGCTCAGCAAAATATTGTTTAGACATGACACCAAACCATGATCATTAGGAGAAAAAATATAAGTTGGACTTCCTCAAAATTAAAACTCTTTATTCTACAGAAGGCACTGTTAAGAGACTGAAAGAACAAGCTACAACTTTGGTGAAGACATTCAAAAGTGACACATCTGGCAAAGGACTTTTATGCAGAATATATAAAGATTTCTCAAAATGCATCAGTAACAGTTCAAACAATCCAATTAAAAGAACACGAAATATTCTTAACAAACTCTTTGTCAAAGAGGATATTATTAAGATTAATGAATTTATAAAAATTGTTCAACATTGGGAAAATACAAAACAAAATTTTGTTTTTGATTTTTAAAAATTTTAGCACCCAAATATAAGGAAGAACATGTATTCATTTTTCTGTGTCTGACTTATTTCATTGAACATGATTTCCTCCAGCTGAATTCATTTGGATGCAAATGGGAGAATATCATTCTTTTTTATAGCTGAGTAACATTCCATTGAAAGAAATGCCTGTGTGTGTCAGTATTGCTCCAAATATATTTTTGTCATTTTTTTATATCATGGCCAATCCAGTGGTTAAGAACGTTATACTACTGTAGTTTTAATGATCTGTGATTATTTTAAAATCTATGTACTTGGGTGAAATGGTAATCTTTCCATTTGATTATCATTTATAACCCCTGCCTATTTACCACTGAATAGAGTCTTATTGTTTTTTACTTATTTTACTTATTTACTTATTGAGGCATTAGCCCTTGTCTATAATATTAATTAAATATTCTTTTATTTTGTTTTTTATTTTAAAATTTTTTCAAAAGATTTATTTATTTATTTACAAGAGAGGGAGAGGCAGAGGCAGAGACAGAGAAAGAATCTTCCATCTGCTGGTTCACTCCCCAAATGGCTGCAACGACCAGGGCTGGGTCAGTTGAAGCCAGGAGCCAGGAGCATCCTCTGGATCTCCCACATAGGGGTGCAGGGGCCCAAGCACTTGGGTCATCTTCTGTTACTTTCCCAGTCACCCTAACAGGGAGCTGGATTAAAAGTGGAGCAGCTGGACTTGATCTGGTGCCCGTATGGGACGCTGGCGCCACAGGTGGTGGTTTTACCCCCTATGCCACAATGTTGACCCCAAATTAAAAATATGTTGTCTCAAAAACTAAAAAGGAAAGAGAAAGTAAGGTAGAAAGGCAGGAAGGGTGAGAGAGGGAGGGAGGAAGGGAGGGAATATAATTATATTAGAATTTTACCTGTGAACTACATCGAATCTCTTCTTCTTTTTGAATTAACATTACACTAACATGAAAAAGTCTCAGAAAAAAACTTTGATGAGATACCACTATTACACATATATTACAATGGCTAAAGATAAAAATTTTTTTATAAGCCCAAACCTGACAGCATCAGAGTCTGGCAAGAATGCAGAGCTGTGAAAACTCATATATTTTTGGTGAGATTACAAAATGGTACAGCCACAGGGGCAGAAAGTTTAGCAATTCTTAAAAATAATATTAAGCTCATATTTGCCCTCTGATCTATCAATTCCATTCCTGGATATTTACCCTAGAAAAATACAAAATTATGTTGGCATAAAAATCTGTGCAGAAATTTGTACAGTAACTTCATTCAGAGTTGCCCAAACTGGAACATTCTGTCAATGGGTGAATGGATAAACAAATCACAGTATATGGCATTCTCAAAATGACAAAATTATAGTGACAGATAACAAATCAGTGGTTCCGGGGTTAAGGGCGAGGACAGAGTGTGAATGCAAAAAAGTAGCACAAGGGAGTTTTAGATTGAGTGATATGATGTTCTGTACCCTCATGTTGGTAGTAGTTATCATGTAAATATGGGAAAATTCCTACAATGGTATAGAAAATGGCATTTTTACATACAAAAATTTTAAAAGTAAAATTAGAGGGATATTGAACAGTTTTGAGTATAATTTCTGTTGCTTTAGATAGTGTATCTTTAATACATAAAAACAATTTTGATACATATTTTATGTTATTTATTTACTTATTTTTAAAGATTTATTTATTTATTTGAAAGTCAGAGATACACAGAGAGAGGAGAGTCAGAGAAAGAGAGAGGTCTTCCATCTGATGTTTCATTCCCTAATTGGCCACAATGGCCTGAGCTGCACCGATCCAAAGCCAAGAGCCAGGAGCTTCTTCTGGGTCTCCTATGTGGGTGCAGGAGCCCAAGGACTTGGGCCATCTTCCACTGCTTTCCCAGGTCATGGCAGAGAACTGGGCCAGAAGAGGAGCAGCCGGGACTTGAACCAGTGCCCATATGGGATGCTGGCACTTCTGGGCAGGGCGTTAACCCACAGTGCCACTGCGCTGGCCCTAAAGCCAGATATTTAAACCCATCCTAACAACTAAAATCCGATTTCAAAATGGAAATAATTATTGCTACTTCTTTTTTCATATGCAACTCATAATGGCTTTTCAGATGAGTATTTTAAAACATGTAAAGGCACTGAAGTCTCCAGACACTTGCTAATTTACGAAGAATGAAGTGACAGTGTTTCTAGAGTACACCTGACATCTCCTGTGTTAGCCACTTTGGTAATCAGCACAGTGCTCCACATGCAACAGTAGGAATAAATAATGTTTTCTTGCTGTTTCTGCTGATAGGCAGACCTTGAAAAAATAACAATCAAATAATAGGGGTTGTGTTTGGTGGTTCTCCTAAGGCAAATGTGATTTGTATAGCCAGCAAATTGTTCAATTATTAACGTGTGCATACAAGTGAGGGGACTTAAGAATGTTCATGGAAAATAGAATTAAAAGATAAATTTACTTTGGTGCAAAAGTTTTTGAAATTTATGCAGATTATGGGGTCTTCAATAAGTTCATAGAAAATGCATATTATGAAAAAACTAAGCATGGGTGTCAAAATTTTTACATCAGAAAAATCTTTTCTTTGAATTCCATGTTTCCATGAGCATTTTAAAATTGTTACTATAAAGAGAACGATTCATGTATTTCACAGATAAAAATCTTAAGAATATAATGATAACTTCCTTCTTCCTTCCCTCCCTTCCTCTCTCCCCCCTCCCTCCCTCCTTCCCTCTCTTCCTTCCTTCCTTCTTTTAATTTTTGCCATAATGTATTTTGAATTTAGAACTTAATGATACACTAAATAAGGAGGTCAACAAGTGGAAAGTTTGCAGGAATACAATCAAGGGCTATAAACAAGCATCAAGTAAAAAAATGTCAATTTCATTCATACACAGTAAGCTTTTTTTTGTACTCTATATAATCAGACTCTAAATCAGAGAAAACATAATATCTGTGTTTTGGGACTGGCTTATTTCGCTAAGCATAATGGCCTCCAGTTGTATCCATTTTGTTCCAAAAGATAGGCTTTTTTTTTTTTTTAAACGGGTGTGTAGGATTTATTTTCTTTATCCAGTCATCAGTTCATGGACAACTGGGTTGATTCCAAATCTTAGCTATTGTGAATTGAGCTTCTATAAACATGGAGGTACAGATAACTCTTCCATATACTGATTTCATTTCCTTTGGGTATATTCCCAGAAGTGGAAAGTCTAGGTCAAATTGTAGATCTATTTTTAGATTTCTCAGGAATCTCCATACTGTCTTCTATAGCAGTTACACTATTTGACATTCCTCTGTGAACTTTTTGAAGTCCTGTCCTACATATTTGAATGCAAGTAGTCAGACTTTCCACTCTTAAATTTACCACAATCCATACCCTATTGCATCAAGTGAGGTATACAGTCAATAATTTAAGATTCCTGCTGGGCCTTGGTAAAGGTATTTGAATTTACAAAATCTGAGACTTTCTACTACGTTGAAAATGTATTCTGTGAGTTTTTAAGAAAACTAGAAGTTTGCTACTTCTTAAATAGGGACAAGTTCATAAATTGAAAGCAACTCACTTTTGGACTATGCAATGAATTACTTTTTTTCATATTGAAACTTAATTTCCCTCTGCATCCATTTAGTGCTTTATTAAAAGTGTTTTGAAATCTATTACTATGTTTACAGCATGTACATTTAAAAAAAGATTTATTTATTTAAAAATCCAAATTACAAAAAGGGAGGGAGGACTGGGGAGGAGGAGAGATGAGAGAGAGAGAGAAGAGAGAGAGATGGAGAGAGAGTCTTCCACCTGGTGGTTCACACCTGCAAAAAGCAACAGCCAGGACTGGGCCTGGTCGAAGCCAGTACTAGGAAATCATGCCAGCTCTCCCACCCAGGTGCAAGGGCTCAAGCACTTGGGCTATCTGCTGCTGTTTTCACAGGCACATTAGCAGGGAGATGGATCAGAAATGGGGCAGCCAGGACTCAATTAGGAGCTCATACGCGATGCTAGTGTTGTGGGCAGTGGCTTAACCAGTTGAGCCACAACGCAGGCCCTTATATGTACATTTTTAAGAATGCTGTTTGCTATAGAACATTTAATCCTCTAAGAATATAATTTCTGTTTCCTGAAAACTGCTTATTTTTTGATCTACTGGAATTTTAAAGTCCATAACTGCACATGGTTCCTTTTCAGTTTGAGTGTCAGAAAACTTTGAGTAAGATCTGTAGGTGGCCTTCACACTGTCTTTTTTCTAGTGTATTTTCCCTGATTGCTGCATTTTACACATCTCTTTCTTGATTTTGTGACTTAATGTTATGATATCATATTTGAAAAAATAATTATCTTTATAAAATTTGGAAGATGGTTGTCAAATGCTAAGAGTAACTTTTTTTTTAAAGATTTATTTATTTATTTGAAAGTCAGAGTTACACAGAGAGAGGAGAGGCAGAGAGAGAGAGAGAGAGAGGTCTTCCATCCGCTGATTCACTCCCCAGATGGCCGCAAAGGCCGGAGCTGCTGCAATACGAAGCCAAGAGCCAGGAGCCAGGAGCTTCCTCTGGGTCACCCATGCGAGTGTAGGGGCCCAAGCACTTGGGCCATCTTCTACTGCTTTCCCAGGCCATAGCAGAGAGCTGGATTGGAAGAGGAGCAGCCGGGAATAGAACCGGTGCCCATATGGGATGTCGGCGCTTCAGGCCAGGGCATTAACCCGCTGTGCCACAGCGCCGGCCCAAGAGTAACTTTTAGGAGATGAGATAATAGGTGATTTATGTTTCCATCTTTTGAATTGATTTTTTTTGTTCCTTTGTGGGTAGATGATCTTGTAGAACCAATACATATTTTGAAAGACAACAAGTACAGATAGATAAATTTTGTCCATTTTTTGCTTCTCTGTATTAAATGTGATTAGATTGCATAGGATTATTTAGAGACCTATCTTCTCTACTTTCAGACCAAGTTTATGATATGAATATTATCACATGTGGGTTGATTATTGTGGCTATACTCCTGCCATTGTCTATGATTCTCTATTGGCAAGTGCTTTGGATAGTTTTCATCAATCATTCCATTCTTCTACCTTTTCTTAGAATCTGACACCAGCAATATTCATACCTAATCCCCTCCTTGGTTCAGCCCAAGTAAAACTTTTTTTTCTTTCTTTTTAAAATTTATAGCTAAAGATAACAAAAATGTTTTTCTCAAATTAAAAAAATATTTATTTGGGAGGAGAGAGAGAGAGAGAGAGAGAGAGAGAGAGAGAGAGAGAGAGAATGTTCCACTCTCCCTTTGGAGTGCATTGTCTCACTCTCCAAATGCTCAAAATGACTTGGGGGTCTGAAGCAAGGAGTTGGGAACTCAACCCAGATCTCATATGAGGGTGGCAGAAAACCGATTACTTGACCATCACCTGCTGCTTTCCAGGGTTTGCATTAATAGTACGCTGGAGTCAGATATTGAACCCAGGTACCCTAACTGGCATGTTAACAGCTATGCCAAACACTTGCCTACCAAGTAAAACTTTTATTGGAAAGCTTTCGCTTTTTTTCCATGGTCCATTCTCAGTTGCTGCCGTCCGCTTTGTTTTTTTGCTATTCCACTCGAGTTATATGGCTGGCAAGCTACCTCTTGTTCCTTTCCTCACCTTCAATTTGATAAAAACTGGATTTCTTTTTGCATTAACTTAAAAAGGGTATTCAATAAATGGGTTAAGGACAGTTGGAAGTTGGTGTACTTGTGATAGTGAGTGATATTTTTCCCTATACCAGGTTTAAAAAATTCCAAATGGATTCTAGGTTAAAAAATGAAGACATACTCTGAAAGGAAGATAGTACAGGCAATAAATTGGTTTCTGGATAGTGATGGAGTTTCTAAGCATAAAATAAAGGCTGAAACTATTAAAGAAAAAAAGAGCAACAGTTTTGAAAATGTGAAAATTGGTTGTTAGTGTTTATGAAAAAGCAAAACCCCAAATATGTAAATGAGATTATGGATTGGACATTGAAAGTGGAGCCCAGTGGTGAGGGCTGTGGGAACATGGCTAAAGAATCGCTTCTTGATTGAAAAGATTTTGTAGATACTGGTGTTTTTGTGTCCAGCTAGCAAAACTAATTAGTGATGAACCTTACTAGTGATGATGGATTGTTTACTTTTTTTGTTCTAAGACTTCAGCTGGGTATCAGAAATGCCTACAAATTTTCCTTTGAAGTTATTTTCCTCCTAATCCTCTTCATAAGATTGATAGTAGCATATTTTCATGAGACAGTTACATTTTATGTAACCAAGTGATAATATAGGAAAAGGGACTTTTTAAAATAATTAGTATTTGTAGATTACATTAGTGTATGTATGCCCCCTTCCCCTAATGTTTTTAGAATTGTCATCATATTTGAAGTTTGTGGCTTATTTGTGTGAAAAGTGGTATTATCATTTTAGATAAAAAAATGGAAGCTCAAAAAACTTTCATGAGTTGCCCTTAATGAGGAAAATCTGAATATGGAAGTCAAAGATAAGAACTCTGGTTCTAAATCCCATCCTGTTCCTACATGGATGATGCTTCCAGATATTAATGGAGGAAGCTATCAATAAATAGATGGAATATTTTCTTGTGCTTGTTTGTAATCTGAGGGCCTGACTTCTGTAATCAGTATCCATTGTTTTACAGTGTCCTATTTAAATTTTATTTCAGTGTTAACTTAATGACTCTTTGTGGGACTATTGGTTTTGAAAGACCAATAGCTTTCTTCATATCCCTGCAACTGAGGTGAAACACTGAATAACAGCAAGTAACAGCAAACTCTTTGGTAGCACTTGCCATGTGGTGTTTTCATTTCATGACTCTCTAAGGATGATCTATACCATTCCCATTTTACAGATCAGAAAACCGAGGCACAGAGGACTTGCCCATGGTACACAGAAGCCATTACTTCATAACTGTATGTACCTTCAACTTAATTTTCTGTAGTTTCACATGAAAGAAAGTATCTTACAGCTTAAAAGATGGAGGCAATATTTCCAGCATTTACTGTTTACTCTATGCACTAAATGTCAGTTTATATACAGGTAGCTCTTGCTGCTAGCAGTAGCTTTGAAACCTCTTATTGTAATCAAGAAAATATTTTCAAAATCTTTCCACAGTTTATATATATACAGTGAGAAATACTTTGCACTTTGAAAATGTGGGATGAAACAAAGCCAGGTGCTGTTGGCTTTTATGTGAGGCAAGGAAAAGGGTGATGTGAGTCCTTTTCTTAGATTTTTGAGTGAAACGCTTTTTCTCTTAAAGCCGTTGTCTCTTTTTTCTTTACATAAAATGTATGCATATCAAAATGCTGGCTGTGAAATATATTTGTGGTCACATTTGCAACATCATTGAACTTGTGCTATTTAGTGACACATTTTAGATGTCCATGACAAAACTGATGCTTTTCGTCCACCAGAGCTACGGAATAATTAATCGGAAGCACCACTGGGGAAGGCCCCGCCGCATTCTGGGTTGGTTTGTAAAACAGGCCTGGGCGAGGGGCTCTCAGCAGGCCTCGTCACGTTACCTGTAATTTTTCACATGCGTATAGTTCATCACTGGTGACATTCTGGCTTTCAGATCAGTCATCTCTTAGGACTTAAAATTGATATATCAGTCTCAGCATAAAATGCTATCATTCCCGTAGACCAACTGTTTACCGGAGTATAACTCCTCCTGTGTCTCATTTCATCACACTGTTCCACACTGTGATGTTTCAATGTGAAATGAAGTTTTTTCATGCTGTGCTTCTGAGTAGAAAAAAGACAGAAGTACATGTATGATAAATGGTGACGATTCCAAGATAACCCTTCCAAAACAATACAGTGTGGAAGCATTGTATATTATACTTGCTTTAATAATTTAATGCATAAATGTGGCTTTTAAACTTTTATAACAAATACTATTTATGTGGCAGTGAGGGGAAGATCAATTGTATTTGCAGCGAATCACTTTATCTTCTAACTTATTTAGGAATTAGCAAAATACCACTGCTGTCGAATTGTCATAGTGAAATATCTATGGAGACTACACTATTAGTAAAAAATAAAATTACCATCATGTTTTTCAATTGTACATATATTTATTTACAGTTCTGTAAGAGAGGGAATTCATTTACAATTTTATTAAATCCAATTCTATTTCTTTATGTGGAGCTCAGGACCAAATTCTGGCTTCTTTTAGCAACAATAGAATTTAGGAGAAACACCTTGCTTAATTCCCTTATTGTTGTCTGAAAGATGCTGTAGTGTTGGCATTCTTTCTTTGGCCACAGAGTGCATTTTCTTTGCGGCTCTGAGTGTGGTCTGGCTGTGACATCAGCATCCCACTGATTCCTAGGGCTGATTCCACTGATTTGGCT
Organism: Oryctolagus cuniculus; assembly: GCF_051225735.1. NCBI lineage: Eukaryota > Metazoa > Chordata > Mammalia > Lagomorpha > Leporidae > Oryctolagus > Oryctolagus cuniculus. Next base: position 134,438,074 of record NC_142870.1, read on the forward strand.
GACTGGCCTGGGGTCCATATAGTTCCTTCACCACTCTAAAAGCTGTGCACTGGCAGAGGATGATGACATCCCCAGGGAGACCAGAGCCACTTAATTTTTGTCAAAATGGGAATGATTTCTTCCTTTTAGCATGCCTTGATTCAACCTGTGATGAAAAGTCTGATACACTGCTTTAAAGTGAATGGTAAAAGTGTTTAACCAAAAATAGGCTCAAATTATGCCTTCAGTTTGATGTAACATTGCAAATACTCAGTATTTTCTCTGAAAAATAACATTTCAGCTGGCACTTTTAATTCATTATTCTGTCTTCAAAATCTTTGCTGTACATCTTTTAGAGTATTGTGTTGGAAATGATTACGTATTGTAAGATAATATCCAGCCACTAAGCTTTGCTAACTGATGTGCAATCAGTAGTTGAATAACAATGAATGAATAAGTGATTTCAAAGAGATGTAAAAGAAAATCAAGAAAATGTTTTTTGGGAAAATATATTTTTATGAAAGTAATTTAGTCAACAGGTGATTATTTCTACCTTTTGCAAAAATTTTGGAAATATAAAAGTAATTGATTTGGTTATATTTTCTAGTGTGAGGCAATACAGACACATATGTGCAAGAAAATAGTTCTGAAATTATTTGTATAATTGACCTTTATAACTTGGGGATTAAAATTATATTGAATCCAGTACTCTTAGTAGATGAGATATTCTGGTAGTATTTTCTTAAAATGAGCACACTGAATGGGAGTTACCACCAGAAAAGTTGAGTTAGATAGGGCTTACATGCTTTGTGTATTTGTTTAAAAATCTATTACTCAAATAAAGTAAAGCTGACATTATGAAAGTTTTCTTTTCAACTTGCAAGATAAACTTACTCAAATGTAACATTTGTTTTGTAAACAGAGTATTTTGTAATAATAGGTATGTCAAGAGTTATTCTCTTAACCTGGCTCACATCTATTATTTTAGAATATTTTCAACAGCAGCTGTATTTTGTAACCTCAATTCAAATTGACCTGTTTTAATTAAAAACACTTTTAAAGAGACATTGTTGTTTAGAGCAGTTTTAAGCTCACAGCAAAGTTGAGTGGAAAGTACAGAGTTCCCATATGCCCCAGTCCCACACATCCACTGGCTCCCCCACTATCAACATCCCACACCAGAGTATTGTTTGCTCACAGTTGATGAATGTAATAGCTATATTTTTAATTCTGACACACATAAGTAAATTTTATTATGCAATTGTCCGTGTGAGAACCTATTAAACTATGAGAGGGAGCTTCAAAATAAATAATTCTGGAGAAATTTAAGCAATTTATTAACTTGTTATATCCAACTAAGGTCACTAGGATGCTTATTTCTACACATTCAAACTGTATGTGAGTATTGGTTGCTAAGATACGTCAATAAGTGACTTGTTATGCGAAGGAGAGAATAAAAAGGAAAGCTCAAATCTTGCCCTCCAGTCACTGCAGTGAAGATTTCAGACCGGAAGAAGTATTTGTTAGGCCTTGAAAATGTATGTAGATTAAGGTATGCATAGGGTTGCTAGATAAAATAAAGGATAACAATGGATAATTTCCGTTATATTAAACTTGCCCGTTGTTCATATGGAATTCAAATTTAATTGGCAGTGCTGGATTACTTTCTGCTGAAGCTGGCATTTCTAGGCATAGGGCACATTCTACTCAGAAAAAGCAATGTTCAAAGATACAAAGGAAAAGAATGGTAGATCCATGTTCATCTCAGAGTGCATACAGAACAGAATACATGTTTGAACATCAGGAATGTTTTGGGTTGGGTGAAATGAAGTAAGTTAATAATTGCTCAGGGACAACAAAAATATACATTGCAACTACCCTAGACAAATAGGAAGCAGTAATGCTGAGACCTTGAAGGGCAGTGGAACCCATAGCTCACAGGTGTTAAAAGGAAAGAGGTGCTTGGATACTCAGGATAGCTAGTGAGATACTGTGCAGCAGCTGCCTCAGACAGTAAGATAACTGTAATTTATGGAATATCGAGTGACCTAATATTCAATCTTTTGTGAGAATAATTCTTCAGTGACTGTAGCTTAGAACATGATTTAGGATTGTGAAAACCCAGGCATATGCTCAGCAGTTTTCCTAAATGATTCTCAGAATGCTGGCAAACAGTCATCGCGTTATTACTGAGTTCAGGGATATTATTTCCAATACTATCAAGACACAGACCTGGCCACATTCAAGCAAAATATAGTAGAGGTCAAAGAAGGTTTTCATCATATATTTGTTTATTAAAATTAGTCTGGACATGAATGAGCAGTATCCTCCACTACATCTAGCAAAGCCCTGAGTTAGGTAGAGAACATAAGGAAGGCCTGTGCCCAATGTGAAAAGGAGAATTTAAAGTTTCCCGCATGATCTAAAATAATGAAATGCTAAAATATGAATGAGTCTATATTTAGATGTTAACAATTCACATTTCAGTCAATAGTTAAAAGGCTTAAAATATTATTTTAATTATGAAAAGTTTCAAATACTTAGGAAGTAGAGAGAGTAATGCAATTAAATCCCTTATACCCACAACCCAGTTTTAGCTATGATCAGTATTTGTCACATAGCCTTTATCCAGCTTTTCTTCTCTTTGCTTTCCTTTATTGAGATCTTTAAAAGCAAATCATATGACTGACACTTAAAAAAATCAGCTAATTGGATACACAACAACAAATTGACAGGGGTTTATAAGTAGAATTGCAAGATGTAAATGATTACTTGGATTTTGTTTGTGTAGATACAGTTTGAGACCGAAAAAGATATATTTATATGTTGAAATAATCATATATTACCTTAGTTAAATCCATAATGTTCATGAGGAGTGTTGAATTACTAATCTTTTGCATTTGAATGCTATTTAATTGTACCCTCAAAATCTTACCTTTTATTAGAGCTGTATGCATAAAAAGCTCTCAAAACTTTAGACAGGTCTATTTTACCCTGCTTCAGAGGACAAAAAAAATTATAGTGATTTGGCTATACTTACATAACAATGCAATATTATGGCCTGGAACAGAAAAAGGATTTTATTCTGTTAATTTATCATTTGGTCTCCTAAACTGTTTTTCATTTATAAGAAATATCTGCCCAGATTGTCATGTTATAGTTAAATTTTATATTTCATGCGGGAGCAGAAGGAAGCTTTAGCAAAATACATTTTTTTGGATAAGCAGAATATATTTTAAAGGTTAGAAGAATTAAGATGAAAGAGTAATATATGAGTGCACAAAGATAAATATTCTGTCCTTCAAGGTTATTTTAACTGAATTAGAAGATTATTTATCCTGGTACTGTATTCTGGCAGAGGGCTAATGGAGGAATGTGGTCATTCCCTGTTGTCTTACTGAAGTTTGTAACGTTCTGAAAATATATATGGAGAATACTGGGGGAGGGAGGAAGAGAGAGCAATCACATCTATATAACTTTTATATAGTAGGTAATTATAATAATCTATTTTATCATTAGTTATTCTCATTAATCTCTTTATGACTGGCTTATAAATTAAAGTTCTAGACTCAGCTTTGGCCTGACCTAGCCCCAGCTGTTGCAGCCATTTGGAGGAGTAAACTAAGAGGTAGAAGATCTCTCTCTCTGTCTCTGCCTCTGTCTCTCACTGTCATATAGAGTTTCAAATAAACAAAATACAAAGTAAATATTTTAAAACAACTTGTGGTTATGTCTGCATAGGAAGAAATATAGTTTATCTGATGCTGAGGGCTATCCAGTGCATTCACTGGGGTTCTTGGCATGTATCCACTGCAGACAAAAGGGAGCTACTGCAGGTATTATTATTAGAGACACATAAAATGCGTCTACTCGTATTTGTTCAGGCCACCTCAGTCTATAATTTGAAGGCTTTCTGTACCCAGAAGATCCTGGATCTTTGCAAAGTTGGTTCCAACTGTCTCTGGAAGTCTCCATGTCACTAACCCAACTTGTTCCTGATCAGATCTGTTGCACTATCAAAGGGCATGACTACCATTTTTCTTGGTCTTTGTGCTGTTGTTGATTTCGTTTTCTTTGCCTGTATACCTAACAGAAGGATGGCTGGATCATACAGCCATCTATTATAATTTTGTGAAGAGTCTCCATATTGTTTTTAATAATGGCCTTGTCACTCAATTTTTAATAGATATTTGATTTAAGTCTGTATCTAGGCTATAGAGTCTCTCAACCATTCTTGTCTAACCAATATTTAAAATAAGTTTTGCTTTTTACCCTACTTAGAAATTTTGTATTTCATACAAAATACTGCTGTCTTTGAGATAAATGAAGACATAAATTAAAATTTCCCAAATCCAGACCACCACTATTAGCAGATTGATAGTATTTGTGGTATTTTGGTATATTTTGTAATATTTGGTAGATATTACAGAACAAAATTTTTAGAGTCAGAACAGTATTTTATTATATGAATATGAAATTAATTCCTTGCTTCCTTTTACTACAAGAGATTTCTTTCTATTTTGCTTTTCTCCTACTAAAAATAACAAACTTCCAATGAAAAATTTTGCATATGCATCTTTGCATTTTTGAAGAGGAGTTACTGAATTGCAGACCATGAAAATTTGTATTTTTTTTTTTTGACAGGCAGAGTGGACAGTGAGAGAGAGAGAGAGACAGAGAGAAAGGTCTTCCTTTTGCCATTGGTTCACCCTCTAATGGCTGCTGTGGCAGGCACGCTGCGGCTGGTGCATCGCGCTGATCTGAAGGCAGGAGCCAGGTACTTATCCTGGTCTCCCATGGGGTGCAGGGCCCAAGCACCTGGGCCATCCTCCACTGCACTCCCTGGCCACAGCAGAGAGCTGGCCTGGAAGAGGGGCAACTGGGACAGAATCTGGCGCCCCGACCGGGACTAGAACCCTGTGTGCCGGCGCCGCAGGTGGAGGATTAGCTTAGTGAGCCACGGCGCCAGCCGAAAATTTGTATTTTTTGATACTTATTGTCTGTTGCCCTTCAAAAAAGTTCTGGCAATTGTCACAAATTTGAAAATCTTTGTGAATAATTTATAGTTTGCTCACTTTTCTTTTAATGTACTATTGGTTAAGTGTTTCTGAGAGCATTTTAAAAAATATTAATTTATTTATTTGAAAGGTAGAGTTAGAGAGATGGAGAAATAGAGATCTTACATCTGGTGGTTCACTTCCCAAATGGCTGCAATAGCCATGGCTTGGCCAGGCTGAAGCCAACAGCCAGGAGCTTCACTGGGGTCTCTCACATGCGTGGAGGGGCTCAAGCACTTGAGCCATTCTCTGCTGCTTTCCCAGGCCATTTGCAGGGAGCTGGATAGAATATGGAGCAGCTGGGAATCAAATCAGTGCCCATATGGGATGCTGGCACTGCAGGTGGCAGCTTAGCTCACTGTGCCACAGCTCTGGCCCTGAGAGCATCTTAAATATTAAGGACAATTTTGCTTCATTGTCTATATTGCAAATAGATTTTCTTTTAGTTTGAAATGAAAAACATGCAGAAGTTTGAAAAGTTTATACTGACAAATTGATCGTTCTTTTACTTCTTAGTTTTTTGATAGCCTTCTCTGTTATCCAAGTGATCCAAATATTCATTAGATTTTGTCTGTTTTCACATTTTACACAAAGATAAATATTCTGTCCTTCAAGGTTATTTTAACTGAATTAGAAGATTATTTATCCTGGTGCTGTATTCTGGCAGAGGGCTAATGGAGGAATGTGGTCATTCCCTGTTGTCTTACTCAAGTTTGTAATTACTTTGTCTTGAAATTTCTACTAACATTGTTTCCTCTCCTTTGGAGCCAGGCAAAAATGATGAGAATTCAGCCAAGATCACTGGTGTGGCTCTGCAACTCCAATACTCTTTTGGGGTCTTGGTTGTCCTTGCAACTATTCTTTCCCCATTCCAGTGGCTTCCTTGTTAGATTTCCATCAAAGAGTCGTAGAATTTCTCTTCCATGACCATCTCAAGGTCACTGGGCACAATTGGATGTGTTTGAATCCCATTTTGGTCTAAAGCTGGAGCTCTTCTTTATTTGGAAAGGTGCTAAAAATTGAGAAACAAAATTCATGTAGAACTGATTTTGATATAGGTAATATCTGTTGAGAGAAGAGTATGTGAGAAAAATTCTGAGAAAAATATTCACATACTTCAGAAATCAGGTGTGTGTGTGTGTGTGTGTGTGTATGTGTGTGTGTGAATATAAGCAGGATGTCACAAATCCAAGTACTGAAAGAGGTCAGGAAAATAATGTAAATGAATGAAATAAGACAGGAGAAAGACATCAAAGATGGTAGGGGCTGTGTTGAACTGTGAAACACAAGCCCATGATAAAAGGGTTCCAGCCAAATGTTTTCAAACAAGAAGATTAATCCAGTATTGAGAGAACTTCCAGCACTTCACAAGAACCAGCAAATGTAGATTCAGTATACAATTCCAGTTTTTTAATGCTGACAACGAACTAAAAGGATTTAAAAGTATTTTGAGGGTCAAACAGAATATATTTATAAACTGGATCTGACCCGGGAAGTGCTAGTTTTTGGTTTTGCTCTAATCACATATTATGTTGGGTAGGCAAAAATCATATAAATTTATTTGTAAGATTACAACACAAATGGAAAGGCAATGTTTATGAGTGACAAGATCACATAAAATGATAGATTTAGCATCAGGATAAAAGGAAATTCCAAAATTCATATGAAATTGTATTAGTAAGAGAGTTGACTCACCATTCCTCTGAAGCATCCAGGTTTCAAATTTCAATCTGATTTGTACACTGGAAAGAATGATGAATGGGTGAAAGGAATGAGGAAGGCCAGTTTGAGTGCCAAGGACGAGCAGCACATTTATCGTGGTCATGGGACCCTGGGGTCTTCTCTGTGATGCCAGGACTCTGGAAGAGACGTTTCCTAATAAATAAAAAGACTTTGAAACAGACTCTCCTCATGTGATCAGCACCATAGGGTGTCTCTTGAAACAGGATGTGAACAACTGGAATGGAAATGGGGAACCTTGGAAGGATAATGAAAAAGGGACCCGAGTGCCCATAAATCTAATGTTCAGAGTACCTGAGGGGGCTCCCTCAATCACTAAGGATCACCCTTCTCATGCAATTTATTATACCCACTCTTTTAAAAACAGACGAACCAAGGGAAGGCCAAAAAGACAAGCACTAAACTGAGAGGCTCTGTGAATATTTAAAAAAAAACCACGTGAGTGATCATCACACAGATGTGTGTAATAACATCTCTCAACGAGCGGCTTTCCCCTTCCTTCCCATCTGTTTCTGTACTAGTAGCCTGGTCACTCCAGGAGCTGTTGTCCCTTTGGAATTGGACCTAGTTAGGGAAGGAAAAGTGGTATAAATGCATATTTTCTGCTTCTAGTGACTCTCTTTTCTAAAGAGCACACATTAAAGAAATTCTCCATATTAAAGAATATAGCTTCACTTCCAAGGAAAAATCCTACTAATCTTCATCCACATTTCTGTTCCTCTTGGTGTGCTTTCAAGTTGATCAGTGTTGGTTTCATAAAAATGTTCTAAAAGTTCTATTTCTCAGTTGCTGCATACCCAAAGAATATAAAATACTCTTTAGAAATTGTGGAGTTTTACTTTTTTTACTTTTGTCTGAGTATGTCATTCCTTTGTTTTGTTTTCAGGAGAGTAGAGGAGATATCCTTGAGTAGAGAAAGAAAAGGAAGATACAAAGAGCACATTATTGCTTCATCTATCATTTACTGAATGCTTGTTAGGCACACGAGAAGCATGAAATACATTTTATTTTATTGTAATCCTTACAAGAAGCATAGATATTATATGTTTTTCATCTTACACACAAGGTAAATAAATAAAATATACAACTTAAGAAATCTGCAGCAGCTGGTATGTAGAGAGACCTCTTTATCCTCAAAACTTTTGATTTCAAAACCTACATACTTAATCACTATAAAATTATCCCACATTTTCTTTTCAAAGAATCTCAACAACATAAAATTTATAATGGGTTATAAGTATTCTGTCTCTATTTTAAGACTTTCTTCCTTATGTAAAAGTTAAGAAAAAGCAGAAAATATATTGCTCTACAGATCTCAGACAGTCTTTTCTTTGACATAGTGGACATCAAAACTTAGTTATATCAAGTCTATGATGTGTATTTAAAGATATGTATACTTGAGGAAGGAAAAGAGAGAGAGAGAGAGAGAGAGAGAGAGAGAGAGAGAGAGAGAAACAGTCTACTTAGGCAATATAACCTGAGAGCCAGAAATGCAATCCACCCAGGTCTCCTACATGGGTGCAGGGACCCCTTTACTTGAGCTGTGACTTCTGCATCTCAGGGTCTGTACTAGAAAAAGCTGGAATTAGGAGCCAGAGTTAGCAACTGAACTCAGGTGCTATAAAGTGGAATCCTGGTCCACTAAGACAAATGAGCCTAGGAGGATTTTTTTTTAAAGAAATAAACTATCAAATACTTCTTTGAATAATAATATTTATATTTTATAGGTGTTTTTATAGGTGCTGATGAACTGCTTTCATAGATATGTATTTTATTAGAATGAAGGACATAGTGAAAGGAAGATAGAAGCATAAACTTAAGGCCAAAGTAGGGAAAGAAAATGGAATTTTGATAGAAGATCAAGAACCCGGAACATCAGATACATAAAAAAAACATGCTAGCAATTTTTCTGAGAACAGTAAAGCTAACCTGTGGGTATGGGTAAAAGTGAAAGGGAGTACGGGAGACTGATGGCTGTTGAGTGACACATGAGAGAGGGCAGTGCTTTGGAGAGAATGTGGAAAATGCATTGAATGGAGAACCAATCAGGAGAAAGCAGTCAGTGAGCAGTCAAAGGAAGAAGCTGGATGATGTTTCTCAATGCTTATCATTTTGGCAGAAATGGAAAGAAAAAAGGACATTCAAAAGAAAAATTCTGGATAACAAAGTAGAAAATATGAAGACAAAAGAGCACTGGACATTTTCAATAATTCCTATGTTTATAGCACATGTATCAGTTAGATGGTTGACTCATCACTGTACAATACATATTAAAAAGAAGCAGCTTTATCAGGAAAAACTAGGATTTTTATTCATTTATTTGAGACAAAGACATATATATATATATAGAGAGAGAGAGAGAGAGAGAGACATCATCTATTTATCTATCATCTACCTACCTACCTACCTACCTACCTATCATCTATCCATAACTTCCCATCACTGGTTTACCCCCAACATGCCCACAACATTTGAGTCTGGGCCAGGCTGAAGTTGGGAGCTGGGAACTCAATCCAGGTCTCCCACATAGGGAGCAGGAACCCTAATACTCGGCCATTACTGCTGCTTCCCAAAATCTGCATGGGCAGGAGGCTGGAGTCAGGAGCTAGGAATGGAACTGGTGTCTTCTGATAAAGGATTCAAGTGTCTCAACTGCTAGCCTAAATGCCATACCCCAAATTAGGTTTTTAGGTTTTTAGTGTGTTGTGTTTCTATTACTATAGTGTACCATATAGAAGTAATTTATTATTTAATTCTATGTTAGAGTAGAACCTACATTGATTGAAAATTTCTGTATAATTTCATGAAGCCTTCTGAAATGTAATAATGATATATGATAAAATTCTGTCACATGATAATTAGTATTGCAAAATTATTTGCTCTATAAAATCCCCTGTGCTATTTGGTAATTCCACAAAATTCACATAAAATTTAGGAAATATTTTAAATTGCATTAAATTATATATAAGCTTTTCACTATTAAATGTTTTGACTAACCTCAATTGTTATAAAAACATGGATTATGACCTTGTCTAAATAAGTTCGGAGTTGGTGAACTCAAGAGGCTTCCATAGCCTTGGCAGTTCATGACAAGAGCCTTGGGTGATTACTGATGTCATAAATAAGACTGTCAATTGTTAAATCAGCAACGGGAGTCACTGTACACTTGCTCCCCATGTAGGATCTCTGTCCTTAATATGTATTAATATGTGTATTAATGGTAAAACTATTACTCAAACAGCACTTTATACTTTGTGTATCTGTATGGGTGCAAACTGTTGAAATCTTTACTTAGTATATACCTAGTTGATCTGTATATAAAGATAATTGAAAATGAAACTCAATGAAGAGTGGGATGGGAAATGGAGTGGGAGAGGGGCGGGCCGTGGATGGAGGGAGGTTGGGGGGGGGAAGCCACAATAATACAAAAGTTGCACTTTGTAAATTCACATTTATTAAATAAAAAAGAAAATATATTGGCAGAAATGCAAAAAAAAGAAAATGAATCTTGATGAAGAATGGGATGGGAGTGGGAGTGGGAGATGGGATGGTTGCAGGTGGGAGGGAGGTTATGGGGGGAAAAGCTGCTATAATCCAAAAGTTGTACTTTTGAAATTTATATTTATTAAATAAAAGTTTTAAAAAAATTAAAAAACATGAAATACCTCTTATATTTGACTTCTTTTCTGTTTTAATGATTTACAAAAATATTTGGTGGTCTAAATTAGCCTGATCAAATAAATTTATATTTTCGGAGATGACTCACAATAGAATAATCCACTTCATATTTGTGTTAATTAGCTTTTGCTATGTAACAAACCATCCCCAAAATCACCAAACTTAGTGGGTTAATCCAACACCCACTTAATTTAGCTCACAGTTCTATCACTTAGCTAGGACATTTTCCTGGTCTTGGCCAGCTGGATGTATGATATATGTATATATATATGTGTGTGTGTGTGTGTGTGTGTGTGTGTCTGTGTGTCTGTGTGTGTGTGTATCTCATCTGGCCTCTCCTGTGGACGTATGTTCCTCTGATAGATTTGCTGGTGACTGAATGATTCAGGTGACCTCACAAACAGCTTTTAATGGGAGTGCCTTAGTTCTTCTCCACGTGACTTCTCACTTTTGACATATTGGTTTGGGCTCATTATATAGTAGCCCCTGGGCCTGGGCACAACATAAGAAGGAAAGCCCCATGCAGAAGTGCTTTTTAAGCCTTCCTATCATCGTTGCGAATGTTCAAATCTCTGTAACAAGTCACTGTGCCAGCCAAAGGGCACAATAAAGGGGTTAAAAAAGAGCATGGATAAAGGGAAGAGATTAATTTGTAATTATTTTGCTATCTGCCTCAGGTAAAACATTTTTCAGATATTTATGTGGATCCATGAGATGCCATCATAAATGATAGTGTGATCTCTGCAATTGGCATTTGTAGGCTTAGAGATATTTGAAAAGTAGTAAGCTTCACATTGTCCTTATGGATAATGGCTAGCTGGGAGACAGAAATCACATAGAAATAAGTGCAGGGAAAGTTTAATATAAAGATTATCAGTTAGGGGCTGACATTTTGGTGCAACTAGTTAAACCCTAGCCTACAATGCAATAACTCAATGAGTGCCAGTTTGAGTCCTGGATGCTCCACTTCTGATACAGCTCCCTGCTAATGTGCTTGGGGAAGTAGCGTAAGATAGTCCAAGTGCTTGGGTCCCTGTCACTCAAGTGGGAGACTGAGATGGAGTTCCTGATAACTGGGGAGTAAACCAGTGGATGGAAGATCTCCCGCCAGCCCTGCTTCTCTATCTCTGTAATTCTGCCTTTCAAATAAATAAATAAGCCTTGAAAAAAACTATCTGTTCACAACAGGTTATTATTGTAACAGAGATCGGTTATGAAGGATGCAGCATAGAGCAGCAGAGGCAGAGTTCTGAAGAGAGGAACACATTTGGTATAGTCCCCTAACCCCAACACTGAGATTCAGACCTCACTGTGTGGCTGGGGCACTGTGTAGTTCAGGATTTTGTTAACGCATCAGGCCAAGTCTAGATGTCTGAAACCACACGTTGCAGGGAAGCTATCCATGGGAATGGCTGGGGGTAAGATCCCCTTGGACACTCTCAACCAGTTAGGAGTAGAGAAGAAACAAAAGCAGAAAACACCAGGACCAGGAATAGAAGCCTCTTCCTACTGAAATAGCCTGCCTGTGACCTCTGTTTTCAAAGATAAACATCAATGGTGCTGGCAAAACAGAAACTTTTATAAGATACAGCTTCAGTTATTTATGCTAGAGATTATGGTCAATAAATGCATCTGAACTTTTCCTTTGGAACTTGAATATAAGCAGAATTTGGATAAAGTTTATAATGACCTCTGCATCATGTATTTAGAAGAGTTAGTGAATTATCTTAGACAATTTTGTGGAATTATAACTTTATAATATAATTGTCATGAATATCAGATTGGCTTGTGATTTTTATTTTACAAATTGCTGTATTGTCAGCACTGATAAAATTCTACTCTCCTCTAACAGGAAAGTTCACTTCTATATAAAGTATACAAACAAAATATATATTACTTAAAACATATTTCCAAATTTTGAGAGAAGTTTATGTATACTTTCATTATTTTAGGCAAATTTGTATTTAGAGTACACTCAGAGTTGACAAGCATCTTAAAAATTTAGGATATTACTAATGTAACTGTCATAAAATTGTACTGGGGCACTCTTTCCATGTAACAGAAAATCATCAAATTGTAGCTCTAGTGGTAGTGCAATTTTAACCTTGTGTTCTAATCTCTTAAACTAGATTTAGGAAAAGTACCTAGAATTTTCTATATGTAGATGATTTAATCTTATAAGTAATATCATTAGTGTTATATTATTCAGAGTTAATGATAAAAAATTAATGTGGAGCCCTTTTCTTGAGACAGGATGAATTAGTGACCAATTGGAAATGTGTTAAAAAGGGAAAGATAGCACAATGGAGAAGAAGACAGATTAGGGAGCAAGAGGCCTTATCTTGTGTCAGCAGGAAGTTGATTGAGAAAAATGATGTCCAAAAAAAGTTCATCATAGTAGAGGACTTCAAAGAAAGTACAAATCAGTGCCATAATGACACCAAATTAACTCCATCCTTCTCCTTCCTAAGCTAGTCCTGCAATTAGGCCAGCATCCTAAAAAAAGTTAGTGATGTCAACTAACAACCAGAATTATAAAAGAAAAAAGTGCATAATTAAAGTTTATTTGGTTGGTTAAATTTTAAAGTATAAGATGGAGAAAACAAATGAAAATATTTTTATTTAAGAAGAAGGAAAATAAAGATTTAGTGATCATAAAAACTAAGTTACATCTGTAATTATGAGCTCATGGCCTCCAAAATAAATGTTTTTTTTTGTTGTTGTTGTTCTAGCCCAAAAGTAATCAATTAGCAATTAGCGTACAATTTTTTTTAAAGTTTATTTACTTTAGAGACAGTGGGAGGCCGGCGCCGTGGCTCAATAGGCTAATCCTCCACCTAGCGGCGCCGGCACACCGGGTTCTAGTCCCGGTCAGGGCGCTGGATTCTGTCCTGGTTGCCCCTCTTCCAGGCCAGCTCTCTGCTGTGGCCAGGGAGTGCAGTGGAGGATGGCCCAAGTGCTTGGGCCCTGCACCCGCATGGGAGACCAGGAGAAGTACCTGGCTCCCGGCTTCGGATCAGCGTGATGCACAGGCTGCGGCGGCCATTGGAGGGTGAACCAATGGCAAAAGGAAGACCTTTCTCTCTGTCTCTCTCTCTGTCTCTCTCTCTCACTGTCCACTCTGCCTGTTAAAAAAATTATAAAAAAAATTATAAAAAATTATAGAGACAGTGGGAGAAAGAGAGAGAAAGAGAGAAATCTCATCTGGTAATTCACTTCCCAAATGCCCAAAATGACTGGGGCTGGACCAAGTTGAAGCCAGGAATTAGGAACATAATGTAGGTCTCCCACATGCAGGACAGAAACTCAATTATGTGAACAATCACTACTGCCTCCCAGGGTCTGCACTGGCAGGAAACTGGAGTCAAGAGCCAGAGACAGGTGTCAGAGTCAGGTCTTGCAATGTGGGATGTGAGTGCCTTAACTGTTAGGTTAATACACACTCATATTATGCAATTATCATCTTGCTTTGTGTGGATTTTATATTTGTGAGATATTGGTTTTGCTTAATAAAGATATTATGGATCTAATCATTTTCTACTTTCGTTTCCTTAAATATAGATGACTTGTATTCTTTGGAATTTATATAATAAAAACCCAATAATTATATGGTTTTTGAAAAAATGCCATCAAAATGCTTATCTACTTATTACATGACTATCATATGTAAGAGATGAAGCACCTTGGAAGAAACCATAATATGGTTATCACTGTCAAAGGATCTATTTTAAGAATAGACGATTATAAAGACAAAAAAATGTGTAAGGGAATTCAGATGAGGAATTGGTAACTTCTGCCTGGGCTTTCAGGAGAAGGTGAAATTACACTGGCTAACTTCAAAGAATGCATAAAAGTTCAGGTAGCAAATGTATGGGTAGAGAAATACAGTTCAGGGTGGTGAATGTCATGGGCAAATGTATGTTCACTAGATACAAAGAGTAGCAAAGCTTTTGTCTTCTACAGACAAAATATTCTATATTCTGTGTAATATAATTAAAGAAGGAGTGGGAAAAGATTATACATGTACAATAATGCTGAGCCAAGATATGAAACCAGTAGTGTAATTTTTCAACCTGAAAATAGTTTCAGTAAGAAATTTCTACTGAATGCCGGTCTTGGCTAGTTTTGTGCTGCTTTTTAAGAATACCTGATACTAGGTAATTTATAAAGAACAGAGATGTGGGGCTTGTTTTATATATAATTTTAGAGACTGGAAGTCCAAGATTAAGAAACTGACATCTGCTGAAGGTCTTCATGCCTCATCATCCCATGCCAGAAGGCCAAAGGGCAAGAGAATGCACCTGCATACACATGAGACAGAGGGAATGACAAGAGATTGTTGGGAGAGAGGAGACAGATACACATGCACACACACACTCACACAGAGGAGTGAGAGAAAAGGCTGAGATTTTTTTTTTTTAATAACAAACCCACTCTTGAGATAATGAACCCCCTCCTATGAGAAATATTGGTCCATTGATGAGAGCATGGTCTCCATGACATAACCACCTCTGAAAGGCCACACTTCTCAACACCATGGCATTGAGGATTAAATTTCCAGGACAGGGACCTGGGAGGACACATTCAAACTAAAGCAATACCTACTATTTATAGACATTTTACTCAGGGCTCAGAAAGTGCAAAGAAACACAAAATGTGGTTTAATTACAACTCACCTTAAAATGGACAACTGTACCTTTGCCTCTGGAAGTCCTGCTCTCCTTTCAAGTTCCATCTCAAATGCTGTTGCCTTCAGAGGCTGCCCTATTCAGCAGTTATGTACTCACATGTATGAGTATCACTCTTTGTAGAGCTAATTGTGTGCGTGCCTTTAATTCTTTCAAAGATTATGAATTCTTACAGGATAGAATTATAGTCTATGTGGAGGAATTATCTGATGGCTTAGAAAATGATTACTGACTGATTCAATTTAGTGAACATTGCTGAGAAGACAACATGAAGAGTTGATGCATTTGAGGTTATTCTTGGCATCTTCTACTCTTCTATTTCAGACAGTGCTACTGGATTTCCAATCTATGCGTGGTATCAGAGTCAGGGAGTCACATCTTGGGGCAGATAAGCTAAAACGGAATCAAGGTTATTGTTCTTTCACCATTTTTATGCTTGAAGTCATTTAAATTTGGGGAACAATTAGAAAGCTTGGCAGAAAATAGTTTTGTGGAAATTTCTAACAAGTAAGGGTGGAATGGAAGACCACTCAGACTTCAGTTCACTTTTGATCGTTCTCTTCTATAAGGTTTGTCTTGTCCAATTTACTCCAGCCCCAAAGCCACATCTTCATGACAGTTAGATACATGGATCTTTTTTCTCTCTTATGGAACACCATATTGCTTAGCGTATTAATGCTAGAAAAAAATTTCTTCACATGTGCTTTCTAATCTCTGATTCAGTTCTACTACATATAAATCTGAGTTGCTTACAACATTCCTTATAAGAAGAAAACAAAGATAGTTTGGACTAAAAAAGATATAAACAATAGTATCAGTCCTGGAGCCAATTGCTGACCTATTGCAAGTACAACCATATTGGAGAAAGTAATGCTGAAATGATTGATCAGCATTTTAAATGGTATTTTTGTTGATTTCCTGCCGATTTTCCTATTGCTCTTTGAGCTTTTTTTCTCCTTTACATATTACTCTATTCACAGTCTGACAAAAATTTGCAGAAAAAGTATCCAAGTGATGGGCTCACAGCAGGTGCTGGATCAAACAAGCCTTGTTCTTTGGCCCTTGGGAAGTCTGCATGGATCAGAGGAATCCAGGGGCTGCCCTTCAGATGACCTGTAGTAAAACTGCAGAGGACATGCTCAGTTTCTTTCCATGGATAAACAAAGTGTAGATGAGATATTTTTGTTAGCTTGAATAGAGGAATTTATTTTATATACATGCTGCCTATCCGTACAGTTGATAGAAAATGGCATGAAGTAAATCTGGTCTGATAGCTACTTACAGAGGAATATTGTTTAAATATCTAGCTGTGTGAAGGTCAATGTTTTATCTTTTGATCTTAATAGGGATATACTGGTTTCAACTGAATATGAGATTAAAAAAATTTACAATCAATGAGAGCTGTACAGTGAAAAGTGCAATCCCTGTAACATGCAGTTTGAGAAGGGCACTGTAAGCCTGAAAAAGTGCCGTGTTAATTTTGGGTTTTGTTCATAAATCTTAGTGATGTCAGCTGGGAAGTATGGTATTTGGTTCAGAGTATACTGATAATATATATCTTGGCTCTTCATGGAATGCAAATTGATTTTTATTTAATCTGATATTTATGAAAATTATAGTTTGGCAAATGTTTGCTGATTATCTATGGGTAAATGGTATCGTTTAGAGACAGGAAAAACAATAACTATTATCATCTGTAGTTTAGAATTCAGTAAATTAGTAAAGGTTACTAAAAGCAAAGAAAAAGAAAATAAACCATTTTTTTTCTGTTGAAATGATTAGGGTAGAAGTATCACTATGCTTATAAATTTATATATATGAAATGCATGAAATTTGTATACTTAAATACAATTTTAAAAAATAAATAAAAAATGATTAAAGTCTGAAAATTTTGCTATTTGGGCAATTTTTCACCAATGTGAAAGGAATACTTCATATTTTTCTAGTCTGTTCTGGTCAGTATATATAATTTTTCGTATGGCTTATGTAGGCAAAGTGAGGATTTCATTTTTATGTCATTATCTTGTTTTTTTAAAAAATGAAAACATATAAATGTTATACTTAAGCATAACTTATAAGCATTAGGATCAATACTTAGGTCAATGGAGTGACTCCTCTTTAGTAATATAATAACTTTGAAAACTGTGAAAATATTTGTTAGGTTTATTTTCTTCAAATTAGAAGGAGGCATATTGATACTCTTACAGATACTACTTTATTCTTTTAGTTACATAATTCAGTTCTATGGATACTAGTTTTTTTAATCGCCAGATAAATACCCAGTTTCACTTTTCCAAGAAAACACCATGGAATTAAAAGTCTTTGCTTTCTGATATAAACTTCTTTTCTTAAATAGTTTTAGATATTTCCCATAATTTTTACAATATGTTAAGAAATTGTTCACAATATAATTATGAGGCCTCACATAAATTTTATACTTAGAAACCTGTAAGATAAAATTGTTATTACAATTTGGATATGTGATCTCTTGTGATATGGGAAAATTAAGATTAAAACTAGGTAAAAGCAATATGTAGTCATTGCTTAAAAATAACAGATGCAATTTACCTATAATGTCATGTATATGTAATATTTAGAAATACTAGCATATTTATGCACGCTTTCTCATTGAAATCACGTCAAAGTGCAGATCACCATGAAAGCATAGCATTGGGTTTTCTATTTGTAAGACCAACGTTAGGTAGGAAGAGCACACATTAATTCTGAAGTGACTTGTGCTTACATGGGAGTCAAACTAGTGCAGAATGTAGTTTTCAGGGTGCTCATTGTTTCAGTTCAGTTATTTGCATAATAATACATGTGTATCTTTGGTTTTGACATTATATATGTTTGCTATCACCTTCCATAATTTCCAGTTCTAATTACATCAATGAGAACTTATTTGTGCTTTTAGTGGGCTGATTTTATAGTGAAACTTAAATAATTCAATTCAATTTAGAAGAAAACTGCCAGAATGATATAGTCTTTTAAAATTCATGCCACTCAAAAAATTTTAAAATATTTAATTACAACTTCAACAATCATTATTAGGAGTCCTAAGAAGACATGTCTGTATGGATAGCTAAGAACCATTTGTAATTCATAAATTGATTATAAAGGATGTGACACTGTGGGGAAGTATTAAGCAAATAGATTCCTTTAAATTCTTTAAAAATTGGTCCTATGATCTCAGTTGTACCATGAATTTTTCAATAGAACATTTGCTTGAAAGACAAGACAAAGTAAAACACAAGACCAGTTTCAGTTGAAGTGACCAGCACTCAATTTAGTAATAGCTTAATGTCTTATAGTTAAGAATTCAGAACACTTGAGATGAAATAACTGATTTTTGCTTTAAAGATCTACTTAAGTTTCATTACTTCATTTTCCCCTTAGGCGTAATTCGTCCCAGTGTTTATGGGCCTCACTATCACTCCAACCGATGTGCACCAAGCTGAGCACATCTACCCTCTCTTTAGGGCCATAGACTGTCTGGCTCATATCTTCTCAGTTGGATAGCTGGGAGCTGGAGGTAGCTGCATGCTGAAGTGCCCTTTTAGGATTTTCAGGCAAGGATGAAAACCATATGGAATTCAGGACACATTCACCTGACCTTAGGGTAAATTTTTAAAATAAATTTTATAAATAGATGGAAATTTCTAACTTTTTGAAAAAGAAAAATTAAGAACTAATTTAAATATAGAGACAGCTTATATTTCATTTTATGTTTTATGGAGAACTGTATATGAATGGGTTTTTCTACTAAGCATTTCTTGTACTTTTTCTTTATTTTTCCTGGAGCTATGTCAGCATTGGAATTTAGAGGGTTGTTTTTAGATTAAAGAGAAGGTTTAAAGAAATTTTTTTATCTAGTGAAGGATCAAGAAAAAAACATTTGTTAGGAAATGGAATTTCTGAAAAAATCATACATGTTTAGCTCAATTCTCCATTTATGAGATATTAACTAGCAAATTCTTTATTACTGTTACAGACTCATGAACTTTCTATAGTGAATTTCTAGGAAGATTGTTTATGGGTGTGCATTTCTTCCCTTGTTATTTTTTCCTAGTATTTAACCATTTTATATGGGTATATGCCAATGGTATATGAGCCAGCTATGCATAGATCATCCTTGTATTTCCGATAACCCTAGTCCCCAAAGTGTGGTTTGTGAACCAGCAGTATTGGCACAGTAGCAGGTAGCATCACTTTGTAATGTGTTAGAAATGTAATCTAACCAAAGGAAATGAAATCAACATTTGGTAAAATTAACTTTACCCCTCATGTTTATAGCAGGTCAATTCACAAAAGCTAAGATACTGAATCAATCTAGATGTCTATCAACTAATGTCTGGATAAAGAAACTGTAGTGTATATACATGATGAAATACTACTCAGCTGTAAAAAAAGTATGAAATCCTGTGTTTCACAACAAAGTGGATACAATTTGAGACCATTATGCTAGTGAAATGAGCCAGTCCCCAAAAGTCAAATATATGCTTTTTCTGATTTGTGATAACTAATGTACAGAGTACAAAAATATAATATATATGAGTGAAATTGACATCATTTTGATATTTGATTATTTTTTATAACCCTTGTCTATACTATTGAGGATCAGTGGTTTTTGTACTTACTGCTTGTTGCTTTTTTTTTTTTTAACAGGCAGAGTTAGACAGGGAGAGAGAGAAAGAAAAAGGTCTTTCTTCCATTGGTTCACCCCTCAAATGGCTGCGCCAATCTGAAGCCAGGAGCCAGGTGCTTCCTCCTGGTCTCCCATGGGGTGCAGGGCCCAAGCACTTGGGCCATCCTCCACTGCCTTCCCGGGCCACAGCAGAGAGCTGGCCTGGAAGAGAAGCAACCGGGACAGAATCCGGTGCCCCAAACGGGACTAGATCCCAGAGTGCAGGTGCTGCAGGTGGAGGATTAGCCAAGTGAGCTGTGGTGCCGGCTATGTTGCTTCTTTTTTAAATGGACAGTTAAGTTTGTGATTATAAATTCAATTGAAAGTATATCATTGCAAAAATTAAAAGAAAAATAAGAAAGGAGGAGTGAGGGCGAGACTGAGGAAGGGCTTAGAGGGTAGGATGGGAAATATCAATAAGATCTTAAGACTGTGTATATGAAATACATGAAATTTGTTCTCTTTATATAAATTAAAAAAAGAAAATAAAGAGAAAATACTAGTAGAAAAAAAAGAAATGCAAATTGGTTTGCTCTACCCATTACTGAATGGGTCAGAAATTCTGAAGCTTTGGCTTAGCAATCTTTGAATCATTCTCCAGATTCTGATGCATGTTAAAGTCTGAGAATCATGATTCTCCATGATGGGCTTGGGCCATGGAATGTCATTTCTCATGAAAAAACATTGAATAGATGTATCCACTTTGTTAGGACAAGGTGAAGGATTTTCTGTTTTGGTGAATTGTTGATTTGGAGAGCAACATATTTCCTTTAATTTCCTTCTGTAGCATAAAATAAATGTGTCACTTTACAATTAATTTTTAGGCAGTCATTATAACATTTATGTAAATATTTTCTAAATATTATGCAGATTTCTAAAATTTTGATTAGAGCCTGCATCTTGACATCTGTCTGTAAACTGGCATTTCAAAAGAAAAATCACATAGTGGCATTTTTGACCTATTCACTATCTTCCAGATGTTGTGGGGGCACCCTTTGGGATGTAGCTCATTTCAAGGTCTATATAGTAGAAACAAATTGCACATTTACACAGCCAATGACTAACTGAACTCCCCCAAGAACA
Source organism: Oryctolagus cuniculus (assembly GCF_051225735.1). Classification (NCBI taxonomy): domain Eukaryota; kingdom Metazoa; phylum Chordata; class Mammalia; order Lagomorpha; family Leporidae; genus Oryctolagus; species Oryctolagus cuniculus. The sequence continues at coordinate 134,458,983 of NC_142870.1, forward strand.
GTGTGAGGCTTTTATGTTTGAGTACGTTCTGCATTCTGCTGCTTTGGCAATGAGGTATTAACAATGGCACCTTAATAGTGGTAGAACCATACTTTCACCATGTGGATTATACAATTTAGGATTGTGTCCATTAGATACATTTAAAAGCCCCGGTTTAGGAAGATGATAAATGAGGTTAACTTGAACTGGCCATAGACCACGTCATAGATTAAACATTTTCCTTCATCTTGATTGGCATTTTATTCAGGAAACATGGGAGGGAAAAGCCATTTAGTCACAGTGCTTAACTATTAAAAGAGTGTATGGAATAAAAGAAAATACTGTCAATGTGCCAACCAAAATTTGACTTATAAACATAAAGTGAAAGTTGTTAGCTTCATGGTCTGTAGTCAATGAAAGTCTTTATTTATTACCTCTAAGCCCATTTAATTTGAAACTGCTTTTTTTTTTTTCAAACGAGCTTTATATATTGACTTTTCTTAAAGAAGTCAGGAACTATAGAAAGATCACTCAAACAAATATATTTGCTGTAATATCCTTAGTTTTGGGGGAGAAGCAAGTGCAAAGTGTGAGATGGATAAACAAAGAAAGGCAAAGAGGTGGGAGGTGGAGTGGATCAAAATGATTTTGGCTAGTGATAGACATACAAATTATTGTCACACCCTGTACTGGATATGGTGCAGTGGAAAGCTGTGTATTTTAGCTGGAGCATGGAGGGAGACAGCATGGATTGATTATGTTAATGAACATCTGGTCATTCTGAAAGCAACTGGCCAGTGACCAGTTAGCTGACTATTATATGAAATTTTATTTGTCTGAAGACTAAGTCGAATCCAATCATTAAGAAAAGGCCTCTTACAAAGATCACTTTATTTAAAACACAAAAATTAATCATAACTTTGAAAAGGCTTTTACTGGCCAGGAAAGCCACTGGTTTTAGTACTACAAGAAGAAGAGAAAATCTAAATCTCATTTTGTAACAGCTAGCATTTTCCATTACCTGAAACCTCCCAGCTTTCAATCATTTGACAGAAACTCCTCAAGCTTATGTGATAAACTCTTCTAGTTGAAAGTTATCTTTAAAAGTAGAACTGACACTGAACAAGGCAAGAGAGTTTGCATTTTGGGCAAAGTTATTAGTGAATAGTTGCTGATTTTCACCTGAGCTGAAGTTTCATTTGGAAAAACATGTTTAGGTAAAGGGTCTTTACTATCTGGAAGATAATACCCCTGTTTTGGAACAATCAGCCAATAATTGTCTGTTTTTAATGTTGCTTGAGCCACATAACACACCCTACTAAGTGTCTATTTCTCTATTGTTGGTAGAAAATATTAGGTGTTCCACCAATAGTATTATATTGATAGAATCTACAAAGAAGTGGGTTAGTTACTGTAGTTTACTTTTTATGGACAATTTACCGTGTTTGATCTCATCTTCCATATACCCTTTAGTCATACACTGAACCCCAGAAAGGATGAATTCATGATTTACATAAAAATGATAATTAGAAACTTATCATTTCTGTGTAGAGAATGTCTGGTTTATTCACTTAGGAGATATGTTTATTTATAGCAATGTATTACAGCTAATGTGTTAATTAAGTTAAACAGAGACAAATGTGACTACCTTGAGTAAAAGGAAAATATTATTATAATATTACCTGGAGCCTTCACAGACCCCATGTGTAAAAAACAGGTGGACTTTAGAAATGACTTGAAGACCTCTCAAAGCCTTTTTCTCTCAAATATTTGTCTGACTTATTTTATGCTCATTTATTTTACTTTTAGTCATTGGAAAACCAAAATGCTGTATTTGTAGTTCATATGACTGAATATTGCTTTCCCTAGGCTAATGAAATTACATCTTCCAAATATAGAGTCTAAATTGACATTTCCTGGGGATTAAGATGGTGGAGTAGTCAGGGAGCTTACTGCTCTAGTCCAGGAGAAGATAGTTTAAAAAAAGTGGAGAGAGTGCAGTCTCAAGGAAGGGTTAGGGAGACAATAGCAGAGAAACTCAGTGCAAATTAGAGGGACACAGTGGACTTACGTGGAGAACATGGATGTCCACAACTCAGGACTCCAGCAGCTGAGAGACTCTGCACCAGCATTGGAGAGTGAGGTGAGACCAGACTGCAGCAGCCCAATCCACTGGTGATAAAGCTGCAGAAAGAGCCTAGAGGGATTCCAGCTTGGAGCCCAGTGGGAGATAGTGTATCAGCCAAATAAGAGGAGAATAAAAAAGGAGGGGCATGTTTCTCTCTCTTTGATCACCCTGAAATGGTATTCTGTAACAAGCCAATAGAGAGCAGGTGCCATTTTGGACATAAGTAATAGCTGTGCCAGCAGATGTCCATGCCCAACAACCAACTGAGTGGAAACTCCTGAGTCTGGTGGGGAGAACTGACAGGGGGCTGGGTGCTCATGACTGTGGAAGGCCTGTGTACTGGGACTGTGAAAAATTGAGACTGTGTGGGAGGGCTCATAGTGTGGCTGGGACTTTGGGCAGTCACTCTGAAAGGCTCCACATGCTCAGGCCTCCCTGGTTACCTGGTGAGGGACACTGCTGGGAAATCTGAGCTTATACTGATGACTGCACAAATCCTTTGTGTGGTCCTTGGAGCAGAGCAGACAAATATTATATCCACTAGGGATAGAGCTCAGGCACTAGTCTCCTTTGAAGAGAGGAGCTCAGCTGAGGAGAATAAACCTGCACTCTGATAAAAAAGAGAGATTTGCCAAGCCAAACCTGGGTGTGTCACCTTAGACACGCCCTTCACTCTGGAGAACTGAACAGAGCTCCCTGGCCACATCCACCATACATCTCTAGGTATTCCCTGAAAGCAGACACTCCATTAATCTATAGAGGAATAGTACAAAGATAAAAGCAGCAACAACAAAGAAAAAAGAAACCAATGAGTATCTCTACAAGTGCCAAATAACAAATGCATGAATTCAAGAACAAGAATAAGGAAGGTAATATGACGTCCTGTAAAGAACACAACACTTCAATACTAGATTGTGGAGATAATGAGATTGAAGAAATGCCAGAAATGGAATTAAAAAATTGATCATAAGATTACATAGAAGTAATCAGAAGCAATGCATGAAAAAAATTTCTCCCATGAAACTGAGATCTTAAAAAGAAATCAGAATGAAATCTTGGAAATGAAGGATTCAATAAAATAAATAAACAATGCAGTGGAAAGCCTTAACAACAGAATCAGTGAGGCAGAAGAAAGAATATCTGACTTAGAAGACAAAGCACAAGAAATTATACAGTTAGACAAAAAAAAAAAAAAGAAATTAGAAAACTAAAGAACACTGTTGGGAATCTTCAGGATACTATCAAACGACCTAACATATGGGTTCTAGGAGTTCCTGAAGGTGTAGAAAGAGAAAAAGGATTAGGAGGCCTTTTTAGTGAAATAATAACAGAAAACTTCCCATTTTTCAAAAGAGGAAATCCAAATGGCCAATAGACACATGAAAAAATGCTCAGGGAAATGAAAATCAAAGCATTCAGGGAAATGCAAATCAAACCACAATGAGGTTTCACCTTACCCGGGTTAGAATAGCTTACATACAGAAATCAACAAACAACAGATGCTGGTGAGCATGTGGAGAAAAAGGTACCCTAAACCACTGTTGGTGGGAATGTAAACTGGTAAAACCACTATAGAAGACAGAATGGAAATACCTCAGAAATATGAATGTAAAACTACCATATGACCAAGCCACCCCACTCCAGGGATTTTACCCAAGGGAAATGAAATAGTTATCTGCACCTCCATGTTTATGGCAGCCCAATTCACAATTACTAAGACATGGAATCAATCTAAATGCCTGTTAACTGAAGACTGAATAAAGAAATTATAGAATATGTACTCTATGGAATACTACACAGCTGTTATTTTCAACAAAATGGATGAATCTAGAAAACATCATACTTAGGGAAATAAGCAAGTACCAAAGGGACAAATACCATATGTTCTCCCTGATCTGTGATAACTAATAGAGCACCAAACAGGAAATATGTAGAAGTTAAATTGACAATTTGAGAAGCAATAACTTTAACAGCTCTTGTCTTGACTGCTAAGAAATAGGTTTTTTTCTTCAAACCATTGTTGAATTCTTTACTTAACATAGAGTCAGTCATATGTGTATCAAGTCAATTAATAGATCTCAGTAAAAAATAAAAGTGGAAATAAACAGGAAGGAAGTTTATAACTGTAAACCTGTATAGTTTTGCATACATTCCTGCAGGTTTACTTCTTAGGGTATAGTTTAAAAACTTGCCATTGGACCACAAATCCCATTATGCTGGGTGTTAAAAATGTCATCTTAAGTGTTAAAGTGATCATATTAAGTGTTAAAATGAACATATAGATAGGATTAAGTGTTAAAGTGATCATATAAAGAGGATAAAATATCTGTTAATAATAATAGATAGAATTATATAAGACAGAATGCTCCAACATGGGAAGTATTCCATACAGCAGACTCATAGAATGGCAATCACTTTAAGTAGCACTCTGACCTTAGAATCCGACTTTAAGGCATCTTAGTCTGGCTGAAAAGCCTATGAGAGCATTTCAGGCATGGAAAGCTGAGACATTGTGGCAAAATATGTACTATTTGGAGGATCTCTGTGAGTGAGACCCCAGCAGTAAGAAGTGGCCATCAGAGAAAGATGTACTTTTCTCTGAAGGGAGGAGAAGACTTCCGCTTTTATGGCCTTGGCTAAATACTGATGGAGTTTGTGGATTCAAAAGGCATCTGTAGCCTAGGCAGCTCATGTCAAGAGCCTCATATGTCATAAGTAAGAGTATTAATTGTTAAATTAACAATAGGAGTCATGTGTATTAACTTTCCATGCACGACTTCTGAAAAATGAGTTGTATTTTGAGAGTTAACTGTAAAACTTGTTTTCAAACCGTTTTGTGTATGTGTGTGTGCGTGTGTGCCAATTGTTGAAAACTTTACTTAGTATAAAGATGGTCTTCTGTGTATAAAGTTAATTGAAATTGAATCTTAATGTAGAATGGGACTGGAAAGGGGAGAGGGAGGAGGATGAGGGGTGGAAATGTGGGTGGGAGGGCGATTATGGTGGGAAGAATCACTATATTCCTAAAGTTGTACTTATGAAATTTGTATTCCTTAAAAAAAGGTTTCTTTGGGAAAAAGTTAACATTTCTTGTGCTCAATTACACATTATCAGAAGATAGAGTGTAGTAGGTCAATGTCAGATTGAATTCTTGCTCTTGTCCATTTGATTCTGGCCCGGGGAGCAACTGTGATGTACAAAGTTTGGATAGGAGGCATGTTGAAGAACAGAGCCTCCAGGAAAACTCAACAGGTAACCAATACAAGGCATAGAATAGAATAGTAATCAAGAACTAGTAAAACTAAAAACAAACATATTACAAAGTACTAGAATTAATTATATTTAACAACACATTCATAGGGATCAACTGACAAAATTGGAATTCAGATTTAGATAAAGTAGGCAGAATCTCTACATATCATTATTCTGTTTTTAATTTAGAGTTTGTTTACATGATAACATATGTAAAGTCCTTCAGTTACTAGAAATTACATACACTCATTTACTATATTATATTTTGCTTTTATTTCATTTAATATTTTTATTCTCTAAGAATTTCATATTTGATAAGCCATAAATTAAGGCAAGTAGTGAGTTAACATTTAACAAGCAAATTAAATTGAACCAAATGTACATAATAGTTGTACTTGAATCAATATGTCCCCAGGATAATTTAAGACCAATGGGAATGTAATAATTAAAACCCAAGTGCTGTATCATTTACTCTGCATTATCAGCACACAGTCTAGGAACAGCAAGTGGGAGACATTAATAAAAGTTTGATGGATAAAAATGAAGTAACGTGATGATGATGACATCAACAAGATGGAAAAATAGGAAGTTCCAAATCTCACTCCCTTGAAGAGACACGAATTTAACAACAAAACAAAGTTCAAAAAAACATTAAGACCCATAATAGAACTCCAAAAACCTCCAATTAGGGGGTTTCAGTACCACAGGCACGCTCAGAGGTAAGAGCAGTTACATTGAGATAAAGAAACTGCTTTGACTTCATCTTCGGTGGCCCTGTTCCCAAGTCAACATAGCTTTTAACGGAGGAAGTAGAAGATTGACACAGATGTCTAACATTGTGGCTTTGGGGAAGAAGATGCCTGAGGAACTGACTTTTTGTCTAGTCCAACTGGGAGTACTAGTGGGGAATCAGCGTACTTGGAATCAGAGACAAAATCCAGCCCAGTTTGGCACAACCCAGAGAGAAGGCCCAGTTTGTGGCTTCTCCCTTAGGAAGGAAAGAGAAGAGTGGCATGTGCTTCTGACTTCTGGCTTTGCAGGAGGTTGCTTCAGGGAATGATCGTGTCTCACCTGACTTGGCATCCTAATGGAACTGGAATACTCTGAATCACTGGGAGCTGCTGCTGATACATCAGCCGCTGCTGAAAGCTTGTTGTAGTGACGAAGAGCCTGTGGTACAGTAGAGATACCTGACACAATGAAAAATTGCAAGTTCCTTAAAAAGAAACAGACAGACCTCTCACTAATTGGAAAACTACATGCACCATCTCAGAGAAGATGCATTCTCAGGAAAGTTTTGAAGAGGCTCTGGACTCTCTGGCCAGGTTGATTGGTAAATTTTTTCTCTTTTATGAACCTAGTCCATGAAATCTGAAAGTGACTGCATTTTCAAAAGCACATATTGATTAGATTTCTGAGCTGGAGACCACACCTTCGCCCTGACCTCTTTCCTGATATCACACCCCTACCTGACCTCACCTGTACGTCTACCTGCCAGTCAGACTATGTAAGCACTCCCCTTTGGAAGTGAGTAAAAGGCTCAGAGCATGGTGGACCTGCCCTTGTTGTCCCGTACTTCTGGGCAACTGGCCTTCTGGCCTCCGCTCTCTGCTTTCCTGCCAAATTATGCTACCTGTGGCTGAACCTAACTGCATGCTTGCTCCACGTGGCCTGCTCTCTGCCTGGTATGGACCCAACTTATGTTTCTAGACTTCTTTTTCCCCTAAAGGAAACCCTTGCTTTCCTGTGTATTTCCCTCACTGAATAATTGCCAAAAACCTTAAAACAAAAACAAAAAAAAGCACATATGCTAGGAAATAGTAAGATATACAAAGAAACAAATTTACACAAAGGAATAAAATAAATCTCCAGCCACTGAACCTAAAGAAACCATATCTATGCGTTATCTTACAAAATTCAAAACAATTACCTGAAAGAAGTCTGTGTACTTCTAGAACACACAACAAAATAAAATCAGAAAAGTGATTTATGAACAAGCTGAGACTATCAACAAAGAGAGAGGAATTATAAGGCAGAGCCCAACAGAAATTCTGGAGCTGAAGATTCCAATGATTCAATTTGAAAATTCACTAGAGGATTTCAACATCACATTTGATTAAGCAGAAGTAAGAATTCATATGCTTGAAGATATATCATTAAAAATTATCAAGTCAGAAAAACAAAAATAAATAAGGCAGGCCATATGACAGGACAATATACACTTTAAGGGAATGCCAGATGAAGAAGAACAATGTTAAAAGGGCAGAGGGCTTATTTGATATGTTTTGTTTTGTTATAATTACAAGAAAAGTTGCACTGAAGGAAGCAAGAATGAAAGTGCTGCTGGCCTCACCACTCCAACATCTTCAAAGAGCATGATATGGGGAGACACCTTCTGCTTGGGATAGAGAATTGAATTCCAGTGCCAGACCCACCAGGAGAAAATTCTGTCATCATGAGCCTCCCAGACCCATACCTACGGAGTGAGTATTCTGAGCCTCCAAGCAGGGTGGCTGCAGTTCTGGCTCACTCAACTGCTAGCAGAAACCAAACTAGCTGCACGGAATGGCCAGGAGGGGGAACTTAGGACTGCACCTCAGAGCTCAGACCCTACCATGCGAAAACCAAGCACCAGGAAAAAGCCCGAACTTCTCTTCCCACCCCTCTGCCTGGTACTCATAGACTTAGTCACTAGATATGCCTGATATCAGGGAGAGACCTGCCTCTGATGAGTCAGACTGGTTTTGGCATGTATCATTCTTGGCCTTGGGTAGGTTTGGTAGACACTCTCAAGACTTCAGGGACCTGTGACTCTGAGACCCAGTTATGACCAGCCTTGGGCCAGTCTGGGTAGCCAAAGGATTGCCTTTATCATGCTCCCTCAACCTTGGGCAGAAAGAAAGGACCACAGGACTGTGTCTTGGGACCCAGTTGTGATATGGTAGTACCCAACACTTGGCAGATCTTATCAGCTTCCATCATTAGATGAGTGCAGCCTAATGGGACACACTTGTTTTGGCATGTATCACCACTAGCCTCTTGTGAGTCTGATGTGCCCTCCCAAGATTGCAGAGGGCCTGGTGACTGTGAGGCCCAGGTCTGATCTTCTTGGGCTCACCAGAGTAGCTGAAAGATCTCTATTAGCCTCAGTGGCCACACAGCAAGGAATCACAGGACTATTTTGGGACTCAGTGCCAGCCTGACAGTATCTAATATTGAGCAGACATTTTTTAAAGACTTATTTATTTATTTGAAAGGCAGAGTTACATAGAGAGAGGGAGAGAGAGATATTCTATCCACTTGTTCACTTCCCAAATGGCCAAAATGGCCGAATTTGGGCCAGGTAAAAGTCAGGAGTCTGAAACTCTGTGTCTTCCACGTGGGTGCTGGGGCCCAAGCACTTGGACAATCTTCCACTGTTTTCCCAGGCACATTAGCAGGGAACTGGATTGGAAGTGAAGCAAGAGGGACACAAACCAGTGTACATATTGCATGCCAGCATCACAGGTGGTGGCTTTACCTGCTGTGTCACAACACTGTCCTCATTGAGCAATCTTAGCAATTCTTATCCCCCTGCCGGTTCCTGCAAACAGAATCTTTGGCTCTGCTGCAATGCCCAGTGGAATTCCATGTCCCAGTTGAGCAGTCTTACATTCCAGTCAGCATCACCAATGGTTTATAGGTGCAGCATCAGGCAATGAGGCCAACTCAGCTACAGAGAGACCATCGGAGAATGAACTTTTGTCTTATCCTCAGGCTGCACTGATCTTGGTTCTGTGGGTTCTGGATATGATCTAACATCATGGCTTTTGTGGACACAGGACAAAGAGTCTAAGTTTGTCACAGGCCCAGAAGAGGCTAGTAGGGATAGGTATCCCTTTTTGAAGCATTCCCAGAGTTCCTGCTAAACAAAATCCAAACTGCAGACTTGGGTCACATTTGAGTTGGGGAAGTATTATAATATACAATCAATAAAAACTTAAGAACTTTTAAGGGAGGACATGAAGCCATTTTGATGCGCATGATAGAATGTCATTCTTTTTTATATAGTTGAATAATCTGCATTATATCTGGGAGCTAAAAATAACTTTAAAAAAGAGAAATTATTATGTGTATAAGTTGTGCTGCAAATGCAGTATTCTTGTAAAACTTTTTTTAAATGTTTGTCAAATGAATTGATAGAATTACGTACTACTATAGTTTTGATGATTTTTTTTTTTGACAGGTAGAGTGGACAGTGAGAGAGAGACAGAGAGAAAGGTCTTCCTTTTGCCATTGGTTCACTCTCCAATGGCTGCCGCAGCCGGCGCGCTGCGGCCAGCGCACCACGCTGATCCGAAGCCAGGAGCCAGGAGATTTTCCTGGTCTCCCATGGGTTGCAGGGCCCAACGACTTGGGCCATCCTCCACTGCACTCCCTGGCCACAGCAGAGAGCTGGCCTGGAAGAGGGGCAACCGGGACAGAATCCGGCGCCCCGACCGGGACTAGAAACCTGTGTGCTGGCGCCGCAAGGCGGAGGATTAGCCTATTGAGCCGCGGCACCAGCTAGTTTTGATGATTTTTGTAACTGTTTTAAAGTTTATATCAATGAGGTTGAACATCTTTTCATTTGATCATTATTTATAATCTTGCCTATTTTCTTGCTGGACTATGGTGTTTTACTTTTTCACCTGTTGGACTCTTTATTTAGTGGGGCTTTAAGACTTTGACTATAATTTAAATTAAAATGTTATCTCAAAAATAGTAAATAAAATATTAAGTTGAAAAAATATCATATGAATATTGGACCTGGTGCAAAACTGACTTAGGGTGCTATCTAGTGCTGAAATAGTAGAAGAATGAGAAAATTCAGAGAAAATAGACAAAGTGGTTAGAATTTCCAGAACAGCTACAAATGAATTTGGATTACTACAATTAATCCTCTGATATACAAAGTCATAAACCACAGGCATCAAAAACTTCCAGGGAGCCTTTATCTCCCCTAAAGAGCATAAAAAGATGTCAGAAATCAACGATTGAGAAATAGAAATTTTCAAGTGTTTGGATGAAGATTTCAAGATAATTATTTAAGAAAACTCAATGAAACTGAAGGTTACAGAGAAAAGATTCAATATTCTAACTCTGAGATTTGATAGAAGTAGTTAAATAAAATCAAGCAGAAATCCTTCTACTGAAAAGTATACTATGTGAAACTAAAAATATGATACAATGTGATAATGGCAGGATGGGTAAAATAGAAGAAAAATTTAGTGAACTCACAGGCATGTTATTTGAAAATATAAAGTTGAAGGAGGAAAAAAAATAAGAGGAATGAAAAAAACTGTAAGAATATGGGAAAGCAGGGAAACAGAAAATATTGAGTTATTGAGATTCAGCTGGCACTTGAAAATACCTAAGGAGTATTAGGCAAATTCAAAGAGAAAATGACAGGAAATTTCCTGAACCTGGAAAAAAATAGTTTTTTGGATACAAGAAAGGCAAAGGTCAGCAGTAGATTCAATCCAGCAAGAAGGAATTAAAAAAACCACTTGTAAACACAGATGTACCCAAGATTGGAGCACTCAGATAAAGGAAATATTACTAGACCTAAAGAGAGAGACAGGCACCAATGCAACAACAGCAAAGGACTGTTTCACAATTTATTTTAAAGTTTTATTTAAGTTATGTAAGTGTCACATATTTCATAAATAAGATTTAGGAACATAGTGATACTTTCCACCTTATCCTCCCTCCCGCCCACACTCCAACCATTCTTCCTCTTCCCTCTCACATTCCCACTCTTAATTTTTACAAAGATCTACTTTTTAAAAAAAAGATTCATTTATTTATTTGAAAGGCAGAGCTACAGAGAGGCAGAGACAGAGATATAGATATAGATAGAGATAGAAAGATATATATATATATATATATATATAGAGAGAGAGAGAGAGAGAGAGAGAGGTCTTCCATTGCTGGTTCATTCCCCAGATGACCGCAACAGCTGGAGCTGTGCTGATCTGAAGCCAGGAGCCAGGAGCTTCTGCTGGGTCTCCCACGTGGGTGCAGGAGCCCAGGAACTTGGGCTATCTTTTATTGCTTTCCCAGGCCATAGCAGAGAGCTGGGTGGGAAGTGGAGCAGCTGGGACTTGAACCAGTGTCCATATGGGATGCTGGCACTGCAGGCAGTGGCTTTACCCACTGTGCCACAGCTCCAGCCCCAAGATCTACTTTCATATTTAATGATCATAAAGTTAACCCTGTACGAAGTAAAAGCATTCAACAAATAATATGAAGAAAACAAAAACATCGTTCCTCAATAGAAGAGACAAGGGTTGTAAACAATCATTGAATCTCAAAATGTCCATTTCATTTCTATACATTACATTTTAGGTACTCTGTTAGTCACATCAGATCAAGGAAAACTTCAGTATCTATATTTTTAGGACTGGCTTATTTCACTAAGTATAATGGTTTCCAGTTGCAGTCCAGGTGTGGGATGGATGGATCATATGGTAGGTCTATATTCAGAGTTCTGCTGTATTTCTATAGTGTCTTCCACAGTGTCTGCAGCAGTTTATATTCCCACAAACAGTGGATTAGGGTATATTTTCCTCACATCCTCACCAGCATTTGTTATTTGTTGATTTCTGTGTGAAAGCCATTCTAACTGGAGTGAAATGAAACCTTATTGTGGTTTTGGTTTGCATTTCCTTGATGGCTAATGATCCTGAGCATTTTTTCAAGTGTCTGTTGGCCATTTGAATTTTCTTTCTTGAAAAATACCTGTTTAAGTCCTTTGCCCATTTTTTAACTGGATTATTTGTGTGTGTTTTTTGTTGTCGTTGTTGTTGTTGAATTTCTTAAGCTCTTTATAGATTCTGGATATTAACTCTTTATCAGTTACATAGTTTGCAAATATTTTCTCCCATTCTGTTGATCGTCTCTGTATTTTGCTGAATGTTTCTTTTACAGTGCAGAAGCTTCTCAGCTTTAAGTAATCCCATTCCTTAATTTTGGTATTGACTGTTTGTGCTTCTGGGGCCTTTTCTAAGAACTCTTTGCCTATTCCAATGTCTTACAGAGGCTCCCCAATGTTTTCTAGTAATTTGATGGTATTGGGTTATAGATTCAGGCCTCTGATCCATTCTGAGTGGATTTTTGTGTAAGGTGTAAGATAGGAATCTAGTTTCATACCTCTGAAGGTGGAGATCCAGTTTTCTCAGCAGTATTTGTTGAAGAGATTGTCCTTGCTCCAGGAACGGACTTCAGCTTCTTCATCAAATATAAGTTAGTTGTAGATGCATGGATTTATTTCTAGAATTTCTATTCTGTTCCATGGGTCTACACAGCTGTTTTTGTGCCAGTATCAGGCTGTTTTTATTATAACTACCCTGTAATAATTCTTGAAATCTAATGTTGTGATGTCTCGAGCTTTGTTTTTGTTGTATAATATTGCTTTAGTTATTCGTAGTCTCTTATATTTTCATATGAATTTTAGCATTGTTTTTTCTAGATCAAAAAGAATGTCATTGGTATTTTGGTTGTGATTGCATTGAATTTATAAATCACTTTCTGTAGTATGGCCATTTTGATGATATTGATTCTTGCAACCCATGAACATGGAAGATTTTTCCATTTTTAAATTTCTTCTTCTTTCTTTAATGTTTTATAATTCTTATCATAAAGATCTTTGACATCCTTGGTTAAACTTATTCCAAATTATTTAATTTTTTATAATTATTATGAATGGGCTTGATCATGAAAGTCCTTTCTCAGCCATGGCGTTGTCTGTGTATATAAAGGCTATTGATTTTGTGTGTTGATTTTATATCCTGCCACTTGACCAAACTCTTTTATGAGTTCCAACATTCTCTTATTGGAGTCTTCTGGATCCTCTATATACAGAATCATGTCATGTGCAAGTAGGGACAGTTTGACTTCCCCCTTTCCAATTTGTATCCCTTTGATTATTTTTTGACTACTGGCACTGTCTAAAACTTCCAGAACTTTATTAAATAGCAGTTGTGAGAGTGAGCATTTTTGTCTGGTTCTGGATCTTAGGGGGAATGCTTCCGGATTTTCCCCATTCAGTAAGATGTTGGTCATGGGTTTGTCATAAATTGCATTAAGGAATGTTATCTCTCTACCCAATTTGCTTAAAGTTTTCATCATGAAAGGATTTTGTTGAGGATTTTTGCATCTATGTTTATCAGGGATATTAGTTTATAGTTCTTTTTCTCTGTTGTATCTTTTTCTGGTTTAGTAATAATATGATGTATGCATCACAGAAGGATTTGGGGAGGATTCCCTCCATTTCAAGTGTTTTGAATAGCTTGAAAAGAATTGGAATTAGTTCTTTATAAATGTCTGGTATATTTCAGCAGTGAAGCCGTCCAGCCCTTGGCTTTTCTTTGTTGGGAGGGTCTTTATTACTGATTTAATTTTCATTTTTGTTATTGGTATATTTAGGCTTTCTTGGTCTTCATAACTCAATTTTGGTAGTTTTTTTTGTGTTCAGTAATCTATCAATTTCTTCTAGATTTCCCAATTTGTGGGCATTCAGCTCTTTGTAGTTACTTTTGATGATTCTTTTTATTTCTGTGATATCTGTTGTTGCATTTCATTGTTAATCTCTGATTTTATTTATTCAGGTCTTCTTTCTCTCTCTCTTTTTTTTTTTTTGGTTAGTTGGGCCACTGGTGTATCAATTTTGTTTATTTTTTCAAAAAATCAGTTCTCATTTCAATAATCTTTTGTATTTTTTGTTTCAATTATGTTTATTTATTCTCTATTTTCTTATTTTGTCCTCCTACGAATTTGGTGTTTTATTTGTTGTTTAGGCCCTTGATAGCTCATTATTTGGTACTTTTTTGATTTTTTCATGTAGGCACCAAATGCTTTGAATTTTCCTGATAACACTGATTTTGCTGTATCCCATAAGTTTTGAGATGATGCATTGTCATCTTCATTCTTTTCCGTAAGTTTTTTGATTTCTTGTTTTATTTCTTCTATGACCCTCTGTTCAATCAGGAGCATGTTGTTCTGTTTCCATGTGTTTGCACTGATCTAGAGATTATTGAGCTGTTGATTTCCAGCTTCAGTCCATTGTGATCAGAGAAAAAGCATGGTTTGATTTCAATGTTTTTTTGAATTTGTTGAGACTTGCTTTGTGTCCTAAAATATGGGCTATCCTATAGAAAGTTCCATGCACTGTGTATGCGGCAACTGTGGAGTGAAAAGTTCTGTAGATATCCATTAGGTCCATTTGGTCCACAGTGTGGATTTGCTCTGCTGTTTCATTGTTGATTTTCTGTCTGGCTGATCTGTCCATTGATGAAAGTGCGGTATTGAAGTCCCCAGTTACTATAGTATTGTGAGCTATGTCTCCCTTTAGATCCTGTAACATTTCTTTTCAACAGCCAAGTGCATATATGTTTATTATAGTCACATCTTCCTGTTGAACTTACCCTTTAATCATTACATAGTGCCCTTTGTTGTCTCTTTTCTCAGTTTTTGTGTCAAAGTCTATTTTTTCTGATATTTGGATAGCTACCACCTTCCCTTTTTTGCTTTCCATTAGCCTAGGGTATCTTTTTTCACCCTTTCACTTTCATTCTGTATCTTTGGTGGTGAGACGGGTTTCTTGTAGGCAGAAATAGATGATTCTTGGTTTTTATCCATTTAGCCAGACTCTATCTTATCATTGGAGAATTTATGCCATTTACATTCAAGGTGACTATTGATAAGTAATGACTTGGCACTGCCATTTTTCCATAAATATGCCTATTTTTTAATTTGGATTTCTTTTGTACTCTCACTGGGAGGTTTTCTGCTTTGACATTCTTTCATAATGATGGCTATCGTTCTGTGTTTTGGCATGTAGCACATCAGTAAGCATCTTTTGTAAAGCTGGACAAATGATCACAAACTATTTCAATTTTTGTCTGTTATGGAAGGTCTTTCTTCGACTTTCATTCATAATTGAGAGTTTTGCATTGGACAGTATTCTGGGTTGACAGTTTTCTTCTCTTAATACTTGGACAATACCTCACCATTCTTTCCTAGCCTGTAGGTTTTCTGGTAGAAGTCAGCTGTGATTCTAATTGGAGATCCCTGAAAGTAATCTGGCATTTCTCTTCTGTACCTTTTAGAATCTTTTCTTTATGTTTTACTGTGGAGAGTTTGACTACAATTTGACATATTGAATATATTTTTTGGTCATGTCTTTTAGGAGTTCTATGTGTGTCCTGTACTTGGACTTCTCTTGTTTTTTTGCAAATTATGGAAGTTTTTCATAATTATTTCACTGAATAGGTCTTCTCATCCTTTCTCTATTTCCACAACTTCAGGAACTACTAAGACCCATATGTTGGGTTGTTTGCTAGTATCCCATAAATTTCCAACACTGCTTTTTAATTTTTCGAATTATTTCCTC
The DNA here is from genome assembly GCF_051225735.1 of Oryctolagus cuniculus. Lineage (NCBI taxonomy): Eukaryota > Metazoa > Chordata > Mammalia > Lagomorpha > Leporidae > Oryctolagus > Oryctolagus cuniculus. Next base: position 134,474,756 of record NC_142870.1, read on the forward strand.
CTCTTCTTCCTTCTCCTCCTCCTCTTCTTCTCTTCTCTTTCTTCTCCTTCTTCCCCTTCTGATTCTCCTTCCTCTTCTTCTCTTTCTTCTTTCTTTTCTTCTTCCTCCTCTTTCTCTTCTCCTCCTCCTCCATCCCTTCCTCTTCCTCCTCCTCCTCTTCTTCCTCTTCTTCTTCATTTTCATCTTTGTCTTCATCTAATTGAGATATTTTCAAAGATTTGTCTTCCAGCTTGGATGTTTTTTCTTCTTCCTCACCAAGTTTGCTGTTAAGAATTGCTACTGTATTTTTTATTTGACATATTGAATTCACTTCTGGTGTTTCTGCTTTATTTCTCTTCAAATTCTCATTTTCATGGGAAAATTTTTCTTCCATGTCATGTATGGATTTCTTTAACTCAAATTTATTTCTGATTGCTTCTGTAATCCTATGACAAATTTGAATTCCTTTTTAGGCAGCTCATCAATCGCTTCATCTTCAAATTCTAATAATGAAGTGTTATTGTGTTCCTTTGGGAGAGTCATCTCATCTTCTTTATTATTGTTTTTGAATTTCTGTATTTATTTTTAAGCATTTGTGGAAATAATTGTCATTTTTCTTCTGTGATGCATTTTATCTTTGAATTATACCTATGTAGCTTAGGAGAGTGTCTGCTCTTTTGGTCAATACCCAGAGGCATATGCTGGGTGTAGCAAGGAAGCACTGGTTAGTGTTTCAGGATGGGGTGAGTATGCAGTCTGACACCAAAGTTGGATGTGGTACAGCCCCTCTATTGGCAGCAGGGAGAGAGTATGATCACCTTTGTTGGCATAATCACATCTTCAACTCTTTTTTTCCAAGATGATCAATGTCCGGGATTAACTCACAGTGGTTGCAACACTCATCTGCACTGCTGAATTAACTACACAAAAGATCTGTGCAGTCCTCAGTGTTAGCTGTGTAATGACCCACCACAGCCAATCAGGGAGCTCTGTGTCTCTTGCACCACACACACTGATTTCCCAGAGACCGAGTTACACCCTGTGCCTTGTTCAATAGGAGAGTTCCTGCCATCTCAGGGCACAAAGCTCCCAAAGTCACAGGGTACAAGAATTCGCTTCACCCTGCTAGCCTTTCCTCTCCACTGAGAGAGCATAGAAGTTCCCAGAATCAGTTGCCTGTGGGTGCTTTGCCTTGCCTTTTGGGTCCCAGAGCCTATGATATGTTGAGAGGCTGCAAGCACCTCACAGTCCCACATGGGTGCCTAGGCGACTGTCAACCCTCTCAGCCAGATTCAAAGTCAATGGGGAACATGAATTTTTCCCTCTGTTAAAATTCCTGGGTCACATGTGTGCACAAGAGCCACCACAGCAGCAACTGGTGTCAAAATGGCACGATCTTCCTGCAGGTTGTCGGGCATCCATGTAGGGAGATGAAGAGAAAGAAACTTGCCCTTTTTTTCCCCAGTGGATTAGGCAGGTATCCTATCCCCTGTTAAGGCTCCAGGCCAGACTCAAAGACAAAGTGCTCCACCAGGCTCTCCCTCCTGCAATATTACCAGTGGCATGGGCTGTCACAGATTGCTTTCACTTCGCTCTCCAAAGCTGATGCTTCCTCTCGCTCTCAGCTGCAGAGATTACGTGTTGTGTCCTTGCTCATTGCTGCACATATGCACCTTCCAAGCTGATCCCCATTATCCCTCTTCCTTCTATATAATTTTCACTGCAGATTTCTCTCCATCTTTCCCCTGGGAATACACTTCCTCCAGTTTTGCTTCTATTTTACCCTCACCTAAAGCAGTATATCCTTTACCTATTCAACCATCTTGGAATCCCCACCATCAAAATCTTGAGAAATAAATTTAAGGACCTTAACTTTCTGATTTCAAATCATATTATAAACATAAAGTGAAACAGTAGGGTACTGAGAGAAAAAAAAGATTTATGTAACAGTGGAAAAAATAAATCCCAGAAGTAAAATCATGTACGTGTGATCAAATGATCTTTGATATGAGTGCCAAGGGTGTCTGATGTGGAAATAATAGGTCTTTTCTTAAACATATGCTACAGAAGAACAGATTATCTATATGAGATATAATGAAACAAGACTATATACGAAAAACACTCCAAATGGTTTAAAGACCTAAACTTAAGAGCCAAAATTGTAAAAATCCCAGAAGAAAACTTAGGAGAAAATTTTCATGATACTGAAATTTGGCAATGATTTCTTGGATATTACATCAAAAGCTCAGGCAGCTAACATATGAAAATAGACAAATGGAGCTATGTCAATCCTAAAAATTTCTGGGCAGCAAAGAAAATAATATAGTGAAATATCAGCATATGTAGTTGGAGAAAATATTTGCAAACCATATATCTGATAAGGGTTTAATGTCCAGAATTTATGAATAGCTGCTGCAACTGAACAATAAGATAAACCCAGTTAATTTAGAAATATTTCTTATTTGATCTCTTTCCTTTATATTTGATGAATGAAAGGAAACACAGTGGTATCTCTCAAGAAATTTTAGGTGATAACAAATAAAAGAAGAAAGTAAAATGATTATATTTTTTCTCTCAATCATGTATTTGAAACGATTCTAGAAAATAACTCATCTGCCAAGTATTGCTCAAGAAAATAATTGACCAACCTTCAATAACCAAAGACAGCTGCTATCCTCTGTAAAATATATGTCAAAGTCACAACTCACCAACCGCAAGTCCTCTTCTGGAGAAGGAACTCCTATGTATTAGAGTGGCCTCAATTTGCCTCTCAGAGTATATTTCCCATATGTTCATATTTAAAGGCAAACCATTCCATACACATACTGAAACTGAAGGCAAATTCTTTGTACTAGCTTTTTGTGTTTTTTTTTTTTTTTTTTTTTTTTTTTTTGACAGGCAGAGTTAGTGAGAGAGAGAGTCAGAGAGAAAGGTCTTCCTTTTTCCATTGGTTCACCCCCCAAATGGCAGCTACGGCCAGTGCGCTGCGCCAATCCAAAGCCAGGAGCCAGGTGCTTCCTCCTGGTCTCCCATGTGGGTGCGGGTCCAAGCACTTGGGCCATCCTCCACTGCCTTCCCAGGCCACAGCAGAGAGCTGGACTGCAAGAGGAGCAACCAGGACAGAATCCGGTGCCCTGACCAGAACTAGAACCTGGGGTGCTGGCGCCACAGGTGGAGGATTAGCCTAGTGAGCCACAGTGCTGGCCTGTATTAGCTTCTCTTAAAACAGTAAGACACAACAAAGCAAATTCTATTATCAGTGTACAGACTTACAAATCAGCATTTATCTTACAAGAAGGATTTGAATATCTGCCTCCTCAAACTTCCTTTAAGTATCAACAAAATGGGTCAGAAAAGTGCTTTTTAAAGGTAAAATGGTGGGAACTTAACCTAGCAGTTAAGCTATGAGTTAGGACACTTGCATCCCACATTGGCATGCTTGGCTTTGAGTCTCAGGTGTGGTTTCGATTCCCGCTCTCTACTATGTGCAGTCTGGGAGGTAGGAAGTTATGGTTCAAGTAGTAGGGTCTCTGGCACTCGAGTGGGAGATCTGGGTTGAGTTCCTAGCTCCTGTATCTGCCTAGTCCATTCCCAGATGTTAGGGACATTTGAGGAGTAAACCTGTAGACAACAACTCTCTATATGTCTGTCTCTGCTCTCTGCCTTTATTTATATATGATCGGTATATAGACAAGAGATAAATATTTAAAAGGGTATCACCACATTCACAACTTAAAAAGAAGTTGTAAACTCTTTGTCAACCACTATGTTAATAGTTTTGTTGACAAAATATGAGAAATATGAGTATTTCTTCATTTTTATATTTATTAATTGTGGTAAACAACACATAATTTTTACAGTCTTAACCACCTTTAAACATGAAATTGAGTAATGTTAACTGTATTCATATTGTTGGACAATAGATCCTTAAAAAATTTCCATCTTGTAAAACTGAAACTAGGACTGTATTCATTTGCTCCCTTTTTTCTCTGTCCTAGCCCCTGACAACTACCATTATATTTTATTTTAAAGAGTCTGACTACATTACGTGCCTTCTATGAATGGAATTATGCACCATTAATCTTACAGAGACTCACTTGTTTCTCTAACAAAAAGTCTTCAAAATTCATTTATGTGACAGGATTTCCATCTTTTAAAAGCTTGAATAACATTCTACTTTCAAGACACAAAGAATTCTTGGAAACACAGTTCCTACTTAAAAAATTCCTACTTAAAAAGTTTAAGTCTAGTAATATAATAAGAGTATATTCATAGAAATATTAACAGCACAGGTGAAGCAATTTAGAGTCAAATTAAGCTAGTAGATAGAGTCTAATTGACATGAAATCCAAAGTCTTGGATTCAAGTAGTCAGAAAATGTCTTAGAAAAGAAGAAGAAATGGTGTTATTCAATAAACATGGGTAATTTATGTGTTTAACTAGAGAATGTTTTAATCAAAAATCTCTCTCTTGTCCATTTTTCCAGACACTCCTCCATTAATAAATCACACCATACTGAAATCATATTATACATAATGCCTTGGAAAGATTTTTACTTTTTAGATAATATATTAAGGCATATTTCTTATAATATTTTATATTCATAAAAAAGTTACCATAAATTAAATGTAGCCTTTTTTTGCTAAAATTCATTTTTTTGGTCAGAATCATCAAAAGTATTGCATATTTTGGGGTACACAGCAGACTCATAGAATGGCAGATGTCCCAAACAGCACTCTGGCCTCAGAATCAGCCTTTAAGGCATTCAGATCTGGCTAAAAAGCTCATGAGAGTATTTCAGGCATGGAAAGCCAAGACATTCTGGCAAAAAAAAAAAAAAAATCTGATGAGTAGAGGGGAGGAAGGGAGGAGAATGTCAGGGGAGGGGAGACTATGGAATATGTGGTTCTCTTCCTGGAGCTGTACCTATGGAAGGCATGAAATCTGTTCTCTTATTTTAATAGAAAATTTAAAAAAGAAAAGTGAAAACTACAAAAAAGTTTCTATGTGTATCAATTACTGTGGAAAAACATTTTATATCGGACATGATGCAAAATAGAAAAAGCAATGGCTCAAAGTAATACTTAACTCTGTTAGTTTAATTTTGGGAATTGGAATATGCTTCAGTAACAAATTAATGTTAATATTTTATTGAGAAACAACCACTAAAAGGAGGCTAGTGTAGCATAAGGTATAATTACTCACCAAAATTCAGTGCTCAAAATTCTCACTTTGTCAAGAGAAAGGATTAGGATCTTTTTGTTCAGCTGTTAAAATAACTGCTTTGAGTTAGGGTACTGTATAAGGAAAGAACAACAAAGAGATCATGTACATATGTCACACAAGTATCAGAACTTCAGGGAGCAGAACAATCAGGGACACAAGATGTTACAGTCATATGGGGACAAGGAAGACACAGGTCCAGTCTACAGAATGGAAGAGGAGATTGGGACCTATGAACAAGTTTTAGCCACCTGATGGCATCTTGTAGGGTCTTCTTTTCCAATCCAGAGGTGTCACACGTAATTCTGAGTCCCAAAGCAGTCTTATAAGAAGACAGTTCAAGTTTTGTTTAATGTTAAAATATCCATTTTGAGGAAACTTGAATAAATCCTAAGTGCTTTTTATTAACAAAGGTTTGAAAAAGTAATTGAGAATGAAGAAAACAAATGGCATTTGATAGCCCATGTAAGTATTTTTAAAAGGATCAGAATTAGAGAAACTGTTCCTTCCACTGAGAGTGTTGAGAAGAGTGGGTAAGTCAGGGATCTCCATAGCAATGGGAATAGCAGGATGTAGGTATGTGTAGATGGATTTTTTTTTTAAATTTTATTTATTTATTTTGGAAGTCAGAGTTACAGATTAAGACACACACACACACACACACACACACAGACACACACAGATCTATTTATTGGTTCACTCCCCCAGATGGTTGCAACAGCTAGTGCTGGCCATGCCTCAGCCAGGAGTCAGGGGCTTCACCCAGGTTGCCCAATGTGGGCAGCAGAGGCCCAAACACTTGGGAGGCCATTCTCCACTGTTTTCCTCAGGCCAGTAGCGCATAGCTGGATCATAAGTGGAGCACCTGAGACACAAATCAACACCTATATGGGATGTTGACAATGCAGGTCTTTGCTTAACTTGCTATGACACATTTTGTATGGATTTATCTCCTTCTCTGTCTCTCTCTCCCTCTCTCTGTCTCTCTCCACCCCCTCCATCTGCCTCACCCCACCTGCTGCAGAACTGGCTCATGTAATTATAGAGACCTGTGGAGTGTCTGCTGTGATGTGGCAGGTTTCTGGGCTGGAGACTCAGGGGAAATTTGTAGTCTGTTTTCCAGAATTTCTTCTTCTTTGGATGAGGTCAGTTTTTGTGCTATTTTGGCCTCCAACTTTGGTTAAAACATGCCCAAAACATTATGGAAGGTAATCTGCTTTACCCACAGTCTACCACTTTGCATGTTATCCTTGTTCCAAAGCACCTTTACAGAAAATCATAGAATAATGTTTACCCAAATATCTGGGCAGCATTTCCTAGTTGATGCATACAGCTAACAATTCCAAAAGGCGTGGGCTGGGTTTCAGCTCACCTTCACCACCTTAATCACAGGCCCTTGTGCAGAGTCCAAACAGCACAACTACTCACCCTAGGACTGATTGTGATGCCTCATTTCAGGTTATACTATTTCGGGTTATATGTGAGAATCAACAAGGGACAAACAGAATAGACCATCATTTATCAGAGGATGCTTGTATTTTTTGTTATTATTCTGGCTCTGCCACTTTTTTTACTGTGAAATGTTGGGTATATCACTTTGCTGTTTTGGGCCTGGTTCTCCCTACTTGTGACACCACAGGATTGTAATTTGTAAAGTTCTTTGCATCTTTGACATGGTACATCAGACATGTAGATCTCGACAGAATTGATTTGTGTATTTTTTTTAATTTGTTTGACAGGTAGAGTTATAGACAGTGAGAGAGAGAGAGAGAGAGAGAGAGAGAGAGAGAGAGAAAGGTCTTCCTTCCATTGGTTCACTCCCCAAATGGCCACAATGGCTGGCGCTGCGCCGATCTGAAGCCAGGAGCCAGGTGCTTCTTCCTGGTCTCCCATGTGGGTGCAGGGGCTCAAGCACTTGGGCCATCCTCCACTGCACTCCCCGGGCCACAGCAGAGAGCTGGACTGGAAGAGGAGCAACCGGGACTAGAACCGGCCCCCATATGGGATGCTGGCGCTGCAGGCAGAGGATTAACAAAGTGAGCAGTGTGAATTTAACTGATATGGGCAATGACCAGGAAACAATTCTTCAGTTGAAGTTAGGTGTCAACAAAGACTTTATTTTCTAAGCTGATTTCTAATGCTTTTGTTCATTAATTAGAGAACTTATATCATGTGACTATCAGCAATTAATGTAAAAACTTGTGAGGAACTTCATATGAAGAAGCAATTTGATAAAGTAATTCTTATAAAATGTCAAAAATCATTGAATGAGGCCCATCTTTTGCCTATTATAAAAGTGTAATACAGGCTTTCTTCTCAATTTAGGTTAGTATAAATTTTTAAAGTTTAACTCTTGAAAATCAAAGAAGCTGTGGAATAATACTTAATATCTCAATATACCATCCATTTTCATTAACTTCAGTACATAAAGCCATCATGTTCTTTTTCCTCTCTGTAATTCTGGTGTTTTTTTTTTTTTTTTTGAATTTTTAAAAATGTGCCTATGATACTCTTTTATTTCTAATGGCAAAATTATGCAAAGCACCAAAATGAAAATGACCAACAATCAGGCAGTTTTTCCAAATTACACAAAAACATATTTCCTTGTAATATAATTCTGTTTTGAAGATTTTCTTGTGTACTAGATTCTTCTTAGTCTATTGATCATCTTGATGGATCCTATTACTTTTCACGTTGCTTAATATTTTTCACAAAAAAGAACTATTTGTACTCCTGACATTCAGGTTGTATAAACAAAATGAGTGTAAACCTTCTGCAACTTGACCTCACCAGAATATATTATAGCATGCTATGTATAATGGTATTTGTTGTGTGGAAAACATCTGGAGCTTTAAAGATTTCTCAGATATTTCAAAGAATTTTAAAATGAATTTCTGATAGAACTCCAAAATAGTCAAGTTGAAAAGAACTTCACAAGTGAGATTAAAAAAAAAAAAGATTTATTGATTTTTTTGAAAGGGAGAGGGGGAGAGAAAGAGAGAGAGAACAGGGAGAGAGAAAAAGAAAGATCTTACATTTGCTTGATCACTTCCCAAATGGCTAAAATAGCTGAGACCAGCCCAGGTGGAGGTCAGAAGCCTATAATTTCTTACTAGTTTCACACATGGGTGGCAGGGGCCCAACCTCTTGGGCCATCTTCTGCTGCTTTATCACATGCATTTGCAATGAGCTGGGTCTGAAGTAGAGCAGCTAGAACTGGAAAATGGTGCTCAGATGGGATGTTTGCATTACAAATGGTGACTTAATGCACTGCACCACAACACTGGCCCTACAATGTAAGATTTTAAGAGACTATGTCTTTTTACAAAAATGTAGAAATATTAACCCAAGTATGTGCTTTAATTTTTAGCACTGGATTTGGGATGTTTTGTGCTGATTTCCATAGTATTGCCACTGCTTGGAACAAATCTGCAACTCCATTCATGGGATTGATATAGAGCTAATTTATGAAACACAAAAGAAAATTATTTGTATTGGTTCGTTAACACACTCGTATGTTTCCATTATCACACTCCTTATATTTGGTATTTCTCCATTTCTTTTTTCCCCCAAAGAAACTTTATTTAATGAATACCAATTTCATAAGTATAACTTCAGAACTATAGTGATTCTTCCCATCATATCCCCTCTCCAACCCTACTCCCACCCCATCTCCTTTTCCTTCTCCCATTCCCAGTCCCATTATCCATTATCCATATCATAATGTTTTCCAGATTCATCCATTTTGTTGTGAATGACTGGATTTCATTTTTTTTACTACTGTGTAGCATTCCATAGAGTACATATCCCATAATTTCTTTATCCAGTCTTCAGTTGACAGGCATTTAGGTTGATTCCATGTTAGCTATTATGAATTGAGCTGCAGTAAACATGGGTGTGCAGACAACTCTTTAATTTGTTGACTCCAATCCCTTGGGTAAATTCCCAGGAGTAGGATGGCTGGGTCATATGGTAGGTCTATATAAAGATTTCTGAGGTATTTCCAAACTGTCTTCCATAGTGGCTTTACCAGTTTGCATTCTCACCAACAGTGGGTCAGGGTAGCTTTTCCCCGAAATACTCACAGGCATTTGTTGTTTGTTGATTTCTGTATGAAAGCCATTCTAACTGAGGTGAGGGGAAACCTCATTGTGGTTTTGATTTGCATTTTCCTGATGGCCAGTGGTCCTGAGCATTGTTTCATGTGTCTGTTGGCCATTTGGATTTCCTCTTTTGAAAAATGTCTGTTTAAGTTCTTGGTCCATTTCTTAACTGGGTTGGTTTGTTGTTGTGGAGTTTCTTGATCTCTTTGTATATTCTGGATATTAATTCTTTATCAGTTGCATAGTTTGCAAATAATTTCTCTCATTTTCCTGTTTCTTTTGCAGTACAGAAACTTCTTAATTTGCTATAATTCAATTTGTTGATTTTGGCTTTGATTGCCTGTGCCTCTGGAGTCTTTTCCAAGAACTCTTTACCTGTGTCAATGTCTTGCAAGGTGTCCCCAATGTTCTCTAGTAATTTGATGGTATCAGTTCATAGATTTAAGTCTTTAATCAATTTTGAATGGATTTTCATGTAAGGTTTAAAGTGGGGTCCTGCTTCATACAACTGCATGTGGAAATCCAATTCTCCCAGCACCATTTGTTGAAGAGATTGTCCTTGCTCCAGGGATTGGTTTTAGTTGCTTGGTCAAATATAAGTTAGTTGAAGATGCCTGTATTGATTTCTAGCATTTCTATTCTGTTCCATTGGTCTAGCCATCTGTTTTTGTACCAGTACCAGGTTGTTTTGATTATAACTGCCTTGTAGTATGTCTTGAAATCTGGTATTGTGATACTTCTGGCTTTGTTTTTGTTGTATAAAATCTTTAGTTATTCAGGTTCTCCTGTGTTTCCATATGAATTTAAGCAGAATTTTTTTCTATGTCTAGAAGAATGCCTTTGGTATTTTTATTGGTATCACATTGAATCTGTAGATTGCTTCTGGAAGAATGGACATTTTGATGATATTGATTCTTCCAATCCATGAACATTGATGATTTTTCCATTTTTTATATCTGTTTCTATTTCTTTCTTTAATGTTTTGGAATTCTTATCATAGGATTTTTGACATCTCTGGTTAAATTTACTCCAAGGTATTTGATTTTTCTTGTAGCTATTGTGAATGGGATTGATCTTAGGAGTTGTTTTTCAGATGTGGCATGGTCTGTATATATAAAAGCTGTCAATATTTGTGTATTGCTTTTAGCTCCTACTGTTTTTACAAAATCTTCTATGAGTTCCAATAGTCTCTTGGTGGAATCTTTTGGATGCCCTATAGATACAATCATGTTATCTTCAAAAAGGGATTGTTTGACTTGCTGGTTCCCAATTTTAATCCCTTAATTTCTTTTTCTTGTTTATTGGCTCTAGCAAAAACTTCCAGGACCATACTGAATAGCAATGGTGAGTGGGCATCCTTGTGTGGTTTCGGATCTCAGTGGGAATGCTTCCATCTTTTCCCCATTCAGTAGGCACTGGCCGTGGGTTTGCTATAAATTGCCTTGATTGTGTTGAGAAATATTCCTTCTATATCCAGTTTGCTTAAAGTTTTCATCAGGAAATGGTATTGTATTTTATCAAATGCTTTCTCTGCATCTATTGAGATAATAATATGTTTTTTTTTCAGCAGTTTGCTAATGTGTTGTATCACTTTGATTGATTTGCAAATGTTGAACCATCCCTACATACCAGGGATAAATCCCACTTGGTCTGGGTAGATGATTTTTCTGATGTGTTGTTGGATTCAATTGGCCAAAATTTTGTTGAGGATTTTTGCATCTATGTTCATCAGGGAAATTAGTCTGTAATTCTCTTTCTCTGTTGTATATTTTTCAAGTTTAGGAATTAAGGTGATGCTAGCTGCATAGAAAGAATTTAGGAGGATTCCCTCCATTTTAATTATTTTGAATAACTTGAGAAGACCTGTATTTAGTTCTTCCTTAAATGTCTGGTAGAATTTAATACTGGAGTCATCTGGTCCAGATCTTTTCTTTGTTGGGAGAATCTTTATTACTAATTCAGTTTCTGTCTTGGTAATGGGTATATTTAGGTTTTCTTTGTCTTCATGGCTCAATTTAGGTAGGTTGTATGTGTCCAGGAATTTATCCATTTCTTCTAGGTTTCCCAGTTTGTTGGTATACAGCTCTTTGTAGTAATTTCTGATGATTCTTTTTATTTCTGTGGTGTCTGTTGTTACATTCCCTTTTTCATCTCTGATTTTATTGACTTGGGCCTTTTCACTCCTTTTGTTGATTAGTTGGCCCAATGGTGTATCAATTTTGTTTATGTTTTCAATAAACCAGCTCTTCGTTTTGCTGATCTTTTGTATTGGTTTTGATTTCAATTTGTTGATTTCTTCCCTAATTTTAATTATTTCTCTTCTCCTACTAGTTTTGGTTCTGGTTTGCTGCAGTTTTTCTAGATCCTTGAGATTTATTGATAGCTCATTTATTTGGTGCCTTTCCAATTTTTTGATGTAGGCACCTATTGCTATAAACTTTCCTCTTAGCACAGCTTTTGCTGTATCCCATAAGTTTTGATATGCTGTGTTGTCATCTTCATTTATCTCCAGAAAGTTTTTGATTTCTCTTTTGATTTCTTCTGTGATCCACTGTTCATTAAGGAGCATGTTGTTCAGTCTCCATGTGTTTGCATATGCTCTAGAGATTCCTGAGTTGCTGATTTCCAGCTTCATTGCATTGTGGTCTGAGAAGTTGCATGATATTATTTCTATTTTTTTGAATTTGCTGAGACTTGTTTTATGGCCTAGCATGTGGTCAATCCTAGAGAAAGTTCCAAGAACTGGTGAAAAGAATATGTATTCTGCAACTTTAAGATGAAAAGTTCTGTAGGTATCTGTCAGGTCCATTTGGTCTATAGTGTTGATTAACTCTACTGTTTACTTGCTGATTTTCTGTTTGGTTGATCTATTCATTGCTGAAAATAGGGTCTTGAAATCCCCCATTACTATTGTATTTGAGTCTATGTCTTCCTTCAGACCCCTTAACATTTCTTTTCTTTTAAATAGCCCTGTGCCCTGTAATTAGGTGCATATACATTTATAATAGTTACATCTTCTTGTTGAATTGATCCCTTAATCATTACATGGTGCCCTTCTTTGTCCCTTTTAACAGTTTTTATGTTAAAGTCTATTTTTTCTGATATTAGGATGGCTACACCAGCTCTGTTTGGTTTCTGTTAGTATGGAATATCTTTTTCCATTTTTTTTCACTTTCAGTCTGCGTGCATCTTTGTTGGTGAGATGTGTTTCTTTTAGGCAGCAAATAGTTGGGTTTTGTTTTTTAATCCATTCAGCTAGTCTGTGTCTTTTAACTGGAAAGTTAAGGACATTTGTATTCAAGGTGACTATTGATAAGTAAAAACTTGTCCTGCCATTTTCCCATAAATATTCCTAATTTTTACTTTGGATTTCCTTTGTGCTTTTATTGTGAGCTTTCCTTCCTTTACTTTCTTCAGTAGTGATGATCATGTTTCTTTGTTTCTATGTGCAACACATCCTTAATCATCTTCTGCAGGGCTGTATGGGTTCTTTCAGTTTCTGTTTGTTATGGAAGGTCTTTGTTTCACCTTCATTCATAAATGAGAGCTTTGCAGAATATAGTATTCTAGGTTAGCAATTTTTTTCTCTTGCAACTTGGGGACTATGTCTCACCATTCTCTCCTTGCCTATAAGGTGTCTGATAGAAGTCCATTGTGAGTCTAATTGGAGAACCTCTGAAGTAATCTGGTGGTTTGCTCATGCACTTTTTAGACAGTTAGATTACAATACATTGTGGTGAAGATCTTTTCTGGTCATGTCTATTAGGAGTTCTGTGTGCTTCCTGTACTTGGATGTCCCTTTCATTCTCCAAATTGAGGAAATTTTCTGTTATTATTTCAATAAAAAGCCTTCTAACCCTTTCTTTCCATGCCTTCAGAAACTCCTAGAACCTGTAGTATCTGGTAGATTCCCAACTGTGTTTTTTAATTTTCTAATTTCTTTTTGCATTTGGTCTGACTGTATAATTTCCTGTCCTTTGTCTTCTAAGTTGGATATTCTTTCTTCTGCTTCACCAATTCTGTTGTTAAGGCTCTCCACTGTATTTTTTATTTTTTCTATTGAATACTTCACTTCCAAGATATCATTTTGATTACTCTTTAAGATCTCAATTTCCTGGGAGAAATTTTCTTTCATGTCATTTATGGATTTCATTAGTTTGTACATTTGTTTCTGATTACTTCTAAGTATTCCTTTGATCAATATTTTGAATTTTGTTTCTGGCATTTCTTCAATCTCATCATCTTCACAGTCTAGTATGGAGGTGTTGTGTTCTTATGCAGATGTCATGTTGTCTTCCTTTTTTTCTTGTTTCTTGGAATGTTACATTTGATATTTGACATTTGTGGAGATACTTGTTGGTTTCTTCTTTGATTTTTTCTGTGATGGTTTTATCTTTGGACTATGTCTGATTGGATAAGTGGAGTATCTCCTTTTAGGGAATAACTAGAGGTGTGTGGTGGGTGTGGCCAGGGAGCTTTGTTCAGTGCTTCAGGGTGAAGGGTGTGTCTGAGGTGACACACCCAGGTTTTGGTGTGGAAAATCTCTTTCTCTTTTTTAATCAGAGAGGAGGTTTCTTGTTTGTTGGCATATACTTAGCTGAGCTCTTCTCCTCTAATGAAACCAGTGCCTGGGCACTCTTCCATATGGACTACCCATAGGATCTGTACAGTCCTCAGTATAAGCTCAGATTCCCCAGCAATGTGTCTCTCCAGGTAACCAGGGATCCCTGATCATGTGGAGCCTTCCACAGTGAATGCCCAATGTCCCAGCCACACCTGAGTCTTCCCACACAGCCTCAGTGTTTTTGTAGTCCCAACACACAAGCCTCCCATGGTTATAGAACCCAGTTCCCTTTTTTCCAAGATCAGGCACATTCCGGGTAGTATGGCCACAGACCCAGTTCCCTTTCTATTCTTCCCGCCAGACTCAGAGTCTCCACTTGGTCTGTTGCTGGGTGCAGACATGAGCTGGCATAGCTGTTACATATGTCCAAAATAGCGCCTGCTCTCTGTCAGCTGGTTATAGGGACACCTTTGCAGGATGATCATGGAGAGCGAAAATGTCGCCCCCCCCTCCCTGTTTGTTTTTTCTCATCTAGTTTGGTGGGTACACTATCCTCTACAGGACTTCAAGCTGGATTCCATCTAGGCCCCTCCTGCAGCTTTTTCACCAGTGGCTTAGGCTGCTGTAGTCTGGTCTCACCTCACTCTCCAATGCTTGTGCAGAGGCTCTTGGCTGGTGGGGTCCTAAATTGTGTGCATCTTTGCTCTCCATGTAGGTCCACTGTGTTCCTCCAATTAGTTTCCTCTGCTGTTTTGTCCCTAACTTTTCCCTGAGATTGCACTCTTCTCACTTTTTAAAAACTATCTTCTCCTAGACTAGGGCAGCAAACTCCCTCCCCTACTCTGCCATCTAAATCTACACCCTTTTCTTCATTTCAGACCAGTTATGCACTTTCTTCACTCTGTATGTCCTTGCAAATGCATATACCGAAGAATGAATGTTTACTGTAGAAATATTCACAGTTATGTGCATTAAAATAAAATTTAGTGCAACTGCAAATATAAACTACATTACTCTGTTATATAAAGTAGTTTTTCAGGGGTGGGTGTTTGACTGCCAATTAAGATGCCCACATCCATATCAGAGTGCTTGAGTTTAATAACTTGCTCTGCTCCTGACTCCACTTTCCTGCTAATGCAGACTCTTGGAGGAAGTGGTAATGGCTCAAGTGATCAGGTTCTTTATTCCCATGTAGGAAACTTGGATTGAGTTCCCAATTTCTGGTTTCAACCAGAGTCGTCATAGGCATTGGATGAATGAACCGAAGGATGGGAGCTCTCTCTATTTGTATTTCTGTTCTGTATCTTTCAAATAAACAAATGAAAATTTACAAAATAGCCTCTCTAGTTGAACTGGACAGAAAATGTGATTTTTTTAAGTTTAAACCCCACTAAAGAATTTGTTGGTGTGGTTTTTCCCTGTCAACCTAGGTGTTTACTCTTTAGAAAATCTGATTGTCTATAAAACATTGACCAAAGAAAGATCCAGAACTCAGTATTTCAATTACTCATTGGGGAAATATGATATAATTTGTAAAATTAAGGGTCTTCTTATTCTAACTGATATTTTTCAAGTCTCTCTTTTTTTAAAAAAAGTTCTTAGCAGCTTTACAAAGGACAACAGTCATCAGGCAAAGGAAACACCGACTGTTTCAGTTTACATATATCCAGGCCATGCATATCCCTGTCTTGGGTTCATTGAGGCAATATCACAGCATGGACTCTGGATAATGCAAGCAAAAGATAACACAGAATACACCAAACTGGAGTAGGTCAATTAAAAAAACTTATTAACAGGCAATTAAAGCTCAGTAGTTTTTTTTTTTTTCTTTGTGTGTGTTTGTGTGTAGTATTCAGTGGAGAGTTTAGCATGTTGAACCTATTCTTTCCCCAGGTGTCGTTTACTGGAAATGCCTGAAGAACCTTGGAGAAGAATCAAAAACAACCAAAGAAATATTGTCAATTTTTCCTGTGGTATAAACTGATGAATTTTCTCATTGAAGTGAGTCTTAATTCTATACTAGGCTAGAGAAAAAAAAAAGAGGTTAATATCAATGCACCAAACCATAAAACAATAACTCTGGAAAAAATGTATCAAAGGCAGGACCCACTGTGGAAGTGAACAAAAGCAAAGCCTTATTAATAATGGGCCAGTCCTATGGAGAACCTGGGTGGGGAAACTGCTGTCTGGAAGTAGACTGTTCACTCATGTGAAGTGAATTAACAATTCCTGGGCACCAGGGTACTATTAGTGCATTGAAACAACTTATTTACTATGGGCATCCTGGTGCCCTGGCACACCCCACATCACTATAGGATTGGGCATAATAAAATCATATGGTGCCAAGAAGCCAGATCTTGCAAATTTTAGGCAGTAGCCCAGTGAAGTGACAGGGATTTATGGTAGTTAAATCAGCTGGGGCACTGTGGTAGCCATAGCAGAAATTTCATCCTTAGTTTCTGTAAAGCAGAGAAATTAGAGCCAGTTAATAATCCCTGATGACAAGTCATCCAAGTCTTTCTTTTATGTGTTATGTGATTTTGCAGGCTTACATCTTGCTCATGGGGGAAAGAAAAAAACAAACCAAAAATTTCCTTTATTCCTTTAAGTCAAAACCAGGAGGAAGTTGACACTTTATAAAGGTAATAGTTACTCATTCTGTTTCTCATAATTGGCTGCCTAAAAAATGTCTGTGATTAATAGCAAGGCAAAAAAGAAAGAAGCAAAGATTCATAAAAGTAAAGGATCACAGTCTTAATAAATCATGCTCTTACTGCCCACCTACAAAGTAGGCAAAACATGTTCTATCTAACAAAGCTGATTGTATTGGAGAAAAAAAATTACTTGGGATAGAGGCAAATGTATTTTTTATATGGTGGGAGAAGCAGAGATAAGTTAAATTTACTATGAAAGAAATGCTTCATTAATTGTTTGGGTAGTTGGATAATATTTGTGCTTACTATGTGTTTCATTCTCTTATAAACTAAGGTGTAAAGTTTACTCAACTATTAATTCTATGATTATAGTGAACCAAGTTTCATTCATAGTCATGAATGCTAGATATACATGAATTTTAAGAAATGCTATAAAGAAGCACACAAACACACATGATTTTACTCAACAAAGAAGTGACTCAAACAGGATTACTCTATTCAATCTGGGAAAATCATAGTAGCATTATTTTTGCTTTTTAATGTGAGAGGCTTGATCATCTGGTTCCATTGTTTTATACATGAAATTTTATGAAGGTAGAACTTACATCTCAAGCAAAAGTGGTAGCCAAATTTGTCTTATTTGTCTCATTATTAAATAATTTCTCTATGAACAAGAAAAAATATATTCATATATTCATCCTTGAAAGATAGTTGAAGACAAACTCTTACAAAATTATGTTGGCTGAAATATCAGGTGAACACTCTGAATTCTTTAAAGCTGGGACACGTTAGGAGCAATCATCTTGATTTTCTGCTAAGCACTAGTCATGCTAATTTCTGCCATCAACAAATTTGATTAAATTCAAAGAGGGTAAACAGTTTTTTTTTCCTAACTTGCAACATTCTTAATGTTTAGAAACAGAGAATTTGTCAACCAGAAATAGATTTTCCTGACATGAAATTGAAACTAAATCTTTTTTTAAATATTTTATTTATTTATTTGAGAGGTAGAGTTACAGTCAGGGAGAGGGGAGACAGAGAGAAAGGTCTTCTATCTTCTGATCCTCTTCTCAAATGTCTTCAACTACTATAGCTGGGCCAACCCAAAACCAGAAGCCAGGAGCTTGCTTCTTCTGGGTTTCCCACTTAGGTACAGGGACCCAAAGACTTGGACCATCCTCTGCTGCTTTCCCAGGGCATAGGAGAGAGGTGGATCAGAAGAGGGCAGACAGGACATGAACTGGAGCCCATATTGAGACGCTGGCACCGCAGGCACTACTGTGCTACAGTGCCAGGCCCAAAACTAAATCTTTTAAAAGGTCCAAAATGAAACAGGCAAAGAGATTATGATACTCATCATGTGTTTTCTACTTTTCATTTTCTGTTATTCAGATACAATGTCTAGTCTCCTTGCTCCCAAGGATGATGTCATGCCGGCCTTCCAATCAATTAGATTGTAAAACCAGTGCCAGATCATCAGGTCTGGAAAGTTGAAAAAAAAATCAATAAGTTTAGAGACTTATTAAATTTGAATAAACAAATTGACCAAATATTTGATTTTATTTTTGAAAGTTAAATTGATAGATTACTTTTGTGACATTTTAATTAGACATTTTCTGCTGTTTATCCTCAAAACCAAAATATGCATTACTCAGTTTCATTTAGAGGACAATATGTTGAAGACATGTGTCTGGAATATCCCAACATGTGCTGTGAGAAACTCACTGAGCAGGTTTGGAATACTGGATGTAGAAGAGAGTGTTTCTGTAACTGGAGAACTTGGGATTTTGTGGGTCTTGCTATCCCCCTATGGCAGAGAGAGTACAGAGAAGAAATCTACCAATCGTACACTCTCAAGTGAAGCGAGTACATAATTTATTTAGCTTCTTACATCTACCAATGACATTTCCATAAATGTACACTTTCCTTTTTGCCATTTATCAAAATACAAAAGGTCAGAATTTGGAGTTAAAATGGGGAAAAGATAGCAAATATTATATTTAGAAGTCCAAATTGGAATGTTAATATTGAGGTAATTTAGTTCTTAAGATTTTAAAAAAAGTAGTTTATCATATTAGAATCAACACCAAAAACAGACGCCATCGTCTCATCAAATAAACATGCAGTGAAAGGGTAACACACACATTAGCTGCAAACTGAGTCTGTAGCCAATACAGTATGATGAGAAGGAGTACTCAGTATGATGTGATGTGCAATTGAAGCCATTAGCCATATGGTGCAATGTGACTGAATAACAGTTGTATCCTATCTGGTTTATTAAATAATTATACAATGGCAAGTTACACTTTTTATAATCATTGGCTGTTTTAAAATATTTCTGTTAATCTTGCTACATTTACCTGGTTAAAGGACATGTGTTCCAGCAGTTCTCCATGCTTCAAATGTGCTTTGTGTATAGAATGGAAATCAGCTGCCATATTGAAGATTTAGGGCACAATTCTTGTATCATACTGTGTATCATCAAGGTATGCCATGGGGCATTTAGATATACAGGGGCACATTCCTTTCAGAGTTGCTTTCCCACCTGCCACCTGTCAGTGCAGACACTGTATGTGGGATAGAGAATGTGCAATTTTTATGTAATTTCCACACAATGAGAGAGGAAAGTATTAAGACATTCAAATGCAAAGCAAAAAATTCAGTAAATTGTCCAGACATTTTGTTGAGTGGTGCTGTGCTGGCTCCTATTTGGATACTTTTATTTATTTTTAATTACAGACATTACTCTGATACATTTCTATTTATAGAATTTTTTTTTTCGCTAAAGGAATTTTTATTGCACTCATTTGTTTACTTCCAACCCATGTGGCTTTGTCAGGTGACTTACACTTCACTAATCAGTCCGATTACTCCGGCCTACACCAGAGAGTCATTCAGATACAACGTGCGCTGGTTCTGTATGTGGGATCATCAGAGGACAGGCAGCAGTATCATGGTTAATGCAGTGAAATTGCTGTGATTGTGAGATGCTTACCATGGGATCACAGGGCAGCTGCATCTGCCACTGAGAGAAGGGTTGTGTTTCAAAGAAATATGTTGGAACAACAGCACACTTACTTTTGCATAAGCTTGCTCTCTTAGCTAATGGGGGTTTGATATCTTTGTATGTTTCTTGCCTTCATGCATGATTATTCTGGAAATATTAAAATTTTGAAAGTATAATTTAGAGTTTGTAAATAATACTTGGATAAAAACACTGAAAATTAAGGCTAATCCAGGTACAATATCAACACTGCAAATGATAGTCATGGGTCTTAAATTACATCAACATATTTCTGCTTCTGTATATACTTAAAGGCTGAAATAATATTATATTCAGAATATTCCATTTATAATGAAACTGATTTTATTATTATTTTTAAAAATGTAAACACTTAAATACATTCTCTTATGTTCAGGCCTCCTTGATCATATTCAAAGAGAAAGTATAAGAAGAATTAAGAAGTCATTAAGGCTGTTTGTTGATATTTCAGGTCCCACGCCATCAGACACATAGTAGAACCGCGATTCTTCACACCTTGATGTGTGTCATCGCCACTGCCTTCTTCAGTGAATCTTAAGGCAGAATTTTCATAACTGACAAGTAATTCACCATGCTGTCTTTTGACTGACACTTCTTCAGCCTTAGTACCTGAATGAGGCCTTTGTGATGCACGCTGGACAGTGTTCCAACCCTCAATGATCAAGCAACACAAATGAGAAATTGGTCTATGTTGTCTTAACCCATGAGTTTCTTTCCTTCTTTTTTTTTTCTAAGATTTGTTTATTTATTTGAAAGTCAGAGTTACACAGAAAGAGAAGGAGAGGCAGAGAAAAAGAGAGGTCCTCCATCTACTGGTTCACTCCCCAGTTGGCCTCCACGGCTAGAGCTGTGCTGATCCAAAGCCGGGAGCCGGGAGCTTCTTCTGGGTCTCCTGTGTGAGTGAAGGGGCCCAAGGACTTGGGCCATCTTTTATTGCTCTCCCAAGTCATAGCAGAGAGCTGGATCAGAAGTGAAGCAGCTGGGACTCAAACTGGCATCCGTATAAGATGTCGGCACTACAGGAGGCAGCTTTACCCGCTCTGCCACAGCAATGGCCCCAAAGTTTCTTTCTTGAAGTTGTTCATTATTGTTCATTACTAAACAACAAAAATAGAACTTCGTGTCAATGAATTCACTGATCTTAATAATGGGGCAAGCTTAGCTCTAAAAATGTTTGGTTATTTTAATAAAGGCCAGCATTATGGCGTAGCAGGTTAAGCTGCAACCTGCAGCACTGTCATCCCATACGGGTGAGGTTGGTGTACCAGATGCTCCACTTCCAATCAAGCTTCCTGCTAATGGCTTGGGAAAGAAGCAAGAAATGGCCCAAGTACCCAGGCCCTTGCCTGTGTAAGACCCTGAAAAAGCTCCTGGTTCCTGCCTTCAGCCTGACTCAGTCCTGGTAGTTACGGCCGTCTGGGGAGTAAACCAGCAGATGGAAGATTCTCTCTCTCCCACCCCCATCTCTGTAACACTGCCTTTCAAATAAACAAATAAATCTTTTTAAAAAGTCTTTTAACGAATAATGTTAGTTAAGTCAGAGTGTTCAGAGATTCCTGCCTGAGTGTGAATCTGGTGTTCTTCAGCGTGCCATCAAGTGACCTCCTCACCTCACAGAGGGCCTGAGGGGGCTCGGGACAACTGTAATCCTTTTTGCTTTCATTCCTTGAGTCACACAAGTATTATCACTTTCATATGTTGGAAAAAAGTTTAAGAAGCACTGGCTTTCGTCATATGTGGTATGGCAAAAATCCTGCAGATGATGTGTACAAAGGCCAGAAGTTTTGGAAATATCAATTAAACAAAACATGTAAGGGGAAAGTAAATAATATTTAGGACTTGCAATCTCTAAATAGATCAAAATTTCAAAATAATTGCGAGTTTCTCATTTTACTTGGTTTGTATACTTAATTGCTAATCCATCCATTCATCCAGGCAGCCAGCTAATCAAAAGTGTTTGTGCATCAACTGTACATTAAAGGAACTATGAAAAATAAAGGAGATTAAAAAGATGAACTATTCATTATTTTATTTTCTCTCAATAACCAATGTTATGTGGGAAAGGAAGATAATTAATTATCATGATATAAAATGCTACTATAAATAAATTCTATGTTCTAGGAACTGTCCTGAGTATTTAATTTTATGAGTCTTCTACAGAACTCAGTAAGGTAGATATTACTTTTTATCATATACAGATAGGGCTACTGATTCTCAGAGAGCTTAAATGATTTGCTAAGAGCCCTCTTACTAGAAAAAAATTGAAAAAGGATTTGAATCCATCATGTAGAGAAAAATATATGCATATACTTAAAGATCACCTTTGCTTTTAACATTGTCAAAAATTTCCTACCAAGATTTCCTGCTTCCTGACTTCCATGAGGATAATATTGTGTAATGTTGGGGTTAAATCCATTGTTAGGATTGTCTGGGTTTAAATTACATTCGGATCTTTCCCAAACAGTAAATCTTCCCCCCGGTGGGCACAGAGATGTTTATATAACAACACAAAGAAACATTTAGAAAAGAACCAATTATTTTGATGAAGTGTTTTTTTTTAAATTTTTATGGAATGAATTTAAATTAAGCAAAAGAGTAAATTTTGAGTTTGTAGTTAAAAGGATTTTAGCCTTAATGTGAAACATTTTTTTTCAAAATTTACATATATATAAATTATGGATGAAAAGTTGATTTAGAAAAGTCACTGTCATTTTCTAGATGGTTTTGTTTATATGTGAAGTACCACGCTACATTTTTTTTCTGGTCATTTTGCCTTAGAAACTCCTTGGTTCTAGGCCTGCTTACTAATACCTTTCTGCCCGGCGTCTACAGTAACCATCTTGGCATGTTATTCGCTCATCTGTAAAAACAAGAGCAGGGTTGCATCAGGTTCTATGCAGGTTTGTGTGTCTCCAGTGTTGTACGATTTCTTTACCTTTCTGAAGCAATGGGGCCACTAGCAGGAATCATGTTCTCACTTCTTATAGGGGTATGTATACACAAAAACTTACAGTCTCTTTGAAACTAAGGTCATTTTTATGTTACCAGAACAAAATCCTAAGCAGATTTCTGCCTTTTGACAACTTCTTTCAGATATTTTTTATAAGGTATTGGGCTGTCTCTCATTTTTCTGATCAAAATACTTTCAAGAAACTTGAGTTTATTTTTCAGTACATAATATATTCTTTCAAATGATTTTGATTCTGGTGTCTAACCAGGGTTTGGCACTAAACTTTTTTGTTTATTATCTGGTTATATGCAGTGCTTGATTCCATGTTTATTTATCAATCTGGTGTGAGTGTGAGTGTGCACGCATACATGTGGAAATGCAGAAACATATGGGGGAACAGGTGTCTGTGAGTTCCTCTCTCCTATTCTAGAGAACAGGAACACCTTGGAGTGGGCATTTGCTCTAGTTGTCAGAGATGCTGGTTCGGATTTCTAAACCTCATATTGGCATTCTTGGGTTCAAGTTCCAGCATTGCTTCCCATCCAACTTCCGGCTAACACACATCCCGAGAAGCAGAAGGCAATGGCTCAAATAGTTGAGCCCCTGGCACCCTATCGGAGATCTGGACTGAGCACCTGGATGCAGGCTTTACCTTGGCCCAGCCCTGGCCACTGTGGACACTGGGGAAATAAATGAGCAGCTGGGTGATCTCTGTTTGTCTCTGACACTTAGATAAATAAAATAAAATGAATAAAATCTAGAAAAAGAATGGAAGCATCTTAAAACAACATGGCAACACAGCTAATTGTATGTTTTCATCTGGCAAATAAATAGCAATGGGAAGTGTATGAGAGAAATAGAAATAAGGGTGTTTATGACAGATCCTAAATTGTAAATTAAGGTTGTATATATGGCATCTGTCTTCTTACATTTCCTCAGAGTAGTTCTAGAAATTAACACCCAAGAATGATATTTGGTATAGCACATAAGAAAAGTGTCTTTATTCACCCACATATGATTAAGTAATATTAAATATAGAGGTAGCAAAAATTTAAAAGAAGAAAGAGGCAGAAGTTCATGACAAGTTACATAAAGCTTATCGTGATGGCAAATATTTACATTCTAAACCTTTCTCTTCCTCATAAACAACCTGATTTTCATCGAAGAAAGCAGCTGGCAGAGACTGCTGAACCAGTTATTTTATTTTATCAGGCATTGCTAGCAGAGATACCACTTTCATTTTTGCCAGCATTTGTAGTGTAAATGAGGAGCAACCTATCGTAAAATAACGCTAAGAAGATCAAAGGAAGCAATCCCAACTACCAAGCTAAATTCATTCTGGGAAAATGTTTTTTTGATTATGGTTAATAATGTAATCAAGCCAGAAACCTGCCTAGAAGTTGGGTTATAGCTGAATGACTGCTAATATTACAGGGTACCTAATCGGCAGTAATGTGGCAAGAAAGTTATGGACATATGAAAACAAGGGGCTAATAAAATATTTACAAAGAATCATCGTTTTGATGAGAGTATGATGTATATTTTCTCAGAAGAGCAAATCCGTGTTGCAACTAGAGATTTAGAATTAAAGCAGAAAAAAAGAGAGGCATAAAAGGGAAACAAACCAAGGGGTCATTTTTTTAAAAAAAATCTTTGATTTCATTCTTTAAAGACCAATTACTTTTCTGTCCCCTGTGGGAGGAAAAAAACATTCTTCTTCTTAATAGCAAAATCATTTGAAGACTTTTCTGATTCATTTTATATTTAGCACATTACGGCTTTAGTCATCAGTAGGAAAGAGCCTTGCAAACTGACAGACCTGAAATCATGTCCTTTGATTGTAATTGACAGAAAAAGCATTTAAGGTAAAGAAAAAAATATTTTATTCATCTTTGATTACACTGTGATGTGATTTGGTGACATAATACAGCTGGGAACTGAGGCAAGAAAGGCAATAATTCTACTTGAGGGTTTGACATGGTGTAGCCTTTAGTCGTCTTCATACCAACGCCTCCAGTTACAATAGTCGCCTTGATGGTGGCTAGACAAATAGATACACAGAGTATTAGAATGTAAAAGGCAAACAGCTTTAAAAGAACATGTCTTAAGGCGATGTATTTCAGCATTAAATGCTTGACAACTGCACATTTGACTCTACCTAAAATTAAATCTATTCAATTTAAACATTTTATGGTACAAAAATACCTCCATTTAAGCAACAATTTCTTAAAATAATGGGAAATAAATGGTGTATACACAATAGCTCCTTAAGAGATGCATGCCTTTTTTGATATCAGTTACTGTGAGTATATATTTTAATCTCTCCATATGAGATGAGTTTTTATTTTTATATTTTATTTGATAGTCCTTTTCCCTTCTCCTCTGACTTATTTACTTTTTGATTTATATTTTGGGCATTAAATAAAAGAGGTACATGCAAATGCTACTGTAAATACTGTCAGAGTGTTTGTAAAGTAATACCCAGAGTATCACACTCTTCCTGCTACATATTTATTTCATTAAAAATTTATTTTCTAGGATTTATATAGTGACTTGAAGTTTGAGTCTGTATTCGCAGTGTCATAGTGAAAATAGCTTCTCTATCTTAACAAATGACATCCTAATATTCAGATTTTAAAATATTTAACAAATTAGTGAAGAGATGGTGTTTTGAGAAACAGGTAAAGATGTTAGTAAGTGTGCGAAAGGAAACTATTATATAAAGTTAACTTGCAAAATTTCCTTTATAATCAGAAATTTGAAGAGTTTATATTTACATGTAAAGACCACATTAAATCTATAAGACTGCAAGACAAGAAAGCCTATTCCTTAGCAATATTTTTTTTGTGATTAAGAAAAGATCTCTTGAATGTCACACGTGTGTGTGTGTGAGTATGTGTGGCTATAAAGAGAATTAAATGAATATCCACCTGAGAAAGACTTATGATAGAGTTACATTTTCCAAAGGAAGATTATAAATTGGCAGTACATGATGATATTTATATATGTAAATCAACTATTTGAATCTGCAAGTTAATTGTGTCTAGAAATGTCAGACTAATTATAAACTCTTATGCTGTATTTATCTGAATGCCCCCAAAGCTGTTTAAAACTGAAAATTTCAATTTATGGAAGGTTGTTTCAGCTCTCACAAATGGACTCTATTAATCATACCTTTAAGAGTAATGTAGATATCATCTGCACAAATACAGGTGCAAGCCAGAAAGCTCTTCAACCTCCAATGGAAAACACGTCTTCCAGTTCTGTTCAAAGTTTCTGAGTACCTCATCAGAGAGTCCAAGAGAATATGCTTTATTAAAGGAATAATTTGAACTATTATCTATGGGGTAATAATATAATAACCATAGACTTGGATGTATATGCTAGTTCCCTTTGAGGAGATCAAATTATATTTCATTGTGTTTCCACACTTGCTGTTAACACAGATAAATAAACTCTGAGCCTCTCTACTTTTCTTTGGATTACTTTAAACATCGGTTTGTGTTTCTGATTGGTCTGTTTGGGTGTATTGTTACTACTAAGATGATAAGGAAGCTTTGAGACATAATTAATCAATTGAAACTCAAGATACAATTGATGTATTCATGTATGCGATACCCATTCATATTTCACATTGGAATAGATGCTTTTCATCTTTTCATGTAATGGGGGAGCACTAGTTTTTTCATATTTGCTCATTTACACATGTGCATTTGTGCCTTCCAACATTTTGAAAGCAGAAGTAGGAATACCAGTTTTCTTGTTAGAACCCAAACATTACATTTTAGCTTTGACCAACTTTGGTTTTCTTTAAGAATGAAAGATTCAGTTGAACTATAGACAGTCCCTGACTTATAATGACTAAATTTACTAATTTTTTAACCTTGTGATGTTATAATATGTATACAGTAGAAACCATACATAGCATTTTGAATTTTGATCTTTTCCTGTACTAGTGGCAAATGGTTTGATAGTTTCTTGGAATGCGGGGCGGTGGGAGTGAGATACAGCTCTTAAACAGCTACAGATTCAAAAGGAAAAATAATCAGTGGTCTACAGTATATCATGTTGCTACGCTCTGATGTTCAGTGTGCTAGGGATATTAACTATATTTCAATTTATGATATTGACATTTGGATGTAATCTCATTGTAAACCAAGGACAATCTATATTAGAGATTTTTTTTTGTCAATTCATCTAGAGTTTCAATTTTTTATTCCAGTTGGTTAACTATAAATCATTTCACCTAGAGGGCTAATAAATAGCAGATCCTTTACAAAGCTTTTGCAAATGGGATTTGGGAAATTTAAATTTATTTACTTATTTATTTGATAGAAAAAGAGAGACAAAGTGAGACAGGGACAGAGAGAAATGGGGTGAGGGGAGGGAATGCCAGTGAGCCAGACAGAGCTTTAATTTTCTGCGGGTTCATCCCCCAAATGCCCACCATTCAGCAGGACCTGGCTGAAGCCAGGATCCTGGAAGTTGTCCATCCAGGTTTCCCATGTAGTATCAGGTAGTTCAGCCATTATCTGTTGGCCCCCAGGGTGCACATTCACAGAGAGTGTGAGTCAGGAGCACTGCTTGAACTTGAACTCAGGCATTCCAATATGGGCTACAGGAATATTAACCTGAATTGGAACTGCTAAACCAAGCACCTGCCTCAGAGATCTTTACTACAACTTTATACTTCCGTTCATTGTCCTCAAAGTAGTTATCTACCATGGAAAAACAACTTTAGAAGAATGAAGGAGGCTTAGATTGCTGAGCAATTTTTTAAAAATATGTATTTATTTATTTGAAAGTCAAAGTTACACAGAGAAGGAAAGGCAGAGAGAGAGGGAGGTCTTCCATCTGCTGGTTCACTACCTAATTGGCCCCAATGGCTGGAACTGCGCCTATCAGAAGCCAAGAGCCAGGAGCTTCTACCTGGTCTCCCACATGGGTGCAGGAGCCCAAGGACTTGGGCCATCCTCCACTGCTTTCCGAGGCCATAGCAGAGAGCTGGATGGAAAGTGGAGCAGCCGGGACCCGAACCGGTGCACTAATGGGATACTGGCCCTGCAGGTGGCAGCTTTACCCGTTATGACACAGCGCTGGCCCCACTGAACAATTTTTATTACTTAGAAGCATCTTAAGCAAATTGCTTAAGTCCATTCTCCATATAAAAGTTAAGAATTTATAAAAATACCCAGTATTGCCATTTAGACAGCGTAAAAAAAATAAATAGCCTAGTTAAGAAAATATAAAAACTTATTGAATTATTTGCATTTTCTCTCATATATCTTTAATACTTCTTAAAGTATATGTATTAAATAATGTGAAAATGAAGAATAAATTAATTTTCCATTGTTTCTGTAATATGAGTGATGAAACCTTTATTTTACATTTAAAGGAGCAAAATATAGGCTTAATGCTTTATAATCTTCATTTTGCTAACTAATCACAAGTGGAAATGTTTTATATAGAATATTTCCTCAAAATTTGAAACCAAGTTTAAAATAAAAATGAAAATTTTTATATATGACAATTATATAAGGAGATTAATCTTCTTATAGTTAACTTTTCTCAAAAGGTTTTTATGGTTTTTGTGAATATAAAAGCTACACTGCTTTATTTGCATTGACTATTGTAATTCAGCATTTGTTAATGAAAGTTGTCATTAAAATAGCCTTTAGAAATAATTATAATTATTACACATATAATTATACTTTATTACTATAATTACATATCCTCCTAATAATAAATTGAACATATTTGTTGTTATTAATATTATTAATAACTGAATTCAACAAAATAGAAAAAACTATCATGAAATTTTTATTTAAATAACAGAATTGGAAATAAGAGAGAAAATAACCTTAGCAGTAATCATTTATATTTGGTAAATTTGACTTCTTAAGATCAGTCTATGTAGACACAAATGGCATGATTCCACCAAATACTAAGCCTTGGTTTATATAGAGATGTTATCTATTTCACTAATTATTTTATTCTATTTACTTTGAAGTAATAATATGCAGACTTTGCCAGATAATTAATAAAATAATTATTTAAAAATCTGAATTTTCACAATGTAAGTTGAATTATACATTTAAATAGATTAGATACTATTGTTAGTGTTTTGAATGATTTGCCACCCTAATTCATGATTTAAAAAAAAGATATTATGCTAAATATAGTAAATGATGTTTAAACTGTCCTTGGAATCAAATTTCAGGCAATAATTAAGTGAATAAAAATATGTTGAACCGAAAAAATCATGGTTTGAAATACTTTGCAACAGGTGTGCTACTGATACAGTATTAAATATAGTTTGATATTGAAGAAGTGGAAGAAGTTGTGCTTAAGAAATAGTGAAATTATTACTTTGGACTTGTTACTCTGGAGATAGTTCTCAATCTATCTGGAGATTAATGCCATTCTTCTCAAAAGTATACAATTCCACAGTGTTACTTTCCTTCTAAAAATATATGATCCTGCACAAGATCACGATCACCAATAAATCCAGTCCTTGGTGATATTTTGACAAAACATTTAGGTTGTTCCACCTCCAGGCTATGATATCATCTTATATTAACCTAATTCAAAAACTAATATTTGAATCCAAAGTCATAGACTTTTTTGTTTATGTTTTTAAGTTATTAAGTTCACTGTGCAAGTATTATATTGTCAGGATACATCAAAATGAATTCTTAAAAATTAAAAAAGTTATAGTTATAAAAATGAAATTCTTAAAATTAACATTTGAATGATGGCAATTTTGTGGGTAATTATAGCTCACACACTACATTCAATGCATTTTGATATATGGATAATTACATCTAGTATTATCCTTTGGTTAGATTTTTACAAAAACAATACAATTTATTGCAAAATTAATTCATTGGCACAATTTAACATTTAGTGGTGTGAAGTTAAAGTGAACTGATTTTTACTAAAGACCACTTGTGCTCTGGTTTTCTATGTTCAAGTGCTAATTGTTTATTATAGGTCACTTTGGAACTTAGTTAAAAATAAATTAAATTGGTTGCAAGGTGCATTTAGTAGAACTAGCTCGATATTTCAGCTCCTGGGGTTTTATTTAAATATAAAAATGGTGAAGTAATGCAATCATCTTTGGTTATAAAAGTGATGGATGAATTGAAAACATTTTTGAATCAGGTCAATGGTACTGATGATTAGTGCATTGTTAATCAAGTTCCTCAGATTGCTATCAAATGCTTTAGCTCTTTTGCTCAGGCTGGTGAGAGGATCATGAATATTAAAGAGATTCAAATAGATGTGCTCTCATGTAATATGGAGCATCACAAATGAAAAGACTAAATGAGGGCAGACTGTGACTCTATGTACTGATATATCTTAAATAAAGAGGAAGGCCTAATCAATTTCTGTACTCATGTATAGCAGCCACATAGAATTTCTTCTTTTTGTAAATAAGGTTTTACTAACATTGAGAGAAAAACCAATGGACATGATGCATGAAATAAATTTTAAAAGAACAGATTTATATAGTAGCTAATAAAATGTGGCTGGTGATAGAATTGAAAAGAAGACATCAATTAAAGATTAGGTTATAATGCATTTACATGCCTCAAATAGTAGTGTGTTTTAGAGTCAAAAATTTGAGACTGAGTTGAAAGAAGTCTCTTTGAAAGGAATATGATAATGGAATATTTTATCTATATTTTAAGCAACAATCCTCTTATGTTTTTAAAATCTATGCTATTAAAAACTTGATACTGTATCTTGGTTTTATTTATTACTAAAAGAAAAATTTTATTCTTTAAACAGAAACGGAAGAAAATGATCAGCCATAAACATTGGTAAATATTTAGAGTTTACATCACTCTCAGAATTTGTTTTTTTCAGTATGGATATCTAAAATTACAAAGTACCATAAAATATTTATAATTCTAACTACATATTTATGTAAAATAGAAATAAATGTACGCAAATGTTTGAATTAAATTTTAACATAATCTGAGTAAGGATGTGACATCTTTAGCATTTAAATTGACATAGTTTATTGCTGAAATTGAATATACACAAATTGGATATACACAAAAAATTGGATATACACAAATCGAGTCATCTAGTATAAACATCCTATTTGGAAAGAGTAACACATTACCTTTAGAACCTTCCAACCCAGAATAGTTAAATGTAATGAGTTGGCTGGTTGTTTATTTAGAAAGTGGAAATATATTACTGAGTGAAGTCTTAGGAAAACTGGGCTCAAGGAAAAGCTATTTTGGGGATGATAGAAGGTAGCAAATGATGAGCTTCTCACAACTAAACTTTGTGAATGTATATGGACGATCCAGAGGAATTTGAGAATCAGCAGACAGCACGGGGTATGTAGATTTTCAGTTGAAAATGGAAGAGAGTTGAAATGGGGAGCTATGGGAGGATTTTTATGAGATATATATATATATATATAGGTTTTATGAGATATATATATATATATATATATAGGTTTCACATTTTTCTGGATCCTGTCTTCTGAATGGATGCCAGCTGTTAGATATTCGTACCTATATTTTGTAGCCATGGAAATCTACTGACTATGCTGGTTTGGGGAATGTCCATAGTTCAATCTTTCCTTAGAAGTCTAAGCTCAGTGGGAAAATGATTGGAGATTCAAAGCATTCGCAGCACCACAGAACGACTGAATTGTTGAGTGACAACAAGATTTTGAAAGCTGCTTTTTTCAAATAAGTCTTTTTAAATTTTTTTTAAACAGTAAGATTTTGAGAAGTCAAGCACCTTCCTTAAGTTACTGGTAGGGTCAAGATTACAATTAAGTTATTTTGATTTGCAACACAATCTAAAAACTTCCCTTAAGATTAAACCAACATAAGCTTAGAATAAAACTAGAAGTTGAAAGTCTATAAATATATGGCTACAAACTGTTATATAAGTACTGAGAAAATGTATTGGGTTATGAGTGAATGCAGCAGAAAATAATTTTATCACAGTGGCAATTCCAGGAATAGAAATACCTCACTAAGGAAGCAATATTTAAGTAAAAATTTAAAGATAAAATACTAGGGGCTTCAAAAGTTCATGAATAATGACCTCTATCTTTTAATTTCATTTTCCACAATCTTTTCTAAGCCTCTGACAGGAGTTAGGCATATAAGGGATAAGGAAAAAGAATGTTATAGGGCATGCATGAAGCAGGTATGCTTTGAATTTGTGACAAACTAGAAGGAGGTCAGACTGTAGCACATGTCTTGGAAACTCATAAGAGATGAAGATGGAAAAATTGGCAAGGAACAATTCATGGAGATTAAAAGAAGAGATTTGGAATTTTATCCTAAAGTCATTGGGAATTCATTAAGAGATCCTAAGCCAGAGTTCTTAAATGTTCTGATATGATTTTTTTTTAGAGATTTTATTTATTTATTTATTTATTTTTGACAGGCAGAGTGGACAGTGAGAGAGACAGAGAGAAAGGTCTTCCTTTGCCGTTGGTTCACCCTCCAATGGCCGCCACGGCCGGCGCGCTGCAACCGGTGCACCACGCTGATCCGATGGCAGGAGCCAGGTACTTCTCCTGGTCTCCCATGGGGTGCAGGGCCCAAGGACTTGGGCCATCCTCCACTGCACTCCCTGGCCACAGCAGAGAGCTGGCCTGGAAGAGGGGCAACTGGGACAGAATCCGGCGCCCCTACCGGGACTAGAACCCGGTGTGCCGGCGCCGCAAGGTGGAGGATTAGCCTAGTGAGCCGCAGCGCCGGTCCTGATATGATTTTTGAAAGTTAAGTTGATTGTTACAGAGAGAATGGATTGAAAGATCATAAAAATGTAGAGTGAAATCATTCAACAAGTTTTTTCAGTACTTCAAATAAATGCTTGTGGTTTAGGTTAAGTTGGTGCCAAGATAAATGGAGGGAAATGAATTAAATTGAAATCTATGTTGAAAGTTGAACCAACATAATTGGTAATTAGTTGTGATGGATTGAGAAAGGAATCAGTTGGAGCCAGCATTGTGGCTTATTGGGTTAAGCCTCTGCCTGCAGTGCTGGCATCCAATATGGATGTCGGTTTGAGTCTCGGCTGCCCCATTTCTGATCCGGCTCCCTGCTAATGCTTCTGGGAAAGTAACAGAAGATGGTCCAAGTGCTTGGGCCTGTGCATCCACGTGGGAGATGAAGCTTTTGCCTCCTGGCTTTGGCCTGGTCCAGCCCTGGCTTATATGGACATTTGGGTAGTGAACTAGTGGATGGAAGATTTCTCTCTCTTTCTCTCTCAATCTGTCTCTCTCTGTAACTCTGTCCTTCAAATAAATAAAATAAATTAAAAAAAAAAAAAAAGGAAATGAGAAGTCAACTACTCCAAGGTTTCTGGCATTAAAAGAGCTCTGAGTGAATGGAAGGTTAACATGATAAAACCAATGTCATGTGAAGGAACAAATTTAAATAGGAAATCAAGCATTAGTTTTAGATATATTGTCTTTGAAATATCATCAGTCATTTAACAGAGAAGACATATAGGCAGTTGGAAGGAGTGATCTGAATCTCAAAATAGATATATGGATGGAGATATGAATTTGAGATCTTTGCAAATTTTGGGATATCTATGATTGCCTTTGGGATGAGTGTAGAGAATGAAGAGAAGGAGGCTAAGGGTAGAACTCTGATAATCTTCCAAATTCAATGGTTGGATAGAGAAGAATGAATCCTTAAATGAGACTGACAAGTAAATAGGAAGAAAACCTGGTGAGTTTAGTGTTCCAGAAGCCAAAAAAGGCAGTTATGCTTACAAACGAGCTTCCAATTTGTTGAATGTGGTTAAGAAATTGTAGTGAGTTGAATTGTATCCTTCAAAAGTATGTATTCACATGTAAATATGAATGTTATCCAAGGAAATAAGATGTTTGTAGATGTAATCAAGTTAAGGTGAGCTCATCCTACACATGGGTGGGCATTACATCCTGTGGCTGGTATCCATAGCAAAAGAAAAGATGAATGGTGTTTGGAATAGCAGGGTGGTGCCTGCAAACAATATCAGAGTACCAGCATTTGCCTACTGGCTCCACTAATTCAATTGACTTATTCCTGATTCCAACTTCTGCTAATTCGCACCTTTGAAGGAAACAGGTGACATCTAAAGTGATTGGGTCCCTGTTTTCCACACAGGAGACCTGGATTGAGTTCCTAGTTTCCAGATTTGGCCCGGAGTCCCAGTCATCATGGGTATTTGGAATGGGAGCCAGTAGATGAGAGTTTTCTACTTCTTTCTGTCAGTCTGCCTCTCAAGTAAGAATTAAAATGAAAAAAAAAAAAATAGGAGCGTACATGGAAAAACTCGGAAACCATATGAAAACAGAGACACAGATTAAATCATGCAGTTGTGACAAAAATCATAAAGGATTGCTGGGAACTACTGGAAATTAGAAACTAGACATGGGATGGTTTCTTCCTAAAAAGGCTCCAAAAATATCTTATCATGCTGGCACTTTGATTTCAGACCCTTAGCCTGCTAGACTGTGAGGGAATAAGTTCCTATCATTTTATATCACCCAGTCTATGAATACTCGGTGTATCATTGAGTCGCCTCATATGATTGTAAGGTGAGGACTGAAAAACTTCTGAGGGGTGGGCAATGCAGAGATAATGCATCCTCAGTAGAAGCAGAAAGGTCTCATGGAACGTGGGAAGCGGAATGCACTGGGGGCTGGGAAACAAGGACAGCGTGAAAAGTGAAGGCCGTGACTACTCCCTGTGTAAACACTGCTTCTTAATGTCAGAAGAGAAGTGAGGAGATAACTGGAAAACAATCAGCAGAGTGTTTTTTTTTTTTTGGAATGAAATATATGGAGATACTTGTATGTGTTGATGTTAAGAAGGACACGGGGATGTAGGGAGTAGAAGTTGAAGAGGGTAAGAATGGGCTGACTGACAAGGGAGGACTCATTGAAGACAGCAGTAGAAGCAGCTGAGATTACAAGTACTCAATCCTTTTTGATTAAAAAGCAGAGAAAAGGTGCAAATGCAGCAATACTTGTGAAGTGGAAAGGATGAAAGATGTCATATCTAAGGGCTCTTATATTTTCAACGAAGAATGGTGCAAGACCTTCTGCTAAGATATGTGGATTTAGGGAAGTTAGATATTCTGAAAAGTGTAACAGATATGAAATTGAGGTGTGAAAACAGGAAAAACTGGTGAGATTACTAAGCACTGGGTAATGGTCGTGAATTGATAGAGAAACCAACCTGCCCACCTGAGTGGGGCATAGTTATTTTTGATAAAATGCATGGACTCCTAGATCCTTCTCGGGAAATCCAAGATTTGAAGAGGTTCTTCAGAGTTCAATGTTTAAGGCATTCATACTCTTATGTTTTATCAAATGTATGTTGTACTTCTCTTCTAACAGTACCTTGAAACATTTAGGTTCTCTAAAACAACACACAAAAAATATTCTGCAGGCACCAAGATAAAATCAATATTTTTGTGGTAACTCTTTGATCGTTTTTCATGGAGCTCTCAATGACCCAGTTTTTACAGATTAAAATAGAGTTAATACAGTAATACTCAGTAATGAAAACTTAAAATAAAATAATTTAATGACTAATAAATATTGAATAAAAATTATAACCATAATCTAGAATATCAGTAGTATAGCACTTGCAATTATTGATCTGATAGATAATTCAATTGACATTTGAGAAGGGAGGGCAAAATGCCAGGAGCCTAAACTACTTGAATATATTTGGAAAATTAGTATCTTGAAAATATTTCAAAAATGTGCTTAAAAGTGACTGTAAACTCTTGACTGAAAAGTATTCTACTTTCACAATGTGGCATAGTCCTACAATAATTTATTTTGAAAGCTGTAATTCACTTTTGACATTATCATGTGAAGCTCTGGATGCTTTCAACTGTAATGATTGGCTCTGAGCTACAATGAGAGATTTCCTGAGAACATTACTTCTTAATAACAGCAGTCAGAAGAGTACAAAGTAAAATGTGTGGAATCACAGAGATTAAGTCCAAAGCACCCAATGACATAAATCAGAGCGACAATCTATCATTAAAAACATTGTAATCCTTGGGCTAGAAATGAATAAGGGAGAAAAGAGAATTTAAAATAAAATAAATATGAGAATTCACTATTGTAAATGGTTTAGGGTGTCCTGTGCCTTAGTTAAACACTATGGAACAGGAAAAGATAAAAGAAAATGATGATGAGATTTAAATTTTCTGTTTTGAGCCTTGAGATGGCACTTAATAAGGTTTCTGGGCTGTGTTAACTGAGTGTACCATTTAAGTCTAGAACTTATGATGGGTCTTCCTTTAACCTGGGGGTTCACAAACATAGATACATAGGATGTTAATGTCACCTGAATCTACTCACTATGTAAGTCTCATACAATACTAAAGATTATACGGGAATGAAGAGACTTAGATATTGTTTTTTCCTATTCTCAACATGGTCAATCCAGTTTAGGAGTTTTGCTCTGAAAGAACTCCAGAATTGCTGATGTATAACTACAGGTGACAATGAATAAGGACTGAATACTCAATAGTAGATGAAGTCCCACTTGTGTCACATTTTTAGTGATAGATGGTTGAATTTGGAATACGCAGAATTAACATGTTACTTTGATGGAAGGACTTCTATTGAAGAAGTTTTTAGAGCAATTCTGCAGAACAAAAGGTTCATTATTTTTGCCTAATTAAAATGAGCAAGCAAAGAGTGAAACTAAAATAACAAGGTGTGTCACATGACTATCATGACAATCCCTTACTAGGATTTTTTTTTTTTTTTTTGGTTAGCTTTCTGGTTAGTAACTCTCCATTACTGAGTTCAGATTCTGTGAACTCCCACTCCACCACCTGCACTTGCAAATGAGTATGTGTCTCCAGTATTTTCCAGGCTGTATGCTGGATCACAGTCTACCCCAGATTTTAGAGAAAAGAGAAAAGAGGAGCCAGCATTGTGGTATAGGGGGTTAAGACACTGCATGCAGCAGTGGCATCCCAATTGGGCATCAGTTCAAGTCCTAGATGCTCCATTTCTAATCCAGCTCCCCACTAATATGCCTGGGAAAGCAGAAGAGGATGGCCCAAGTGCTTGGGCCCTTGCTACTCACAAAGGAGTGTGGGAAGAAGCTTCTGGCTCCTGATTTCTGGCTTTGGCTTGGCTCAGCCCTGACCATTGTGTCCATTTAGAGAGTGAACCAGATGGAAGATCTCTCTCTGTCTCTCCCTCTCTTTCTGTAACTCTGCCTTTCAAATAAATAAAATAAATCTTTTTTGTTTAAGAAAAGAGAAAACAAGCAACTGCTGAGGTGAAAGAATCAAACATTCCATTTGAGAATTAAGAAAACTGGAATTGCTTAAGAGGAAATTTGTGAACCAGTAGGGAAATTTTCAATGAGTATTGGTGATGACATCTTCTCTTTCCCTAAGGACCAGGAGATTAAAAACTAGAGAGAGGGCGAAGAAACGAATTGGAGGCAGGGAAGAAGAGACTTGTAATGCAAGGTATATGGGAACCAGGGCAGGGGAAAGAAAGCAGAATAGAGAAATAGGAGAAAGGCAGAGAAAACTGAAGTAACATAGCAGAGAATATTGATGAAGCTTAGACTTTCAAACTCTTGTTTTAATCTCTTATATGAACCTTAATCACAAAATTTATGATTACCTGAAAGCAAGAAAGAAGACTGTGCTAACATTTAATTTTGTTTAGTTTAGGATTTGTCCTTTCTGATAGCATAAATTTTTAATACAATAAAGAAACACTTCATTATCTCAGAATATGTGTTTTTTGTTTGTTGTTGAAAACTGTACACATTTGCTTCCAATGAATTTATTTACTAGATTTACAAGGAAAACCTCAGTTGATTAATGGCATTAGTCACCAGTTTGGGAGGAAAATGTCCTTGGATAATTAAATACCCCTCCTAACGAATCTTTGCACATCCTTTAGGAAATGTATGTAGGCTGCAGAGGAGTCAACAGATGGAGCCCTGCCTGTCTTCCCTGCAAGAGACTAGGACCTGAATTTGATTGCAGCACATCACTCTCATTTTTGAATGTTTCCTCCTCGTTTTCTCTTAGTGTAGGCAACTTACTGATTTAAATAGACTTTATCATGTAAAAGAAATGTCATTTATCATTTAATTTAGAAAATGCCTTCCTTCTATATGACTCAAATATTCTCCTTAGTTGAAGCTTCTTTAATTGGAGTAATAATCTTCAAAAAATTTCATTGTTGAAAAGTTCATGAAGCATCGGTGAAATAAACTTGAACTTATTGTGTTATTATATTTAATAAAGTATAGTATTAAAAATAAGAAATCTTATGGGGCTCTGCTGTCAAAGAGTAGTGCATTCCCTTCTTGCGTAGGCTACTCAAAACTGTGGTGTAAAAGTAGCATGTTCCCTAGGAGTGTCTATGCTACTCTGTGGGAAGTAATTTAAAGCAGAATAATTACATTAGAACAAATTCAAATGTATTATGGGAACAGAGTATAAAACTATCTTACATTTTCGAACTAATGCGTGACACTTCAAAGACATGTTGGGATTAGGGCTGACATTGGCTCTTCTCTGTTTTTAAGGATCCTTGCCCAAGACAAGCACTGCTGCCATGTCTAAGAATTAGAATTTATAAATCACTTCAAGGGAACTAAACCACACTCTGACATTTTGAAAGAGTTGTTCTCAGAGCACCTATATTTCTCAATTGAAAAATAGGTTTGGCTACTGATTCTTGGGTGAGTAGACAGAAAGCAAAACAAAACAAAAGTATGTCTTGACTGATATATATATGAAACAGATGGGCAGGTAATAGATGCTCATAGTATAGATGTCTTGAGCTAAAAGCACTATTAACACTGGTTACTCTGGATTCACTTCCTCAGTGTTTGTCTTGCCTACCCTGCCTTACCAGCTGACTCAGGCAGGCAGTGCAGGAGGCAGGAATCATGCCGTTAAATGGCTTTTGTATTTTTGATCCTCAAAGTACACACAGTTTTCTAATATTTTTTTTACTGCACTGTATACAGAAATGATATAAACAATAAAGACTGTCATTGGAATTCCTAAAAGGAAATGACAATGCCATATGAGATAGACAAATTCTGATTTTTTAAAGGCCACAAGCACTTTGTTGATGCTTCTTTCTTTCCTTCCTCTTCCCTCTTTCACTCTTTGCCTCCTTCCTCCTTCCCTCTTTCTGTAGCCTCTGGAGTTATTCCCTGAGTATAGTATAATTCAGGGAAAAATAATCCTTTAAATGTATCAAATGCTTGCAAAATATAAAAAAATCAGTTTTTTTTTCACATACCGTTCACCTTACCAAATTCTCTGCTAAAGATAGAAGCAGTTCTTTTGTTAATGAAATATATTTAAACCAGGTTGGTCTCCTCAGAAAATTAATATTAATTTCTTTTTCCAAATATTAGGACTTTCTTAATCCCATCAAAAGGAAATGCGTTTTCAACCTTCTTAATTTTAACAGGGTTATTATTTTGCATTGTAAGCAACTCATGTAAGTAATCTTCAGCCTGACAAGCTGGCACCATTAGCGACTGGTTAAATCAAATATTTCTGTGACCTATAATTTTAAGAGCAGAAGAATTGTAGTTCTGATTTACAAAGCTTTTCTCTATCTTGTCTTCCAGGTAATTTTCAACTCACAAAACCAATGTCGGTTCCTGTCAAGTCTTCTCTGTCTTACACAATCTCTTAGAATTAATATGTATCCTCTGAAACTAGAATCTGTTATTAAAGTGCTTTCTTCTTATTCCAAAGCATTATGTGGGTTTTTCTGCTCTTAGCCATTGGTGTTCAGGGAGATGTTCAGTCATGTGACATAGCAATCCTTCCATGTCTCCTCCTCCTATCCTCTGAAGCTGCCAAGGAATGTGAGATGATACACAGCTTACATCTGCTTCCCATGCCTCACCACCACTCAGCTTCTCAGACCACAGGCCTTTGTTCTCCCTCCTAATTCATGAGTCCTGCAGTTTCCAGCATTCTCTCTCACACATTTGTCATTCTATCTCTTTCATATTGATATTTCCATTTTCCCTTTCATACTTCAAAGTTATTCACTTATATCTTGGATAATGCTAGTCAGAGTAATGTTAAGTAAAACTAAATTAGTTTTTCTCCCTGTAAAATATGTTGAAGGTGTTATTCTGCTTAGAGACAAGACCAGTTTTTCCTTATGTTTATGGTCTTAATTTAAAGTCTTTTGTGAAGAAGATACATGTCTAGCTTATTAAAACACATTACATCCTCTTATGTATTCTTCTCAGTTGAAAAAATTTAACAGAGCTCAGGGGAAGAGTGTGATCCAAAACCCAGCACAGCCACTGGGAGCCGAGCATGCTGTTTTGGGTTCTGGAATCACTCTTTTCTAGGCCTATTTTATTTTTTAGGCCTATTTTCACTTCCTCTCAAGTGGCTTTTCTTTTACTGAAGTTGTTCTAGCAGAAGTTATGAATGCCTTTTACCTACAAAGCAGATGGCTTATTTTTTGATCATTACCTTCCTGATATTGATATTTGACATTTTTGCTCACATTGAAACTTCCAACTTTTATTTTCTTATTCTCTTCTAGTTTCCATTGGTTCACTTCTAATGCTTAGTGCTCTCATTTTTCAAGATTTTGTTTTTGCCTTTTTTTCTTACAATTTTTCTTTGACTGCCACTTATCTATATGCAGCACCTCAATTAAGTCTTTAAGGAGTGTCTTACCAGGGGTCAGCTGCAATGCTAGCATCCCATATCAGAGCTCTAGCTGGAGTCCTGGCTGCTCTGCTTCTGACGCAGCTCCCAGCTATCACACCTGGGAAGATAGTGGAAGATGGTCCAAGTGCTTGGGTTGCTGCCATTCAGGAGACCAGGATGGGTTTCTGGGCTCCTAGCTGGTCTGCCAGACCTGGCTCTTGCAGCCATCTGGGTGGTGAACCGGAGAATAAAAGATCTCTCTCTCTCTCTTTCTGTCCCCTCTCCATTCAGTCACCATGCCTTTCAAATAAATAACTCTTTAAAAAAGATTGCTTTCTTGAGTTGGTATCATTGTGGAATGATATCATAATTGCATTTCTAATGGCTTATAATATATTCTTCATAGACATTCTGCTGGCATCTTAAATATAAAATATTTTCAAATAGTTCATATCCCATGATCTAACTTTTAAAGCCCATTCATATCTATTGTTATGTTGTTCTTTGTAATGCAATCAGGTTACTCCCATCCTCCAAAATTTCCAGTGGTTCTGAGTACTTATTGCTTTTATTCTACTATGAGCTAGACGTTCTCCCCTGTATGTTTTGCCTTGTCTATTCTCATCAATACAGTGCTTTCCTTGTGATTGTTTATGAAAGGCAGTCAGTTTTTCAAATTTCAGTCAGTATTTAATTAAATTCTTAATTATCCTTTTAAAAGCATGATTATTAAACTGTTCTTATGGCAGCAAAGAAAACATAACAAATGTAGAATCCGAGTTTTACAAGCAGATTTCATTGATCCTAAGATGCACATTTTTACCATAATTCAATTTCCCTAAAATGGATAAACAATTTAATGTAGTCAAATGTATCTTAGATTTAATAAAATATAGCATTTACTATGTTATGAATTGTCAAGAATGGTTTAATTTTTTATTCCCATTTATTTATTTCTCAGTAAATATGTGTTGGACAGGACTTATTTAATTTTTCAAATTCTTTATTTCCTTTTCAGTAAATATGTGGTGAATTACCACATGCCACATTTTTTTTATTCTGCAAAATCAAATTAAAGTGTAAGAGCCATTAAGTGTTTCACAGCATGAATTATCCAAAGATTGATTTAAATTTTTATATTTATTTTTGTTTGGGCAGACAGAGAGAGTGGGAGAAAAAAAGATTTTTCCATCTACTGATTTACTCTCCAAATGTGCATAACAGTCGGAGCAGACAGAAACCAGGAGCTGGGAATTCAATCTGGATCTCAATGTGGGTGGCAGGCGTCTAAGTACGTGAAAAATTACTTGGGCCGGCGCCGTGGCTCACTTGGTTAATCCTCTGCCTGTGGCACTGGCATCCTATATGGGCACTAGGTTCTAATCCCAGTTGCTCCTCTCCCAGTCCAGCTCTCTGCTGTGGCCTGGGAGGGCAGTGGAGGATGCTCCATGTGCTTGGGCTCCTGCATCCACATGGGAGACTGTCGCTCCCCGTCTTCGTGGAGGAACGACA
Source organism: Oryctolagus cuniculus (assembly GCF_051225735.1). Taxonomy (NCBI): domain Eukaryota; kingdom Metazoa; phylum Chordata; class Mammalia; order Lagomorpha; family Leporidae; genus Oryctolagus; species Oryctolagus cuniculus. The sequence goes on from NC_142870.1 coordinate 134,516,481, forward strand.
CAGGACCCTGCGCTGTTCTTCTGTCTGCTCGGCCCTCCCCGGGTTTGCTGCTGGTCCTTCCCGGGTTGGCTGCTGGTCCTTCCACCTCCGTGGAAGGGCGGTTCCCCCTGCCACATTCCCCACATCCGCGGGGGAGCGGCACACCGCCGGCCGGCTCTCTCGGGGGCTGCACAGGTGTTCCCCTTAGATGTTCCTCTTAGATGTTCCTGGTGCATGCCGTCTCTCTCCTCCTTTATAGTCCTCCTCCGCCAATCCTAACTCGGCTGCCCACACGCCGAGTATGCTGCTCTCCTCCAATCAGGAGCAGGTCCTGCAGTTTATTGGTTGAACTGGAGGCAGCTGTGTAGAAGCCGTCTTCTCCTCTCCCAGCGCCATATTGTGGGAGAGCAGATGCATAGAATAAGTCTTAATTCCAGTAACTTAGTCTAGTCTGGGTTGCTCCCAGTTGCTCCCCACAGAGACCAGGAAGAAGCACCTGCTCCTGGCTTCAGATCAGTGCAGCACCAGCCTTAGCGGCCATTTGGGGAGTGAACCAACAGAAGGAAGACCTTTCTCTCTGTCTCTCTCTCTCACTGTCTATAACTCTACCTGTCAAATAAATAAAAAAAAAAAAACTACTTGCTTTCTCTCAAGGGGCATTAATAGGAAGCTGGAATTGAGTAGAGCATGTTCTCCAACTCAGACATTCTGAGATGGCACATGAGCATATCAGTTGTGTCCATACTGTTCTGCCAAAGGCCCTACTTTCAGATCGATTTGATTTATATTATCATGTGTTTTTAGGAGACATTATAAAATACAGTATGATGTTAATTGAGACTCTTGTTTTCATGTAACAGAAATGAAATAGACTTTGGAACAGTAAAATTTACTGACCATACAACTTGAAAGTCCAATAATATGCTGACAGATAAGGTTAGGTTCATTGTTTAAATAAATAAAGTTTTACAATATTTACCTCTTATACTTCCTCTATCTCTTGGCAGTGTTTTCCTCTGAATAGTTTTCAATCTCATGAAAACTCCCTATTTGTATTGTCTGGTATTTCCTGACTTTCATTGTCCTTAATGAGGAAAATATCTTTGCAGAAAATCTCCCAGTAAAGTACAAAGGAAAAGATAAGTACATAATAGAAATATTTATGGAAAAATGGCAGGGCCAAGTCATTACTTATCAATAGTCACCTTGAATGCAAATGGACTCAATTCTCCAGTTAAAACATACAGACTGACTGAATGGATTGAAAAAAAGTGCATCTATTTGCTGCCTATAAGAAACACTTCTCACCAACAAAGATACACACAGTTTGAATGTGAAAGGGTGGAAAAGATATTCCATGATAACAGAAACCAACAAAAAAAGCCAAAACAACAACAACAACAACAAAAACTGGTGTAGCCATCCTAGTATAGGACAAAATAAACTTTAACACAAAAACTGTTAAAAGAGACAAAGAAGAACACTATGTAATGATTAAGGGATCAATTCAACAGGAAGATGTGTCTTTAATAAATGTATATGTACCCAATTATAGGGCTCCTGGCTATTTAAAAGAAATATTAATGAATCTAAAGGGAGACATAGGCTCCAATATGATAGTATTGGAGGACTTCAGTATCCCACTTTGAGCAATGGACAGATCAACCAGACAGAAGATCAGCAAGAAAACAGCAGAGTTAATTGACACTATGAAACAAATGGACCTAACAGATATTTAAAGAACATTTCATCCTACAGATGCAGAATACACATTTTTCTCACCAGTGCATGGAACTTTCTCTAGGGTTGACCACATGCTAGGCCATAAAGCAAGTCTCAGCAAATTCATTAAAATCAAAATCATACCATGCATGTTCTCTGATCAAAATGGAATGAAGTTGGAAACCAACAACTAAATAATCCCTAGAGCATATGCAAACACATGGAGACTGAACAACATGCTCCTGGATGAGAGGTGGGTCATAGAAGGAATCAAAAGAAATCAAAATATTTCTGGAACTGAATGAAGATGACAGTACAATATATCAAAACTTATGGGATACAGCAAAAGCTGTGCTAAGAGGAAAGTTTACAGCAATTGGTGCCTACATCAAGAAATTGGAAAGGCACCATAAAATTGAGCTATTAATACAACTCAAGGACCGAGAAAAATAAGAGCAAACCAAACCCAAAATTAATAGGAGAAAAGAAATAATTAAAGTTAGAAAAAAAATCAACAAATTGAAATCAAAACCAATACAAAAGATCAGTAAAAAGAAGAGCTGGTTTTTTGAAAACATAAACAAAATTGACACACCATTGGCCCAACCAACAAAAAAAAAAAAAAAAAAAAGAAAGAGAGAGAAGACCTAAATCAATACAATTAGTGATAAAAAAAAAACACAAAATATAACAATAGATACCACAGAAATAAAAAGAACACCAGAAATTGCTACAAAGAACTTTACGCCAACAAACCCAGAAACCAAAAAGAAATGGATAGATTCCTGGACAAATACAACCTCCCTAAACTGAGCAATGAAGACAGAAAATCTAAACAGACCAACAACCAAGATGGAAATTGAATCAGTAATAAAGACCCTCCCAATAAAGAAAAGCTCAGGACCTGATGGCTTTACTGATGAATTCTACCTACATACCATTAGCTCTAATTCTTAAGCTACTCAAACAATTAAAAGGGAGGGAATCATCCCAAACTCCCTCTATGAAGCCAACATCACCTTAATTCCTAAACCTGAAAAAGATACAACAGAGAAAGACTGTAGACCAATTTTTATGATGAACATAGATTTAAAAATCTGCAAAGCAAATAACCACCCGTATGAATCTAACAACACATCAGAAAGATCATTCATGAGGACCAACTAGGATTCATCCTTGGTGTGAAGGGATGGTTCACTGTTTGCAAATCAATCAATGTGGTACTGTCGCTCCCCCTCTTCGTGGAGGAACGACACAGGACCCTGCGCTGTTCTTTTATCTGCTCGGCCCTCCCCGGGTTTGCTGCTGGTCCTTCCCGGGTTGGCTACCGTCCCTTCCACCTCCGTGGAAGGGCGGTTCCCCCTAGCCACTTTCCCCACTTCCGCAGGGGAGCGGCACACCGCCGGCCGGCTCTCTCGGGGGCTGCACAGGTGTTCCTTCAGATAGATGTTCCTGGTGCATGTTGTCTCTCTCCTCCTTTATAGTCCTCTTCCACCAATCCCAACTCTGCTACCCACACGCCAAGTACGCTGCTCTCCTCCAATCAGGAGCAGGTCCTACAGTTTATTGGTTGAACTGGAGGCAGCTGTGTAGAAGCTGTTTCTCCCTTCTCAGCACCATATTGTGGGAGAGCAGATGCATAGAATAAGTCTTAATTCCAGTAACTTAGTCTAGTCCGAGTTGCTCCCAGTTGCTCCCCACATGGTACATCATATTAACAAACTGAAGAATTAAAATCATATTATTATCTCAATAAATGCAGAGGAAGCACTAGATAAAATACAATACTCTTTCATGATGAAAACCTTAAGCAAATTGAGTATAGAAGGAACATTCCACAACACAATCTAGGTAATTTATGACAAACCCATGGCCAGAACCCTGTTGAATGGGGAAAAGTTGGAAGCATTTTCACTAAGATCCAGAACCAGAGAAGGATGTTCACTCTCACCATTGCTTTTTAATATAGTCTGGAAGTTTTTGCCAGAATCATTAGGCAAGAAAAAAGAAATCAAAGGGATACAAATTAGAAAAGAGGAAGTCAAGCTATCCCTATTTGCAGATGACATAATTCTTTATATAAGGTAATCATAAGACTACACTAAGAGACTATTGGAACTCATAGAAGAGTTTGGCAAAGTCATAGAATATTAGATTACCGCAAAAAAAATCAATAACCTTTGTATACACAAACAGTGCCACAGCTGAGAAAGAAATTCTAAGATCAATCCCATTCACTATAGCTACAAAAAGAATTAAATACCTTGGAATAAATTTAACCAAGGACATCAAAGATCTCTACGATAAGAATTACAAAACCTTAAAGAAAGAAACAAAGGATGACACAAAAAAGTGGAAAAATCTTCCATGTCCTGTATTGAAAGAATCAATATCATCGAAATGTCCATATTACAGAAAATGATTTACAGGTTCAATGGAATCCTAATCAAAACATCAAGAATATGCTTCTCAGATATGGAAAAAACAATGCTGAAATTCATATGGAAGCACAGGAGACCCCTAATAACTAAAGCAATCTTATACAACAAAATCAAAGATGGAGGCATATCAATATCTGATTTCAAGATGTACTATCAGACGGTTATAATCAAAACAGCCTGGTACTGCTACAAAAACAGATGGATAGCCCAATGAAACAGAATAGAAACCTCAGAGGGGCTGGCTCTGTGGTGTAGCAGCTGAGTCGCCACCTGCGGTCTGGTGTCCAATGTGGGCACTGGTTCGAGTTCCGGCTGCTCCACTTCTAATCCAGCTCTCTGCTATGGCCTGGGAAGGCAGTGGAGGATGGCTCAAATCCTTGGGCTCCTGCACCCATGTGGGAGACCCGGAGGAAGCTCCTGGCTCCTGGCTCCTGATCAGCACAGCTCCAGGCGTTGTGGCCAATTGGGGAGTGAACCAGTGGATGGAAGACATCTCTCTCTCTCTCTCTCAATCCTTCTCTCTCTATGTAGCTTGACTTTCAAATAAATAAATAAATAAATCTTAAAAAAAATCTAGAACTCAATTCTTGCATCTATAACCAATTTATCTTTGACAAAAGAACTAAAATCAATCCCTGGAGTAAGGACATTCTCTTCAACAAATAATGCTGGGGAAACTGGATCTATGCATGAAGAAATATAAAGCAAGACTCATACCTTACACCTTACACAAAAATCCACTCAAAATGGATTAATGACCTAAGTATATGACCCAGTACCATCAAATTTTACAAGGAAAACCCTGAAAATTGTTGGCATAGGCAAAGAGTTCTTGGAACAGACCCCAGAGGCACAGACAATCAAAGCCAAAATTGACAAATGGGATTACTTCAGGATGCAAGAGAAACACTCAGTAAAGTGAAGAGGCAACTGACAAATGGGAGAAATTATTTGCAAACTATACAATTTATAAAGGATTATGCAAACTATGCAACTAATATCCAGAATATATAAAGAAACTCAAGAAACTTAACAACAACAAAACAAACAATGCAGTTAAGAAATGGGCAGAGGAATTAAACAGGCATTTTTCAAGAGAGGAAATCCAGATGACCAACAGACGCATAAAAAAATGCACAGGATCACTAGCCATCAAAGAAATGGAAATCAAAATCATAGTGAGGTTTCACTTCACCTGAGTTAGAATGGCCCTCATAGACAAACAAACAAACAACAAATGCTGGTGAGGATGTGGGGAAAAATGTACCCTAATCCACTGTTGGTGGGAATGCAAACTGGTAAAACCACTGAGAAATAAAGTATGGAGATACCTAAAAAATATGAATATGGACCCACAATATGACTTGACCATTATACTTTGGGAATTTACCCAAGGGAAATGAAATTAACATATGGAAGTTTTACTTCCTCCATGTTCATTGCAACTCAATTCATAATAGCCAAGATATGGAATCAACCCAAACGTCTGTCAACTGAAGACTGGATAAAGCAATTATGGAATATGTACACTATGAAATACTACACAATGGTAAAAAAAAAAAAAAACTGAAATCATGTTGTTCGCAACAAAATGGATGCAACTGAAAGAAATTATACTTAGTAAAATAAGCCAGTCCCCAAAGGAAAAATACCGTATGTTCACACTGATCTGTAGTAACTAATAGAGTGCCTAGAATGTAATCTATAGAAGTGAAAATGGTGCTTTGAGATGCATTACTTTGAACAGCCCTTGTCTTAACTGTTGAGGAACAGTTTTTTTTCATACTATTTGATGAACTCTTTACTTAGTATAGGATCAATATTATGTGTGTAAAGTTAGGTGAAAATAGATCTTAGTAAAAAGTAAGAATGGGAATAGGAGAGGGAGAAGGAAAAAGCATGGGAGTTTAGGTAAGAGGGTGGGTAGGGTCAGAAGAATCACTATGTTCCTAAACTCGTAGTTATGAAATGCATGAAATTTGTATCCCTGAAATAAAAGGATAAAAGGAACAAAAAAAGAAATATGAAATAAATATATTTACTCTGAATAAAAACAGTAATTTTCAATTATTCCATCAAGAATCCTAAACTTGAGGAGAAGCTCTTCTGGAATAGGATAGAAGAAACTCGAAGTAGTTATTAACTTAGCAGTTAAGGTGCCCGTATTTTATACCAGAATATTTGGGTTTGATTCCTAGTCCTGGCTCCTGATTCTAGTTTGCTGTTAATGCATGCCATGAGAGGCAACAGTAACGGTTCAAGTGATTGGGTTCATGCCACCCCCAATGGGAGATCTGGATTGAGTTCCCGTCTCCACGCTTCAGCCTTGGCTCAGCCTTGGTTGTTGTAAGAAATTGGGGGAGGGAAACAGTGGATGGGGATTTCTGTCTACCAATCTCTGTGTCTCTTTCTGCTTCTCAGATAAAGCCTCTGAAAATCTTTTCCTCAATATCATTGGAAGACTTGTCAAAATGAAATTTTCAAAACTCTAGGATTTGACAAAGGGTTTAAAACAATTCAAGAAGCATTACTTTAAGGAAACAGTCTTAATCCATCTAAGAACAGTGAATTTTTTTTGGCTTTCAAAAATTTTATGTATGGAATTGTGTGTTTACTTATTTGCATTTTACTTGAAAGTAGTGAGAAAGGAAGTGAGGAGAGACACAGATAGAAATCTTCCATTGTTGGTTTATTTCCCAAATACTTGCAACACTTGGGGCTGGGTCAGCCCAAAACCAGAAGCTTGGAACCCTACCCAGGTATCCCACATGTGTTACAGTTACCCAAACACTTGAGCTCATGGGTTCCTAGGATGTGTATTAGCAGGAAGCTGGATCAGAAATAGAGCTTAAACTTGAACCAGGCACTCCAAAATGGAGTATGATTATCCCAAGTTGTGTCTTTACTACCTAGCTGAACTCTTGCCCTCTGTTTAGCATTATAACCTGCTCTATTCCCAGCTCCCTCTCCCCTGCAGGTTGATAGGCTTGAAAATAATCAACCTTGCAATAACAGTAGCTTTGAAAGGCTGGAGTGTGTTGGAGTTCCTCTAAAACCTCACCTTCAGAGAATTGTCTCTATTTTACCTGTCTGTCTGGCATCTGCTTGGAGAAGATGCTCTAAAATACAGCACTGTTTTTTTTACCAGGGCTTGCATTTACTTGACCTTACTCAGAGGTTCACTCTATGTAAATAACTCTCTCTCAGGTGGCAACTGTTTTTACATCACAACCAGTACCAGTTGAGGCTAACAAGAGGCTTAGTGAAACAAAGATTCACAAAACAAAAACAGCAAAAACAAGCAAATAGAAGCTCTTTCAGATCTGCTCTTGGGCCTAACTAGTAAGATTTTTTGTTTAAATTATTGTACTTTTTGACTTTGTAATTAGTGTTTTGTTTTTCTTTTTTTTTTTTCTTTTTTTTTTTTTTGACAGGCAGAGTGGACAGTGAGAGAGAGAGAGACAGAGAGAAAGGTCTCCTTTGCCTTTGGCTCACCCTCCATTGGCCCCCGTGGCCGGCACACCGTGCTGTTCCGAAGTCAGGAGCCAGGTGCTTTTCCTGGTCTCCCATGGGGTGCAGGGCCCAAGCACTTGGGCCATCCTCCACTGCACTCCCAGGCCACAGCAGAGAGCTGGCCTGGAAGAGGGGCAACCGGGACAGAATTCGGCGCCCCGACCAGGACTAGAACCGGGTGTGCCGGCGCCGCAAATCAGAGGATTAGCCTAGTGAGCCGAGGCACCGGCCTTAATTATTTTTTAACTTCTATTTAGTGAATATAAATTTCCAAAGTACAGCTTATGGATTACAATGGCTTCCCCCCCCCATAACTTCCCTCCCACCCACAACCTTACCCTTTCCCTCTTCCTCCCCTCTTCCATTCACATCAAGATTCATTTTCAATTCTCTTTATATACAGAATTTCAGCATATATTCCTTATACTTATTGCTGTGTCTTCTTTAATCCTTCAGATACGATGATAACCTTTATTTTTTCATATCTGTGATATTGGAGTTACAGACTTAACTATCAAGTCCAAATCTGGAAAGTTTCTATTGACTGCTCATGGCTCCCCCATATATGGACAATATTTTCCTCTTCCTAAAGGAGCATAATGGAGTCTAATTTTTGGTTGAGTATTGCACATTCTAAATCATACAGTGTGGTAAATGGAAAGCAGCTCTTCCTCACTTAGAATTTGTTGTTGCTGCTGTTATTGCTACTTTTTGTTTAGTTTCTTTCCTGGACTACTTCTTTAAGGTTTGTATTCATTATCATGTACACTCATTGAAGTATGTTATCTGTTAGCTTGGTGGTCTAACAATTAGGCACAGGTTCCTTAATTCTGTGAATCAGTAAGTATCCATGCCTTTACTAAAGGCTTTCTAGATATGTTGGGGCATGCTATCAACACCAGTACTTGCAAACTCTGTCCTAGGCTTTTACTTCCTTCTTGCACAGAACCTTGGTGTCCCCCTCTCTATCTCCCTCCCTCCCTGCTTCTCAAATAAATCAAAAAATTTAAAACATCACTGTGCTCAAGGAGCTCCTACTCTAGTAGTTGGAGACACAATAAAAAAAGACAACGGAGTTTAAATGCATCTTGTGCTTGAAGATGATAAGTACAAAGAGAAAAATAAATTGGAGGAAGTAGACAAGGCATGTTTAGAACAGGGGTACATCACTTAGAATTTTACACTGAATTGTCAAGAAAATTTTTCCTGAAAAGATGAACTTGAAGAGAAAGATCTGAAGGAAGTCATAGGGTAATTCACAAAGATCTCTGGGGAAGGACTTTCCTAGCTGATGGGAAAACAACTACAAAGGCCCTGAGATTTAATTGTGCCCCTTATATTAGAGGAATGGCAAGGAGGTCAATGTGACTGAAATAGTGTGCAAATGTCATTGTAGTAGGATGTAAGTTCACAGCCAATGGTGGCCATATTATCTAAGGTCTTAGATGTAAATATATCACTAACCCTTATTTTTCAATTACTCGATTTATTGTTAAGAGCCAGTACATTGACTTTCACACTATTTTTTTAAAATTTTTATTTATTTGATATTCAGAGAAACAGACGAATGAGACAAGAGTGAGACACAGAGAGCTCCCATTTTCTGATTTATTCTTCAAGTACCTGAAGCAATCAGGACTGGGATGGGAGCAAAGCTAGGAATTGGGAACTCATCCCAGGTTTCCCATGTGAGTGGCAAAAACCCAATCATTTGAGCTATCATTGCTGCCTCTCAAGGTCCACATTATCAGGAAGCTAGACTCAGGAGCTGGGAACTGAATCTAGCATATTACCTTAACCACTATATTAGCTTACCTTAACCAGCATATTAACTACTAGGCTAAATGCCTGACCCTACTCCATTTTCAAATGGTTCACGAGTCCCAAGGATTTAGTAAGCTCAGAGAATGCGGTTGCATGTTTCCTTCTATAGCAGTGGGAGATCCAGCTTTGTTAAGTTCACTTGTCTGTTTCTTCATGTTTCCACACTGCCCTGCTCTTCCAGTTCTCTTCTATGTTCTGAGAGATACTGTCCAGACGTTTCAGGTCTAGGTTACTGCCTAGCTGTAGCAGAGCTTGTGCTTGGGCTCTGAAGAGGTCATGCTCCTAGTCCACAGGCACATACTTTGCTACAGTATAGCAAATTTTATCACCTGTGCCAGTGTGGCTGGGTCTGGTAAAGTAACTTCTAATATCAGTCATAGGCTACACCCAGCTGGATCTCCTGTTGACGTAATTCCTTCATCCTATACGACTAGCACTGCCTCCTCTGGACTATGTGGATGCTTGGTGTGCATCTTAACAAAGGTACTTCCTCATTTTCTTACCCATTTTTTTTTTCTAGGAATCTCAGGAAACATCTAACTTGGAAACAAGGAAGGTCTATTACACTTAAATTCCTGGATGATAATTATATCTTTGAGTGACTTTTGAGAATCGGAGTGATTTATATCTAAATTTTTCTTGAATATGCTTGACGTGTGATTTTTTTAAACATTAAGTCAGTGAGAGATGAGTATTTTCATTATTTTCTTAGTGGACATATTATTTAAATATTAATTCATGCACTCCCTGCTTCTTTTCTTTGTTGGTCTTGCTGGAGGCTTTTCAATTTTCTTCATCATTTCAAAGAAACAGATTTTGGTTTTATTGTTAGTCTCTATTGTATGTTGTTTTCAATTTTATTGATGTCTGCTCTTATATTTATTATTTCCTTACTTCTGCTTGCTTTAGGTTTATTTTTGTTCTTTTTTCTTAACATGAAAAGCTTAGGTTATTGCTTTGAGACCTTTCTTCTTTCTAATATAAGCATTTAATGCTATAAATTTCCCTCTAAGGGCCTGCTTTAGTGGCATTTCATAAACTTTTATGTATTGTATTTTCATTATTATTCAGCTTAAAATATTTTCTAATTTTTTCACAGACTTCCCCTTTGATCTATGGATTATTCAGTGGTGTATTATTTGATTTCCAAGTGTTTTGAGCTTTTCCCTTTATCTTTTTGTTATTGATTTCTCGTGCAATTCGTTATGTTCAGAAAACATACTTTGTTTGATTTAAATTCTTCTCATTTCATTAAGATTTATTTTGCATTCCAGAATATGAACTACCCTGGAAAATAGTCCTTGTACTTTTGAAAGGAATGTTTATTCTGTTGTTGGCTTGAATGTTCTGTAAATATCATCTAGATTTCATTGGTTGATAGTGTTGTTTAGTTCTATATTCTTGATGATTTTATCAATTACTGAAAAGACTATGCAAGTCTTCAACCACAACTGTATGATTATCTATTTCTCCATTTAGTTCTGGCAGCTTTTCCTTCATGTATTCTGAAGCTGTGCTTTCACATACATTAACTTTTTGGGCTCCTATATCTCCTTAATAAAGTAAATCTTTTGTCATTTTTTGATAACCATTTTTATCCTTGATAGTTTTCTTTGTTGCAAGGTGTATTCTATGTAATTTTTGTCTATTCATTCTGCTTTTCTTTTGATTTGAATATGCGTTGTGTGTGTGGTATATCTTTTACCTTCCTTATATTTTAAACATAGTTTTATCATTACAGCTGGAATAAATTTAATGTAAACAGCATATGGTTGGATCACTAAAACAATTACCCTACAATCTCCTTAGCATTTGCATGTACTTTGACCATATGCATCTAATGTACTTTCATGTAGTTGGAATTATGCTTATGACTTTATGTTTGATCACTTAGTTTTTATCCCTCTGTTTCTCTTTCCTTGATTCTTTTAGTGTTATTTGAGCATTTTCTAGTATTTCATTTAAATTTGTCTACTGCATTTTAGGCTATCATCTATCTATCTATCTATCTATCTATCATCTATTTATTGTTCATGGATATTAGAGGTTATAATATAGATGCCTAACTTTCCCCCATCTACATTCAATCTGAATTTTACTATTTGAAGTGAAATGTAGATACTATTACTAGAAAATCCTTTATCCTGTTTCCTCTAAATTGAAAATTTTTATGTATTGTATTACCAATGTAAATATAACTTACATAATATTATCATTTTTTTTTACTTTCTACTTTCAATCATATCTTAAAGAACTCAATAGAAGAATATGCTATTTACCCATGCATGCACATTTCTCTTCATTTTAAAAAAATCTTAATTAATTTATTTATTTTCAAGTCAGAGTCAAGTCAGAGAGGGAGAGAGAGAGAGAGATCTTCCATCCATTGTTAAACTCCATAGATGGCCACAAAAGCCAGGACTGGGCCAGGATGAAGCCAAGAGCCAGGAGCTTCATCCAGGATTCCCATGTTAGTTGCAGAGACCCAAGCACTTGAAACACCTTCTGCTGTTTTTCCCAGACCATTAGCAGGGAGCTGGATAAGAACTGGAGCAGCTGGGACTTCAACCGGCGCCCACACGGCATGTTGGTGTCTCAGGCAGCGGCTTTACCTGCTGCACCACAACACCGGCCCCTCATACTTCAATTTTTATTGTTACAAGCTTCCTTCTGAAAATTTTTATTTAGCACTTTTAAGAAAAGATCTTATTTTATTTTATTAAAAGGCAGAGGAGCAGACAGAGAGGGAAAGACACACACAAAAAGAGTGATCCTCCACCTGCGAGTTCACCTTCCAAATGGCTGCAATACATGGACTGGGTCAGGCTGAAGCCAGGAGCCTGGAACATCATCCAGCTCTCCCGCACGGTTGCAAGGACAAAAGCATTTTGGCCAACTTCTGCAGCTTTCCCAGGCACATTAGCAGGGAATTGGATCTGAAGCAGAACAGCCAAGATTCCAACCTGCACTCTGATAAGGTATCCCAAGTGGTAGCTTAACCTGCTGGGTTCCAATGCCAGTCCCTAGCAATGTTTTTAGAGTAGGACTAATAGCAAGATTCTCTTTGTTTTCCTTTATTTAACATTTGTTCCAGAAGGATATTTTTACTATAGAATTATGAATGACTATTTTTTCTTTCAGCACTTTAAATACATTGTTGCACTTCCTCCTGATCACCACCGCTTGTTATGTGTATTAAGAAGCAATTCTAGTCATCATTCCCCTATCCTTATTATGTTATTTTTTTGATTGCTTTCAATACAATTTTTTGTCTTAACATTTTTCAGAAATTTAATTATAATGTATATGGGCAAGTAGTTGGTTTTGGAGTTTATTCTTTTTGAAGTATATGAAGAATCTTGAGTATGTAGTTTTATGTCTTGCAAATTTAGTTTTCAGCTATTATTTTTTAAATTGTTTTTCTACATTGTACTCTACCTTGTCTTATTCTGGGACATCTGTGACACAAATAATTTACTTTTTGGTAAGATCTGTCTCTGAAACCGAATTCCTTTCTTCTAATTCTTTCTGTTGGATGTTAAATTTAATATTTTCTATTGATTCATTTTCAAATCTCAATGACTTTTTTCTGTGTTATATCTATATGCTATTGCTCACAAAATGGACATTTTTATGTAAGTAATTGAACTTTTCAGTTATAAAATTTGTCTCTTTTTTATTTGACAGGTAGAGTTATAGACAGTGAGAGAGACAGAGAGAAAGGTCTTCATCCACTGATTCATCCGCTGGTTCACTCCCCAAATGGCCACCGTGGCTGATGCTGTGCCGATCTGAAGCAAGGAGCCAGGTGCTTCCTCCCAGTCTCCCATGCTGGTGCAGGGACCCAAGCACTTGGGCCATCCTCCACTACCCTCCCGGGCCACAGCAGAGAGCTGGACTGGAAAAGGAGCTACCGGGACTAGAACCTGGTGCCCATATGGGATGCTGGGCTGCAGGCGGAGGATTAACCAAGTGAGCCACGTCACTGGCCCTAAAATTTGTCTTTTTAAAATTCTTTATAACATCTATTTCTTCACTGAGGTTTTTTGTCTATTGTCTTAATGAGTGTTCACTCTCAACTTTTTTTTTTTTAAAGATTTATTTATTTGAAAGTCAGAGTTAGGCACAGAGAGAATGAGAGGCAGAGAGAGAGAAAGGTTTTCCATTTGCTGGTTCACTCCCCAGTTGGCTGCAACAGCTGAAGCTGCGCCCATCTGAAACCAGGAGCCGGGATCCTCTCCTGGATCTCCCACACAGGTGCAGAGGACCAAGGACGTGGGCCATCTTCTACTGCTTTCCCAGGCCATAGCAGAGAGCTGGATCAGAAGTGGAGCAGTCGGGATTTGAACTGGCGCCCATATGGGATGCTGAACTGTAGGCGGCAGCTTTACTGGCTTCACCATAGCGCCGGCTCTGACTCTCAACTCTTACAGTATGTTCATAGCAGCTTATTTCTTTTTTATTTTTCCAAAGAAACCTTTTATTTAAGGAATACAAACTTCATAAATTTATTTCATAAATACAACTTTATGAACATAGTGATTCTTCCCACCTATCTGTCCTTCTATCCACACTTCCACCTCTCCACCTCTTCTATTCTCAGTCTTAGTATTTTACTAAGATCTATTTTCAATTAACTTTATACATGGAAGATTAACTCTAATAATAATATAATAAGTAAAGAGTTCAACAAATTGTATAAGAAAAAAAAAACTATTCCTCAACAGTTGAGACAAGGTCTGTTCAAAGTCATTGCATCTTGAAGTTAATTTCACTTCTTTTTTTTTTTAAATTTTTAAACATTTTTGAGAAAATTAATTAACTTTAAAGAAGAACACAAGAATTATACATCTTTTGTGAGTACTTAGAACTATAACTTATGAGACATAAGAATATCTTCCACTTAATACACTAAAATGAAGTAAATCTTTGAGAACAAATTTTACTATTAACTCTCATAATACAACTCCTTAAGGGCAGAGGTCCTGCATGGGAAGTTGGTGCACAGTGACTCCTGTTGTTAATTTAACAATTAACACTCGTTTGTATGATGTCAATGATCACCTGAGGCTCTTGACATGAGCTACTTTGGCTGTGGAAGCCTTTTGAATCCACAAACTCCATTATTATTTAGACAAGGCCATAAGCAAAATGAAAGTGCTCTCCTTCCTTTACAGAAAAGTACATCCTTCTTTGATGACCACTTCTTTCCACTGGGGTCTCTCCCACAGAGCTCCACAGTGTCTTGCCACAGTGTCTTGGGTTTCCATGCCTGAAATGCTCTCGTGGGCTTTTCAGCCAGATCAGAATACCTTAAAGGCTGATTCTGAGGTCAAAATATAGCAGCTTATTGCAAGTGCTTGTTAGGTTATCCCAATGTCCATCTCTTCTCTGCATTGGTGCATTTTTATCGACTTTTATCAAGAAGATGTAAATACCCTGGTTCTTGATATGCCAAGTAATATTATTATTATATTCTGTACATTTTGAATATTGTGTTATTGGTCTTTTTTCAATCCTATATACAGTTTCCAATTTTGTTTTTCAGGTAACTGTGAAGGCTCATTTTAAGGCACAATTTCAGTCTCAGCTTTGTGAATTGTGGATTTACTATACGTTCTGTTTTTTTTTTTAAGATTTTATGGTATTATTTGCATTTATCCTTTATGTGTGTCCCTTATTTTGCCACTCAGACCCGGACAATGATCTTTATGAAAAGTAGTCAAAGACTTTGGTGTGCCAAACAACATCAGATTCAGATATGTACAGATCAAGCGTAAGCCTAGTTCATAAGGGCTTTCATGGATCTCTTTCATGTTGGTACCACAACTCCTGGTACCTTCTAGTTCTTTGAGATTTCCCTATTTTTGTCATTAGGAAACTAATACTTCAATCTGCTCTTCTGTGCACTTTCCATGACTGTGCCCATGGCATGGATAACAAGGAAGAAGAAACAAGTACAAAAAGGAAGTTGACTGCATGCACATTCTTTTTTTAACAGAGAAAGTATTTTCCATTTGCGTTTTAGGCTACTGCAAATCTTCCTTTGTATCACTGCCACTATCACGGAATGAACCAAAGCCTTCACTGACTAGGCATTCAACAAAATGCTGCTACAGGGATGTACTCGGCTCCCCACCCAGGAGATTGCAGCTTGAGACATTGCCCCATGCCAGGGGAGAGTAACTCCTCGCCCCATGCCAACAGGAAGTAGCTCTAACGACAGATCTACTCCTCCTGGACTTTTGGGGCTGATGTAACCCCATACAGCTTTGCTTCATAAAAAACAAAGGGGGGGGGATGTTGGTAAAATGGCACAGTCTTATCTGTGGCGCTATCTACACCCCAGACACCATCCTCAGCTCTAGCTCCCACTGTCATTGCTAAAAGGTAGGTGATCAAATGGCCCAAGCACTGGTGTCAGGTCCATCCCCACTCTAATGGGATTTGCTGCTCCTATAACTCTGCCCCCTGCAAAGGTGTAATAGGACCTGCCTCCTGCACAAGTGCATTCTGTCTCTTGATTTTTCTCTCTCTCTCTCTCTGGACCCCTCTTTCTCTCTTCTTTCCCCTTCCCTCCAGCCTGTCAAATTTCCCCATCAATAAACCCTTGCTCTTAAAACAAACAATCAAACAAAACCTATGGGAATAACTGTACTAAAATAAACAAGCATCATTTTTAAACTTTTTTTAATGCAGTATTTTCCCAACAAAAAATGCAGCTATTGCCTCTCACTGACTGTTTCCACTCACTCATTTGGAAGATACTTTTTTTTTTGTCTTTATTTTGGTTACAGACTCTAATAATTTAACAACATATGTTTAATGCAAACAAAAGAAACTTCTAATGCATTAATCTATGTACTGTGTTTCCAATTGCTAAAATGCTTTAAATCATAAAAATACAACTACAGCCACTTTGATAATTAACTATGGAATGACTGCTGTTATAAAATCTAGGTCTCCGATATTTTTTATATTGGACTATCCATTCTGAATTTAAAATAAAATTGTGTTTGAAGCTGTCAGAATATCATGTTTTCATGTAAATATGTCTTGGTGTTAGTTTTAGTGCATTAAGACTTTTCTTTTAGAGATTATTTATTTGAAATACAGAGCTACAGAGAGGAAGAGGCAGAAAGAGAGAGAGAGAGAGAGAGAGAGAGAGAGAGAGAATCTTTCATCTGCTGGTTCACTCCCTAAATGGTTGCAATGGCCAGAGCTGTATCTATCTGAAGCCAGGAGCCAGG
Organism: Oryctolagus cuniculus; assembly: GCF_051225735.1. Taxonomy (NCBI): domain Eukaryota; kingdom Metazoa; phylum Chordata; class Mammalia; order Lagomorpha; family Leporidae; genus Oryctolagus; species Oryctolagus cuniculus. The sequence goes on from NC_142870.1 coordinate 134,533,210, forward strand.
AGCTTCCTCTGACTCTCCCAAATGGGTGCAGGGGCCCAAGGACTTGGGCCGTATTCTACTGCTTTCCCAGGCCACAACAGAGAGCTGGATCAGAAGTAGAGTAGCCAGGACTCAAATCGGTGCCCACATGAGATGCCAGCAATGGAGGTGGTGGCTTAATGGAGGTGCTGTCACAGTGCCAGCCCCTGACTAAGACTTTTAGTTAGGAAAACAAAATGACTTTTTATCTTAAAGTTTTAAATGCATTTATTGTATCAAGTAGTGAGTGACTGAAATAATGATATGCTTAAAATTACTATGGAAGTTCATTTTCTTTTTAAATAACAAAGTGTCTAAGAAATTATAGAGAAGAATGAATCAAGCAAGGGTCCTTTTCAACTCTTTCTTGAGCTGTCCCTCCCCATGACTCACCTTCCACTTCCCACCAGTGTATGTTCTGATGTGATCTTGGCAGCTCCTGAGCACCAGCAGCGGAGTGCTCTGTGCAGACCGTGCTGAGAGGCACACCAACAGGATTCTATGACTTGCTCTTGGAAATCTTGTGGAAAGTTGAAAGCACTTCCAGTACACTTATTCTCATTTATAGGCTGTCTGTAATGAAAAAATACTATAACATATATATTGCTGTAGTATATTTTATAATTTCAATAAAGAAACTTTCCAATAATATTAAAACATGACATTATTTTCTTTTTTCTTTTAGAAAACGATCCATACTTTCATTATCATAGAAGGGTATCCTGATAAATGAAAGAGTGATGAAAGGAATTTTTATTTGTTTTATATATTTTAATCAACAAATAATAACTATATAATTTATATTTATAGGGCACAGTGTGAGGATTTAGTGTATGTTTACAAGATATTCAAATGTCACAATTGACTTAAAAAATTGGTGATGCATTTTCTATGGGCAAAATAAAATAAATAAAATTTAAAAACTTACTGGGAGATATAACTGCATCATAGAGAGTAGACGTTTATCAGACACAATAAAAATGCAATGTAAGCAATGATTAATTAGTGTGGAAAATTCCAATTCCTATGTTTTGTTTGTTTTTATGACAAACTCCAGTTATACAAATGAAGTTAAGGAATGGAGTAGGGACTTCTGTTATTATAAGCAATGCCAGCAATTAGCAAGAGCTGCTGTTTCTCAGTTGACACAACTGAGGTCCTGAAAAGTAGTTAGAGGCAGGACCAGCTTCTTTTTCAGAGCTGTTTTTCTAGTACCTATCTTCCTCCTGGGAATGTTTCCAAAGACTCGAAACCCTGTGGGTGAGACAGGTTGCTGTCCACATAGATAGAAACCAAGCCAAGTGTAAGACACTAGGGACTAGTGAGTATTTGGGAAATTTGAGAGTACTTGCTCCTTTTCAAAGTATCAAGGGGGCCTGAGCTGTGGTGTAGAGGGTAAATGTCTGCAGTGCCAGCATTCTATACGGGCACCAGTTCGAGATCCAGCTGCTCCATTTCCAATCCAGCTCTCTGTGATGGCCTTGGGAAAGCAGTAGAAGATGGCCCAAGTCCTTGGGCCCCTGCACCTGTGTGGGAGATCCAGGAGAAGATCCCGGCTCCTGGTAACAGCTTCAGCTGTTGCAGCCAATTAGGGAGTGAACCAGCGGATGGAAGATCTCTCTTTCTCTCTTTCTGCCTCTCCTTCTCTCTCTGTGTAACTCTGACTTTCAAATAAATAAAGAAATCTTTTTTTAAAAAAGGAAAGTATTAAGATTCAAATATAGAAAGCATTATGCTTATCAACTAAAATATGCTCACAGGACATCTGGTTGCTTTTCTGACATAGTAAAGGTATTTTGTAGATATTTAGATTTATATAGCATCTAAAATGGTTTCATATACCTTTCTTTAGGAATAGCATCTGAGTGAGAGGTTAGAATTTTATGTTCTGGAATGAATTTTAAACAAAAGGTTGTATGGAATATTTTGAATAATAGAGAGTATACCTAGCATTGCTAGGATTTTTTTTTTTAATTGATAGCATTGCAGGCATTTTAGGGAGTCTGTTTAATCCATCCAGTCAATCAGAAGTCTCAAGGGTCGATCATTGCTGTAGGGCTGAGTTGTTCCTGGCCAAGCTGTAAAGCTTCATGCTTTTAATGCTAGGGAATAATGAAGCTTTGATGGTGAGGACCTGCCTACACAAAGTAAACTATGGCTCTGAATGTGCTGTGCTAACCATGCTTATAAATTGAATTTTCTATTCAATTACAAATACCTTCAAAGTCTAGAATACAGCACTAAAAACTAACCCTTAATATATTTAATTGACATGTCAAAACTTTAGAATTTGCTTAAATGTTTCCATTATGAGTCATTCTTTTATTATTATATTTAACCTTTGAGATGATGCAGAATCAAAACTGTTGCTCACCAGGGCTTTCATTCCAGAATAAGCAAAACACAGGGAGAGAGGCAGAATATTTGTTCCGTGAATTTGTTGAAAAAAGCATCAATTGAGTATTTGTGTCTATACAAGATCTTGGAGATGCAAAGCAATATGCCAAAGTCCATTCAGGAGTTTACTCCTGGGAGAAGGCAAGGGTTCACAGAGAAAAAGAGCATTTGAAGTTGGCGAACAAAACGTGTCACATATGTGCCTCAGTGTTGTGGGTATTAATGAATTGAAAAAAGACTTTGGGAGCTAGTATTGTGGTTCTGCAGACTAAGCTGCTTCCCACATCACAGGATCTCATCTGAACACCGATTTGAGTCCTGGCTGCTCTACTTCTGATCCAGCACCCTGCTAATGTATCTAGGAAAGTGCCTGGACACTGTTACCCACTTGTGAGACCTGGATGTAGCTCCTGGCTCCTGGCTTTCGCTTGGCCCAATCCCAACCATTGTGGCCACTTGGAGAATGAACCAGCAGATGGAAAATCTCTCTCTCTCTCTCCCCTTGCCCCAAGTGTGTGTGTGTGTGTGTATATGTGTGTGTGTGTGCATATATATATATATATCCCACTTTCTCTGTACTGCTGTCTTTCAAAGAAATAAATACATAAATCTTTTTTAAAAAGCAATGTTTAAAAAAATCAATATTGTGAACCACTAAAGGCATTGTGTAAGAAAGATAGGCATTTTTTTGGGACAGGGTTGGAGTGTTGCTTAAAATATGCCTGAGAACTATTTTATGTGAAATAAATTTCTAAGTAAATACAATGGCCATTTTCATTCTGTCGATTCAGAAAGCTCGTGAGGCTCCAGAGAGATGAAAAGATTTGCCCTGGAGTTCCTGGGTCCAAGTCCAGTATCTTCTCCATGAAAATTCACCAGTGACTTTGGGCTGCAAATGTAGTATGCTTTGTTTTAATTGCTTTCTCTTCTCTCTGTTGATGAGGGAGATATTTCCACCATGGTTATTATGAAGGCAGAACATGCTCAACACTGGACAGGTGTAACTGACAACAGTTTGTGAGTCATGTACTCGCAGCCTGCAGGAGAACTTCAGATACTGTGCATGCCCACTGCGGGCTGTATTTAGGAACAACGTGAACAAGCAGGTGCAGTGGAGGCAGGCTTTGTGGTGGTAAGAGGCTGGGGTGTTCCTTGGTTCCTGTGGGAGGGTGTGATTGGTTAGTTTTAATAATTCTGCATGGCTGGCAGGTTAAAAGAGGAACTGCATTGTGATCCTTTTAATAAGGGTGGCTTGCCTAGGGGACTGTACATTTAGGAGCAGATTATAGAGAGGAACTTAAGGTTAGGCCATTAGACTCTGCTGAATTCAGGTGTCAAGGCAGCACATCATACCGCTCTGATTCTAGGGCATATTAATTATCTTTCTTTTTCATGTTCATCAAAATGAAGTTTGTATTTTGTGAACATTGGAACTCCTGACTGTTACTGTGTTACTTTCCTTTTATGTCTACAATAGTTCTCATCCTATTTTCATAATTTTATTGCGTATTTTTAGATGCTGTTCTTATTGACATTCTTCCCACATAAGATTGGCTTTAAAAGTGAAAGGAGCTTTTTTTTTTAAAAAAAGATTTATTTATTTATTTGAAAGGCAGAGTTACAGAGAGGCAGAGTGAGAAAGGGGGGGAGGGTCTTTCATCCGCTGGTTCACTCCCCAAATGGCTGCAATGTCAGGAGCTAGGACGATCTGAAGCCAGAAGCCTGGAGCTTCCTCCAGGTCCCTCATGCAAGTATAGGGGCCCGACGACTTGGACCATTCTCTACTGCTTTTCTAGGCCATCACCAGAGAGCTGGATGGGAAGTGGAGCAGCTGAGATTTGACCTGGTGCCCATATGGGATGCTGGCACTGCAGGTGGTGGCTTTACCCACTCTGCCACAGAACCAGCCCCAACAGAACTTTTTACTCATCTTCTTTATTGTCATGTTTTCAGGGCCCAGTATAGTTTCTGGCACACAATAGATACTCAGTGAATTTTATCAAATAGAAAAACTAAATATAGATATAAATTATAGATCTGAAGATATTTTATTTGGTTTTTCTCATTGAGGTCAATACACCAAGCATGGAGCAAGCAACTTCTGGAGCAGCTTTTGTTCTTGGAATTCATTTTCTACCATTAAATAACTTAGAGTTTCAAGTGGGAGAGAGGTTAGTGAAAATACAATGCTAGTGCTTGATTACAACAAGTTTGACAAGAAAATGAACACAGGGGTTTGCAGTCTTATGGGTAAGGCCGAACCTGAATAATCAAATGAAACAATCAACTCTTTTCCAATCTGGATAAAGGAAATGCCCAACTTCTCTCAGCTACTTATTACTGCTTTCTGTCCTTAAAGACATGGGATCTAGGATGAGCTTTCTGTCCTTAAAGACATGGGATGTAGGATGAGGGATCAATTGTACTTTTTTTGTGATTTTTAAAATTTTATGTGATTTTTGTCCACATAATAAATGAAGTAGGAAATGAAAAAAAAAATGGAATCAAAGCATTTAAAATAAGGAATGAGCTGTGTGCGTAGCATGTCTGTTTGGTCCGTAATTCATTTATAGCCGTTAAACTTCGTTGCATCCATTTCCTGGTCAGTCAGATGGGTCCTATGGGATAGATGCCTTGCTAAGTGCCTCCCTCCCATCCCAGAGCGTTGGAAATATTTTCCCATCTGTCTCTGTGCAATTTCCAGCGGTCTGTGTTTACAAATAGAGTGTGGCATCTGAGATCCTGTTCAGTATAATTCCGATTCCTTTATGGCTTCTTTTATACCCTTCAGCAATACAGACTAGTACACAACACCACTGAAAGGTGGGTTTATGTACTCATATGTATCCCTGGTTTCTCTTGTTTGAAATTTTAAGCAGGAAATTTATAGGGTTTAAGTCAAAGTGCTCTGTAGGGAGTCTTAACAGTCTTCATAGTGTGATAGAAACATATTGAAGCTGTGTTCCTTCTGTTTGAAGGTGATCTTGGGATTTTACTGTTTTGTAAATTAAAGAACGGGATTGATATAATAAATTTATCCTAGAATTCAATAAAGGTAAGACTGATTGCTACTAAAGCAGATCTTTCATAAGAGAGGGTTTTATGTTGACCTGAAATATAAGCTTTAAATTTTTTCTTGCCACTTAAGAATGCATTGGCTAGGTTGACATCGGCTTCATAAACATTTATTTGAGGAGAAAATTTATATTCATAAATGGATATGGATCCATATGTTTTATAACCTTCAGGTTTGGCATTTAAGAATATCTCACATATTTATCACCTTTTAAGACATCCAGAGATGTAAGGAATAGGAAGATTGGATTATTTTCCTGTGGTTGGGATTGGAATCTATTCTCTTTTTGACTGAGGTTTTGTTGTCATTGCCCCTAGGAAAGAAGCAAGTTGTGTAAGAAACCCAGAGAGAGGCTGTAGGTGGGGGTACACTTTGAAGCCACAAAATTGATCTGCTGCTTTTCAAAGAGAGATATACTCAGGATTTTTTTTCTTTTGTCCTTTTTCTCCACATATCCCACATCAAAATTAAAATGAGATTTTGTTTCTTGCAATGTGTGCTTCTCTTTTCCTCTCTGATCCTCATGAACTATGTCTCTCTTTTTTATTCTTGTTTCCTCTTTTTCTTAATTTTTTACCATGTAATCTAGTGATTGCTCTGGATGAGGATTTTGAGATTATTAAACAATGCTTATTGAAATTTAAGTTAATTGTTTCTGTCTTTTACACCTGAAAGAACTATCAACACTCTAATTTCTCTACAGATGGCGATTTCTGTCAAAACTCCTTGCAGTTGAATTATTTCTACCATTAGTTTGTTTTATATAAATTCTTCTTTTAAAACCAGAATAAATGGTGGCTCTTTCCTTCAGGGTTAATTTCAGGGCTTCTAAGAGATTGGTCTGCACATTATTCTTTCATGCCCTCTAATGGCAGCCTGAGGAAACTCCTACCGAAAATAATTGTACAATATCAAGTATACTAAAATAAACAAAAAATCACTCAAAGATTTTAATATAAATAACTTTCACATGCCAGGTATTCTTGCTGTGGGAAAAAGACCACATGTTCATCTACTGGATGAGTATCCTGGAGAGCATACTGATCTTTGGTTGGTTTGCCATGATTTTTAAGGAAACTGATTATTTAAAAAAATATATATTTCTAGTCATTTAAAAAATTTTTATGTGACACTGTTAGGATGATAGATATTTTATGTATTATATATATTTTATATATTTTAAGGGATAGATATTATCTGCTATGGGGTAGTAAATTTGTGTAATCACACAGAGACAGACCACCGTTACAAGTCAGCCTTATGCTTTTTAGTAGGTATTAAGGGAAATGAGGAATGGGAAGATTCAAGATTATTTCTTTTGAGAATTTCTGGGACTTTTTCAATGGTGTAACAGACTAACTCAAGTTTCAGCCCCCTATGTGTAGAGAACATCTAGTGAGGTTCACCTCATCTCATCCATCAGGGGCTCTCACAGAAGATTCGCTTTAATAGTTAAAAAGCCTTGAGAAGAAATTTCACCACATTTAAAAACATGTACTCATATCAGCTGGTTTCAGCTATTAATTATAAGCATATGGCTTTTTAAAAAATTGATTTCTCTCTTTGCTCCTCATTTTTGTTGTTTTCTTTGTCGTTTTTTCTCCCACTGTAGTCCCCTTCAGTGCGATGCTGCTGTTCTTGGTGATGGCAGGAAACACAATGGCGGTATCCACCTACCAGCTGGATGAGACCGTTTTCCTCTCTGCATGTCTGTATGAAGCTTTGTTGATCGCCCCAGAAGAATTATACTGTCTCTTAAAAATGATGTTGAAAGATTTTCTTGCCTATAGTATTAACCTGGAATAACAGTCATAAACATTAATATTATGTCTTAAACATAGTATAGATAATAGATAATACTAATATTAATAGCATTAACATTATGTCATAAAAAGAGACTTATAAATATGTTTGTCTTATTAAAAAGTAAAAGATTGGTGAATATGATGATACTATATCAAATATTTGATATTCTTTAGAATTCAAATAGATAAAAAGTAAGTTGAGAGCACAAGTATTTTTTGAGCTAAGGTCAGCAAATACAAATGATTGGTTATTGAGCACCCACAATGTGCCATATTCTTTTTTTTAGATTTTATTTATTTATTTAAAAAGCAGAGTTACAGAGAGGCAGAGAGAGAGAGAGAGAGAGAGAGAGTTTTCCATCCGCTAGTTCACTCCCCAGATGGCTGCAATGGCCGGAGCTGAGCCAATCTGAAGTCAGGAGCCAGGAGCTTCTCCTGGGTCTCCCACATGGGTGCAGGGGCCCAAGCACTTGGGCCATCTTCCACTGCTTTCCCAGGCCACAGCAGAGAGCTGGATCGGAAGTAGAGCAGCTGGGACTTGAACCGGTGCCTATATGGGATGCAATCACTGCAGGAGGCAGCTTTACCCAATACACCACAGCGCTGGCCCCCAATGTGCCATATTCTAAACAGCTCACCTTTAGTCTTTCCTCAACTCTGCAAAATGAGATAGTTTTTCAAATATCTCATAAGAACACTAAAGTTCCAAGAGTTGGAGTGAGTTGTCCAGGCTCATAGTGTTGTGAGGTGTTAGAACTGGGATCATCTGACCTCACTGTGACCTTAGTTCAGAGGTTGTGGGACAGACTGGAATAAAAGTTTGAGTTTGATTCTCTGCTTTCTCCCTATTGGCTATATGATGGACCATCCACTTTAATTTAATTTGTATTTGTATTTGAGATGATAGACAATTATAGCCGTAGAGCTTGATAACTTAGAGTTTTGCAGTTAGACATGGACTCTGCTATTGCCTAACTGCAAGACACTCAGCAAATTGAGTAATCTCTTCCCAAATGTAGAAAAGCAGTAATAATAGTAATTGTTTCATGGCAGTGTTGTGAGTATTAGATAAGATACACTGTCTGGCTCATAAGAAAGCCTATATAAGTGAGGGATATTATTTTTGCTCATATTTTTGAATTCTGAAGCCTTATTTTAAGGATTAATGATTGTACTTTAAGATTAGGAAATGAAAAATACATGTTGTGTTAGACTTGATTTCTAGATATAGCTTCCTAATAGCAGTATTACCACAATGCCTATTTAGTTCCATTTTAGCATTTAATAAATGAAAATACAAAAATTCATTTTCTTTTGTTAGAAATTAAACCCAAGTTTTTTGTTTTGATCAGTGTCTTTTACATTATTATTATTTTTCTCAAAAAGGAGACTCCAATAAACTGCTCAGCTAACTAAATATATACATACATATGTGCATGTGTATATAAATGTGCGTGTGTATATACATATGTGTATTAAAGCAACTAAGCCTTTGGGCATAAAATAAAATGTCTTCATCATTAAACTCTTAAGATAATGCAATAGTTTGGGACATGTATAGAGATCTGGATGTTTTCTGAAATAATTTAAGACAGGAAATTTGTCTGACTGAGGAGGATGGAAGGACACTAGACACTGTATTGTATCTAGTATTTACTGTATTGTATACTGTACTGTATAATATGTATTATATATTGAACTATATAGTGTATTGTATTGTATCACAGATGGGATCCTGAGATTCAAAGGAAGTTAAATAATGTACCCAAATCACACAGCTAGTAAGAGGTATGGCCAGGTATCCTAAATTGGACTGTCCTAAGTTGCTGTCCATGTTCTCATAGCTCCTCAAGCCATTTCCATTTTAAAAGCAAATACTCACAAAAACTAGCATGAAATGGGGGAGATAAAGAAAAACACTTCAATCAAGCTCAATGGAGTGAACAAAAGGAGAACTCTGAAAATGAAACTTTCTCGTCTTTTTTTATTTTTATATTTTTTTAAAGATTTATTTATTTGAAAGAGTTACACAGAGAGAGGAGAGGCAGAGAGAGAGAGAAAGGTCTTCCACCCACTATTTCACTCCCCAATTGGCTGCAACGTCTGGAGCTGCGCCGATCCGAAGTCAGGAGCCAGGAGCTTTCTCCAGGTCTCCCAGGTGGGTGCAGAGGCTGAAGGACTTGGGCCATCTTCCACTGCTTTCCCAGGCCACAGCAGGGATCTGGATTGGAAGTGGAGCAGTTGGGACTAGAACCGGCACCCATATGGGAATGCCGGCACTATAGGTGGAGGCTTAACCCGCTACACCACAGCGCCAGCCCCAACTTTCTCATCTTGAGACACAGCTAACCTCCCTTCCATAAACATGGTTCCTGAAGACTCATTAATTAAAGGAATGGTCTTATTAAAGGAACAGCCATTAGGAGGCAGAGAATTAACAAAGAGCAAGATGAATGATTTTCTTCCTTTGCATTTGTGTGGAACCTGAGGACACCTAGAATCATCCCGCTATTAAGTAGGCTTGCCCATTGCTTAGGGTAGGCTGCCATATTATCTCCTCCTGATTTGAATGCATTACATTTGTCTTCATCTTATGTCTGAAAAGGGGGGATAACAGATAGCTTACTGCTGTCCATTCTAGTATGCAACTGTCTTATTGATTTCTCCTGGAGGAACTTGCTGACTTCAATAGATGATATAAGAATAAAAGAATGTATCTGTTCCTGTTGCTCGAGGGCAGCTAGGTGTGTGTCTTTTTTATCCTCCAGCCGTGCAGACCCCCAAGCATTTTTCATAATGCATATGGTTTCTCCATTTGAGCCATTCTCTCATCTTCAGATACCTTGTAGCACTTCTCCAATGAGGCTGCGGTTTGCTGCCTCAGCAAGTCCCCTATAAAACGTAAAACTTTTATGTTTAATACTGTGTGGCCACTAGGGTCTGTCTCATAAGTGATAAACATGATGAAACATAGAATTTTGTCCATTTCTGGTACTATTTAATCTTTCATTAAAAAAAACAAATAAATCTAAGAAATAAAAAGGTGTGGATTTTAGAATACAGGATTTTAAGTGTCTATTTTAAACATGAAGAATGAATTTATCTACCTCTCAATTTGGGTCTTAGCAATATTAGCTTCAGGGGCTTTAAGGAATCACATGGGAAAAAGAAAAATTGATATGGAATTAAAACTGCTATTTTTCAGTCCATGTTCTTCCATTTGATAGCTTTAGAAAGTAATTTCCCTGTTTAAGTTTTAGTTTCTTAATTTACAAAACAGCAATAATGATGCCTACTTTCTTACCTTACAGGGTACATTGGGATAGTCAAGTGAAGCTGTGCATAAATTACTTTCTAAATCATGATTCTACAATAGTGTAAGGTATTACTTTTCTTTTTCTGAGAGCTATATATGTTTGGTTTTAGAAATGCCAGTAGTTTTATAATTCCTGGTTAACAAGATGAGTGAGCAAACATGTATGGAACCCAATTAAATGAGCAACATGGTGCTAGACATTTAGAAAACTTTTCCAACTTCCCTGTTCTGAGGATATAACAGGGCCTGTGGGCAGGTCCAGAGGCAGTCAGAAACCTAACCAAGAACTTCATACATTTATCAATATGCTGTATAATCCTACTATTTTCTGTGTGCAGCATGATATGAGAAATTTGGAGGCCCTGCTAGGATGATTAAAAACCCAATGCACATATATTTCCTGTTTCTTTGAAGGTTATAATCTGGTAGAGCAGCAGACTGGATACTTCAAATAACTTAAAAATAATTACAAACTCCACTATTGAGTTTAAAAGGCTAAAGTACTGCTTGGTAACCACTTTAATGGGAAATATTCAAATTGATGGAATGAAATAAATCGACTTTAAGCAGGTTATGGGTATGAATTACATTGAAAAGAACATGGTCCTGACTAGAATTGAAGATAGGTCACAGAAGATGGGACAGGGGAATGCAAGGAGTTGGTGCTGATAGCATTGATGCTTTGAATGGATCAAGGTGGAGGTTAGTCTGTAGAGCTGCATTGTTATTATTTGGGGCAAAGTTGTGAATATTGTACTAGAGAGTGCGGATTTATCCATGGCTATGTTAGTTTCCTGCTAGTACTATTACCAAACATTTGGTGACTTCAAATAGTCTTAATGTACTGTGTTACAATTCTAGAGGTTTTTTATGCCTGGGATAGGTTGACACAACTGTGTTCTTTATGCAGGCTCTGGTGGAGAATCCGTTTCCTTGCCTTTTAAGTAATTTTGTATGTCACTTGCATTTATTGGCTCCTAGTCCTTTTCTCACATCACTCTGACTCCTGTCTCTGAAGTCACATCGTCTTCCCTCAGGCCCTGACCTTGTCTCTCCTTGAAGAACTATTGTGATTACATTCTGGATGTGTAGATAGTCTAGACTCAATTCTATCACATCATTTTTGTCATTTAAAGTAACAATTTTATACATATAGGGGATCAGAAAGTGAACATTTTTTGGGGGAGTGATTAGGAATACTATTTAGTCTGTATCAGCATTGTTAATACGTGGTTTTGACAGCTTCTTGAAAGGAAGGTGAGATGACTGTGATTCTCACAAATGATGCTCTGTGTGTGTGTGTGTGTGTGAGTTGGGAATAGGTGGAGGAGCAGGTAATCACAGATATTAATGTGCTCAGATCCAGGCAATGTTGTCTTGAAACACAATATTTTAATGATAAGCATTGTGGTATAGCAAATAAAGCCACTGCCTGCAATGTCAGCATCCCATGTGGGTAGTGGTTCCTGTCCTGGCTGCTGCACTTCCAATCCAGCTCCCTACCAATGGCTTGGGTAAAGCAGTGGAAGATGACCTAAGTCCTTGGGTCCCTGCCACCCACTTGGGATACCGGATGTATCTCCTGGCTCCTGCCTGGCCTAGCTACAGATATTTTAGCCATTTGAGGAGTGAACTAATAGAGGAAAGATTCTCTCTCTCTCTCTCTCTTTCTCTCTCTCTCTCCTCCTGTCTCTTCCTCTGTCTCTGTAATTATGATATTCAAATTAATAAATAAGTCCTTCAAAGATAATATTTTATGTGTGACCAGATATACTGTAAGTTTGCGAATTGTAAGACTTATATCTCTCACTGTTGCTTACCAATATGTCAGGCATATATTAGATTCATAACAAATCAGTGAAGTAATATTGAGGAAGTAATTATCCTCACTGTGGCAAGAAAAGTGGTATCTAGTAGGCAGAAAAATCAGTTTTTAAAAATTTTTATTTATTTTAAAGGCAGAATTAGAGAGGGAGATATTGAGAGACAGAGACAGAGAAATCTTCCATAAGCTGGCTCACTTTCCAATGGCTGCAACAGGAGAGTGGGGCGATCTGAAGCCAGGAGGCAGGAACTTCTTCTGGTTCTCCCACATGGGTGTAGAGACCTAAGCACTTGGGCCATATTCTGCTGCTTTCCCAGACACATTAACAGGTAGCAGAATCGAAAGTGGAGCAGTCGGGACTCGAACTGGTGCTCATATGGATGCCTGCACTGCAGGCAGTGGCATTACCTGCTATACCACAGTGCCAGCCTCAGAAAAATGGATCTTATTCTATGGATGTTTAGCTGGAATAATTTAGGGAGTGAAAGTCTGTGTAAACAGCAATGGTGGTGGGTAGACTGCCAATGATAAATGGAGTTTACCATCTAATCATATAGAAAAAAAAATCAAGTCCTTACCTCCCACCATACGAAAAAAATGCAGATTATCATATTTTGGAAATTAATACATGGGAACTGGTGAATAATTAATAATATTATGGTGAGAAAAGCATTTGCAAGAAAGTCATCTTTATAGAAAAACACATTATAAAAGAGTAATAGATTTGATTAAGGAAAAGGGAAGGTAATAGTAATTAATCTGGAGGGATGTTTAGTTTGCATCTCAGCTTTTCCAGATAACCAAAGACAATCTAATCATCGACCCAATTTTCTCTCCTCTATTCCTTCCTCTTTTAGGGAAGTTGTATATTTCTTGTTAGAAATCCTCACTGTACATAGTAAATGCATGCAATAGAGAGGATTTTTTATTTTTGGATTTTAACAGATTCAATATAGATCTTAGATATAATTCTAAGAATAATGATATTCCCTTCTTCCCTCCCTCCCTTCCTCCACCCCTTTCTCTCTTACTGTCTCTGCCTTTCTCTTTCTGATTGGTTGATTTTGAACAGTAAGGAGAAGGTGGGAGGAGAGAAAAGTGGAAAGAAGGGGGCAGGGTGTTTCAGGTTAACTGGAAAGAGTGAGTACTCAGACTGGAGACTGTAATGTGGGGAAGCCAGGGTATACTCTTTCCACTTCCACAGGTGGAGGCAGAGGCAGAGGCCCAGGTGCCTGGTTACTCTAAGTGTTTATTATTAATGGTGCTGTGGTTGATTAATCATAAAAAATGTCCAGTTTAGCGAAAACAGGATTTCATGATGAAGGTGTTTAACAGTGAACAGGGAACAATGGGAGTTTCAGTGTTTACAGGAAGGACTTGTTTACTTGGAAGCCGGGATTAAGAGAACAATCACACGTGGAGGGGTCTTGAGGGGACTAATTATTAACTGGGGTGAACGTCCACTTGCTGTTTCCAGGAGCCCACAGCATTTCCTTAGCTGCCTCAGCATTATGCCAAACGACCTTTGGCATAGACATAACTTTGCAGTCTGACCAATCATGCCTTCAGCAGAATTCAGACAATGCAGTGGTCTCCAAAACCAAAGCCTTTAGTAGAATTCAGGCCCTGTGGTGGTCCCTGACAGCAGGGAAATGGAGATGGAGAAGAAATCAAACTAAGTGGTCTCGTCTTTAAGGAGGATATTTTCTGAGGTCTGTGGGGGAGTTAAACCAGTGCAACTTCTGACTTACAATTTTCTTTATTGAATGGAAGAGCTAACTCCAGGGTGTGTCCAATAGGGTGATAATCCATCCAGATCCACATGCTTTAGTGCAGTGGGTGGGGCAAATCCCTCAAGATAGGGCATATCTTGGGGCATAAAGAAGAGAGAGAAGAGTTTCACCACTTGATAAATCCTAGCACTCACACCATCATCCCAAGGACCCAAACGTTCTCCTAACTACTCTTCATTACTTGATGTGTTCCCTCTTTCACAAATCTTTTTTTTTTTTTTTTAGTTTTAGTTTAGTTGAGAAGAAGAGAGAGAAAGGGAGGGAGAGAGAGAGAGAGAGAGAGACACCTTCTGTCTGTTGATGTATTCCCTAAATGCTTACAATGGTTGGGGTTGAGCCAAGTGAAGCCAGGAGCCAGGAACTCAATCCAGATCTCCCACACGGGTGTGAGGGACACAGTAACTCAGTCATCACTTGCTACGTCCCAGGGCACACATTAGCACCAAGTTGGAATCAGGAGCGGAGCTGTGATTCAAAGCCAGGAGCTCTGAGTAAGATGCAGGCATCTTGACTGGCAACTTAACGACCAGGCCAAACCCCTGTCCCCACATAATTTGTGACAAACATTTCAAACGTTTTTCACTGGGATAGTAATCTTTTGGCAGCATGAATTTTTTTCACAAGACTCATATGATTTTAGAGTGGTCCTATAGGCAAAATTTTTTCTCTTAGGTAGAATTAACCACAGATGGAGACAAATAAGTCCTAGAAGGCCGATGAAACTAGTGAATTCCCCAGTGTTTACTATTTCTTTTCTAACTGTGTGAAGATGATATCACAAAGGAAACCCAAAAGGCACAGACTCATCTCAATGGAATCTGTGGTTTCAGACGCAGGGAACTTAGTTAAATGAAACTTGCATTTCCCACAGCTGTGCCTAAAACGTCCCATGGCAAGAATCTTTTCATCACTGCTTAGTGAAGGCATCTGCTAGTTTATAGCTATGGTCAGTGTTGTCAGCAGAGGAAGCAATTAAGATAAACATATTAGACTAAATATGATAATAAATCAAGGTCATTTGTGTTAAAGACTGAATTTTAAAGCATCGACTATAAGCAAGAGTGATGATGCTGAGCTTAACAAATATTTCAAAGGAGGAATTTCAAAGAAATATATTTTAATTGATTTAATAATTATTATCACTACTAGAATAATAGCAATCTAATTCTATTGTGTTTCATGTCTGTAGAAAAATTTTTACAAACAGCCTGTCTGTGGAGAATGTGATATGTTAAGTAGAATTAGAGATAAATGAATCAAGTTAAGAATTCATAGGACTATTATTTAATAGAATACTATAGATTTGTCTTGGTGATTAATACCTAATATCAATTATCATTAAAATTAATTGATTTATTTTAAAGGCAGAGATAGTGTGTGTGTGTGTGTGTGTGTGTGTATGTGTAGAGAGAGAGAGAGAGAGAGAGAGAGAGAGAAAGAGAACCTGCTGTTTCACTCTCAAATGGGTGCACCATTAGCGACTTGGTTGGGTCAAAACCTGGAACCAGAAGCCAGGAACTCAAGCCAGATGGCAGGGAACAAGTTACTTGATCTTTCACCTGCTAACCCTCAGGATCTGCAGTAGCAGGAAACCAGGAGCAGAAACTGGACTTGAACTCTGGTACTCCAATATGAGATGCAGGCATTCCAGGTGATATCTTAATCATCACACAAAATGCTTATCCCTAAAGTATCATTTTGGGGGCCAGCACTGTGGCGCAGCAGGTTAACATCCTGGCATGAAGCACCGGCATCCCAAATGGCAGCCAATTTGAGACCCAGCTGCTCCACTTCCAATCCAGCTCTCTTCTATGGCGTGGGACAGCAGTAGGGGGTGGCCCAAGTCCTTGGGACCTTGCACCCGCATGGGAGACCTGAAGGAAGCTCCTGGCTCCTGGCTTTGGATCAGTGCAGCTCTGGCCATTGTGGTCAGTTGGAGAATGTACCATCGGATGGAAGACCTCTCTTTCTGCTTCACCTCTCTCTGTGTAACTCTGACTTTCAAATAAATAAACAAATCTTTTTTTAAAAAAAGTATCATTTTGATGTGGATTATTCCAACTGATGGGGTTAATAGCTTTAGTCTTCTTGGACATCTTATGATTATCACAACATGTAACATATTTGGATCTTTGTACATGTCACCCAAATTCTTTAAGATTAAATTTTATTTATTTAATAATGGTTTGTGGTACTTTATCTCTAGAATTCTCAACTCTAAACTTGAATAATTCCAATAGTCCTTGAGGATTTATAGGACATTGTACAAGGGGGCTTCAAAAACAATGTGGAAAAATGGAATTAAAAGATTAGTGCATGGCCGGCACCGCTGCTCAATAGGCTAATCCTATGCATGCGGCGCCAGCACACTGGGTTCTAGTCCCGGTCGGAGCACCAGATGCTGTCCCAGTTGCTTCTCTTCCAGTACAGCTGTGGCCGGTGCACCGTGCTGATCTGATGGCAGGAGCCAGGTACTTATCCTGGTCTCCCATGGGGTGTAGGGCCCAAGTACTTGGGCTATCCTCCACTGTACTCCCTGGCCACAGCAGAGAGCTGGCCTGGAAGAGGGGCAACCAGGACAGAATCCGGCGCCCTGACCGGGACTAGAACCCGGTGTGCCAGCGCCGCTAGGCGGAGGATTAGCCTAGTGAGCCGTGGCGCCGGCCGCCATAGTGTAATTCTAAGGCACATCTTTGCCCCCCAGTTTTAATGTTTATGAAATTTTGATCAGTCATTACATGCAATGGCATTCCATATTAAAATCCTTAGAAGTATTTTCCCTTAAAGTCATCTAGAAAAATAATGGTTAACTTTATTCTCTAAGGAGTGTGTGGGTTGGTGAAATTCAGTGTATGTCAGGCTAACTGCTGTGTCCTGAGGCTACCTGGTCCCTACTCTTATAATACTTCCATTTTGAAAGTCTCACCAAGTAAAGAAGTGCTACAATTGCACAATGCAATGAAG
The DNA here is from genome assembly GCF_051225735.1 of Oryctolagus cuniculus. NCBI lineage: Eukaryota > Metazoa > Chordata > Mammalia > Lagomorpha > Leporidae > Oryctolagus > Oryctolagus cuniculus. Next base: position 134,550,404 of record NC_142870.1, read on the forward strand.
TCACTTCAATACAGCCTGTCCTCATCTGGTAACAGCCTTACGATTACCTCTAGCCCCTCTCCACTTGGCACGAGCTTCCTAAAAATCATGTGTAATTGCTTGGGTAAGTTGTGTATGATTTAAGACAATAGACTAATTTAAAAACATTGTTTTTGGGATAATATTCAACACCAGTGAACAACTCATGTAGATGAGTGGAAAAATGTGAGTGCTTTCTTCATATAAATATTTGCCAGAGATGAAATACTTACTTTCCTGCTTCTGCTCCAAATGTACTGTCTATTTTATGTGGTCATTTAATCTTCATTGATGGCTTTTTAAATTTCTATTCATCACTTTTGCTTTTGCTTGTCTCAATCTGTAAATCATTGCCACTCTATCTCTATAACATGTTTAAGCTAAAAATTGTTTCTTTTGGCCTCAGGTACTTTCAGTATAGTCTTGTGTTCAGAAATCGGATATGGATTGTCATGAGGTTATAGGTAACATTATACTTTTATATATTTGTACTTCTTGGGAACCATAGCTATCACATGAGTGTTATGCCCGAAATAGCCAGAGCTGCTCTGTAAAGATGACTTGCTTTCTCTGTTACAAATGCTCGAAGAAGCAGAATAGGTGAGTATGAGGGAGGAGGAAAGGCACAAGGAAGAAGTATGGGTGAAGTGTTAGGTGAGCGAGATAGTAGGCAACCGAAATAGTAGTAGTAGCTGGAGGAGAGAAGAGTAAACCAACCCTCAAGCTGAATGTGTCAATATGAGGACAGGTACTAGGCATAGCTACTCATGCACTCATGTGTTGTTTGCTCAGTTATAGAAAAACACATGAAAGAAAAGTCGAAAGTAAAGAAACCTTTTTAAAAATATTTATATATTTATTTAGAAGTCAGTTACAGACAGAGAGATAGAGAGAGGGGTGAGAGAGAGAGAGAGAGAAACTTCCATATGTTGGTTTACTCCCCAGATGACCACAATAGCTAGGAGGTTGGTCCAGGCCAAAGCCAGGAGCCAGGAGCTTCATCTGGGTCTCCCACATGGTGGTAGGGGACCAAGTACTTGGGTCATCTTCCACTGCTTTTACTAGGCACCTTAGCAGGGAGCTAGAATGGAAGTGAAGCTATACCACAAGACAAGTTCCAAGAAAATCTTGATACTTATATTTTATTCTTTTCTACCTGTGCACATATTTTTTCATAGTAGAGGAATTATAGATATGTTTCCATACTTAGGTTTTCTGCTAAACTTTGCACCTTGTATAAAATACTTCTGCATTCTTTATTATGAAACTAACAAATGAATCGTTCATTCATTGGACAGATAGATTCTGAGTGCCTCCTACATACTTGGGTTTGCTATTAGCATTGAGTAGAACTGGCAGAACTTGCATAAGGTTTTTAAAGTGGAAAACTAGTGTAATTAACTATTCCCACATTGCTAGGCATTTAGATGGTTTCCAAATTTCTCTTAAGAGAAACTGTTTGATATATCATTTCCTCATTGCCTCTGTATCATTTCCTTAGGATATACTGCCAGAAATAGAATTGCTTGCTGAAGATGGGAGCGTCTTTGAATAAGCGAGAAGGAGGAATCCTGATTTATAGTTAGTTTTAGTGTATCCACATCAAAATGGTTATTTCCTCACAAAGAATGCTACAATGAATATCTTTGGATGATAAGATGTTTAATATAGAAATAGAGAAGTATTTTAAAACTATATATGAGTTGTTTGACAAATAATTAGCTTGAACCATTCATATTATATTAATAATGTTTAAGATCTTCTAATGGAAAAGTTAGCTTTAGTTCTTAAAAATGAAATTAAGGAACACAGATTTCCCTTGTAAATCTTTGGAACTGATAAGTTGGGTTGGGTCAAATATAAATGTAACTTCACCAAAGTTAAACAGCTTTATGGAAAATGCTGACATTCTCCTTGTTGAAGAATCCTCAACTTCAAACAAATCCTGGAATAAATCACTTAGAACTAATCATAACTTATTTAAAGGATGTAACAGATGATCTAAGAAGTACTTTGCTTTCTGAACCCCTATGATCACAAATTAATTCTTGCTTACATTGTGGTATGTAGGAATTTAGAGACATTACTCACACACATCACATGCTCATTAGTGAAAGTTAAAATCCTTATAAAAGTGCACAGACATGTGAACATCAGACATTGCTTAAGGCATTTCTGATATATCCCTCTTACATAACCACCTCCAAAGCTTTATGGACATACTTTGTAGCCATCCCATGAGGCATGGCCATGGACATATCAGTTACCTTATTCATAGGACAACTAAAAATGAATACAAAGTACAGCTATGGTATCAGCATTAACATTTTAAGTATAAATATAATTGACAAGTCAGTAATAACTTTATAGAAGACTAAAGTGGTGGAACAATTTTAAAACCAAAGTAAAACCAGAACAAAAGCCTATAACAAAGTATTTATCTTTCAGGGAGATATTTTTGATCATGTATGATATACTACTCCCCATAACATGATAAATATTAAGCTGATTTTCATAATTTTTTAGAAAGCAATGTTATTAAAGAGAGAATATTAGAGAGAATTTTATCTGAAGACAGTGCTTGCACAAATATATATGTAAAAGTTACTAGACAGTAAAAAATTAAAAATAGTATATTTCAGATGGCCTAATGTGATATGTTCAAATTTACCTATAGAATTTACTGTAAAAAATAGTATGGCCTCTAAGAGCACAATAAAAAATAAAAACAAACAGACCAAAGTTAGCAGAGGGAAGCATATGATAAAAATCAGAGTAGAAATAAATGAAACAGGGATCAGAAAAACAATAGAAAAGATGAATGAAACTAAGGGCTATTTTTTCAAAAGATAAAATCAACAAACTTTAGCTAGACCAAAAATGAAAGAAAGAAGATCCAAATAAATAAAATCAGAAGTAAATAGGGAGTCATTGTAACTGATACCACGAAACACAAAGGAATATAAGACACTACTGTGACCAATTGCACACCAACAAATTGGATAGTCTGGAAGAAATGAATGAACTCCTAGACACATACAACCCACCAATATAAGGTCAGGAAGAAATAAGAAATCTGAACAAACCAATAATGATTTAGGAGACTGGATTTTGCTTTGACATGAGACTTTTATTACTGATTCATTCTCTTTACTCATAACTGATCCAGTCTTGGTAGGTTGCATGTGTCTAAGAATCCATCCATTTCTTTTAGATTATCCAATTTGTTGTTGCATACTAGTCTTTAGTATATATTTTTAATATATACTATATATATATATACTATATATATTTTAATATATACTATACTAAACTAATCTTCTAAATTATCCAATTTGTTGTTGCATACTAGTCTTTAGTATATATTTTTAATATATACTATATATATTTTAATATATACTATACTAAACTAGTCTTTAACTAGTTTATGTTTTTATGATATCACCTGTAATGACTATCCTTTAATTTTTGATTTTATTTATTTGAGACTTCTCTTTTGTTCTTAGTCTAGCTAAGGGTTTAAAAAAATCAATAAAAATTCAAGGTTCTGATAACTGCTAAATTCTACCACATATGTAAAAAATTAATAACAACCCTTCTCAACCTCTCCCAAATTTTAAAGTGGAGGGAAAATTTACATACTCATTTTGTAACTGAGTAATAGCCTAATACCAAAGTTAGATGAGGATATTACCAGAAAAGAAAATTACAGGTCAGTATCTCTAATGAACACACACACACACACACACTTTCTCAACAAAGTACTAACTGACAAAATTCAACAGTACATTGCAAGGATCATTCACCATGATTAAATGAGATTTATTCCATAAATGCAAAACAATTTCAACATATATACAACTCAGTAAATGTGATAAACTACATTAATGGAAATATAAACATCTCAAAAGATTCAGGAAAATACATGAAAAACATGAACATCTTTTCAAACAAAACTCTCAACAAACTTTATGTTAAAGGAATGTATCTTGACTTCATAAAGGCCATAAATGGCAAGCCCATAGCTAACATCATTCCTCATATTAAAAAGTTGGGTGGGCATCTGGCCTAGTTGTTAAGATGCTGGTTGGGAGGCCAGTGTTGTGGTATAGTGAGTAAAGCTGCCTGCAGCACTGGCATCCCATATGGGCGCCAATTTGTGTCCCTGCTGCTCTACTTCCAATCCACCTCTCTGCTATGGCCTGGGAAAACAGTAGAGGATGGACCAAGTCCTTGGGTCCATGCACCCACATGGGAAACCTGGAAGAAGTTTCTTGCTCCTGGCTTCGGATTGACCCAGCTCCAGCTGTTGTGATCATTTGAGCGGTGAACCAATAGGTGGAACACCCCTTTCTCTCTCCCTCTGTCTCTCTGTCTCTCTGTCTCTCTGTAACTTTACCTTTCAATAAATAAGTAAATCTTTAGGGGCCAGCAGCACCCTGGCGCAGTAGGTTAATCCTCTTGCCTACAGTGCTGGCATCCCATATGGGTGCTGTTCTAGTCCCGGCTGCTCCCCTTTCAATCCAGCTCTCTGCTGTGGCCTGAGAGAGCAGTGGAGGTTTACCCAGGTGCTTGGGCCCCTGTACCCGCATGGGAGACCAGGAGGAAGCATCTGGCTCCTGGCTTCAGATGGGCTCAGCTATGGCCATTGAGGCCATCTGGGGAGTGAACCAATGGAAGGAAGACCTTTCTGTCTCTCCCTCTCACTGTCTGTAACTCTACCTCTCAAATAAATAATAAATTCTTAAACAAAAAAAAGGAAGTTTTTAAAAAAAATAGTGATTGGGATGCCTGCATGCTACATTTTAGTGCCTGAATTACAGTCTGTTCTGGCTCTGTATTCCATCTTCTGGCTAATGCACACCCTGGGAAGCAGAAATTGATGGCTGAAGTTACTGGGTCTCTGCTACCTATATTGGTGCCTACGTGAAAGACCCAGATTGAGTTCCCAGTTTTTTTCTTTCACCTTGGTTCCCAGCTCTGTGGAATTTTGGGGGAGTGAAACAGCAGATGGGAATACTTTCTCTCTAATTAACTAATTATTTAATTAATTCATTTTAAAAAGTTGAAAGCTTTTCTTCTAAGATCAGTAAAATACAAGGTTACCAATTCTCAGCACTTTGTTCAACATAATACTGGAAGTGCTAGCCAGAAAAATTAGGTCAGAAAAATAATTAAAGTCATCTAAATCATAAAGGAAGAAGTCAAATTGCCTCTGTTTATAAATGTCATAACATATATAGGAAATGCTGAAGTATTCACCAAACAAACCAAATAAAACCTTGTTAAAAGTAAAGTAATAAATGAATTCATTTAAGTCACAAGATAGAAAATTAACATGCAAAAATCTGTAGTGTTTCCATACTTAAAAGAGCCATCTTATAGTTAGTAGAAGATATCTTCATGAACTACCTGAAAAAAAGTAAAAAAAATAACTTAGTTTATAATAGATACAAATAAATACTTGGAACTGTCAAAGATCTCAAATGACCTGAAGAATTTTGAGCAAAACGAACAAAGCTGGATGCATTAAACTACCTGACTTAAACTATCCTACAAAGTTATCACAACTAAAAGAACATAGTTCTGGAATAATAACTGATGCAAAGCCTATTGGAATAGAATATAGAACCCAGAAACAAATCCATGCATTTATGATCAACTGGTTTTTTTTAACATTACAATACACAATAGGGAAAGAACATTGTCTTTTGTAAATGGTGTTGGAAGAATTCTACATCCATTTTCAGAAATTAGACATTCTTTGCATAATATATAACAATATAAACTCACAATAATTAAAGGTTTAAATATAAGATCTGAAACTATAAAGCTATAAGGAGAAAATTTAAGGAGAAACTCCATGACATTGGTCTGGAAAACAATTTTTTTTGGAGGTGAGCCTAAAAATATAGGCTTAAATAGAGAAACTAGACTACATGAAACTTAAGAGCTTCTGCAAAGCGAAGGAAATAATCAAGAGGGTAAAGATACAACTCATAGACTGGGAGAAAATAGCTACAAGTCATACATCAAAAAACTGGCTAGTTAGGTTGCATATGTCCAAGACACTCTGGCAAAAAAAACCAAAAACCAAAAACCAACCAAACAAACAAAAAACCTAAATGAAAGATCTCTGCGAGTGAGATCCCAATGGAAAGAACAGGTCATCAAAGAAGGAGGTACCTTTCTCTGAAGGGAGCAGAGAGCTTCCACTTTGACTATGACCTTGTCTAAATATGATCAGAGTCGGTGAAATCAAAAGGCTTCCATAGCCTTGGCAACTCATGACAAGAGCCTAGGGTGATTACTGATGCCATAAACAAGAGTGTCAATTTGTTAAGTCAACAACAGGAGTCACTGTGCACTTACTCCTCATGTAGGATCTCTGTCCTTAATGTGCTGTACATTGTGATTTAATGCTATAACCAGTACTCAAACAGTATTTTTCACTTTGTGTTTCTATGTGGGTGCAAACTGTTGAAATCTTTACTTAATATATGCTAAACTGATCTTCTGTATATAAAGAGAATTGAAAATGAATCTTGATGTGAATGGAAGGGGAGAGGGAGTGGGAAAGGGGAGGGTTGTGGGTGGGAGGGAAGTTGTGGGGGTGGAAGCCATTGTACTCCATAAGCTGTACTTTGGAAATTTATATTCATTAAATAAAAGTTAAAAAAAAAATAAAAACTGGCTAGTGCCTAAAATATATAAGAAACACAAGCATTTCAATAATAGGAAAACAAATACTTCTATTAAAAATGAGTAAAAACAAGAATAGACTTTTTTTAAAAGAAGAAATATAAATGGTCAACATATACATAAAAATGTTTAATATCTCTAAGCATCAGGGAAGTGCAAATTTAAAGCAAAATGAGATATCACTTTATACCTGCTAGAATGGTTATTTTCAAAAAGATGAAAAGTAAGCATTTTCAAGGCTGTGTAGACAAAGGAATGCCTGTACATTGTTGGTAGAAATATATATTAGTACAGCCATCAAAATGTATAGTGATTCCTCAAAAACCTAATAATAAGTTTTCCATGATTCAGCAATCTCATTGTTCGGTATATATCCACAGAAATTCAAAGCATTAGGTCCAAGAGATACCTGCATTCCTAAATTCCAATAGCAAAACATACAACTAGTCTAAGTGTCCACAGGTAGATTAATGGATAAAGGAAATGTGGTATATGCACACAATGTGCTACTATTCACCTTTAAAAAGAAAAAGGAGACGCTGTCAATTAAGATGAAATGAATGAAACTGGAGGATGCTATATGAATAAAATAAGAAAAGACACAAAGGACAAATACAGCATGATCTCACTTACAGGTGAAATACAAATAAAATGGAAATTGTAGAAGTAAAGAATAGAAAGGTGCTTACCAGGAGCTGAGGGATTAAGAGGGGCCAGGAACATGTTGTTTGAAGCATATAGGTGGCATAAATTCAAGAGATCTATTGTCCAATAAGGTGATTGTAGTTAATAACATTATGCTGTATACTTGAACATGACTAAAAGAATACATAATGTATTCTCACTGCAAAAAATAGCTATGTGAGGGAATGCACATAAACATATTAATTATTTGGTATAGCCATTTGATAGTGTATACATATTTTAAAGCATCATGTTGCATGCCATAAATACACACAATTTTAATATTCCTATTAAAAATTTAATTAATGCTTAAAGCATTGCATAATCAAATTTTTGTTACAATTGAACTTTGTGGAAAGAAGTTCTCTATCAATCATGTAGAGATTTTTGCATATAACTCTATAATTAAGTTAAAATGGATTATGGAAATGTCCCACTTAACTAGGAGATTAACCTCAGCATGTTCAGCCATCTAGAACATACTCAGGGTTTGTATCCTGTTGTTTTTCTCAGAGCTCATTCACTGCATAAGTCACTATTGATAGGAGACCCATATGTGTGTTATTCTAGCTTCATGGAAGTTTTGATTTTATAGTTATTATGCTCTCCATAGCTTTACAAGGATCAAAGTCAGGTTTCTGTTTCACTTGAAAGTGTAAGAGTAGATCTGACTTTGTTAGTTTTCACTAGAGTTGTATTAGGTAACTATGAATAAGATACATCTCTCAAATGGGAAGCCAGGAATTACAAGGAATGTTGCAAGAAAACTAGAAAGGGAAGACTTGGTCTTTGACTTTGAATGTTATGAAGACAAATTAATATGCAAAGTATGTTTTAAAAGCGGAACTGAAGATACTTCCAACTCTTCTTATGCGGGATACTGTACTTTCCTCCTAACTCTCAGCTCTGTCTTCAATCTTGTTCTCCTTTTCCTGCATTCAGTACCCAACCCGTATTCAAAACTGTGTTCAAAGACCCAATTCTGTCCTTGCTTAAATCTTCACTAATTCTCAATGAGTGCTTAATGCATTTAGTTTTTTCTTCTTTAATCACAGCCATATATTTCATCTTTCTTTGTGTCACTACTTCAACATTATACTCCAGTCATACTGAATTATTTGCAGTACCCTAGTTGTATCCTGCTCTCTCAACCTTGGAACTCTGTAGATGCCAGCTTTCTCTTGTATTATTTAAAAATCTCTGGACTGTAATTTGTAGACACTCCAATACAACTGTCTAAGATAATATATATTTTAAATATCAGGACATTTAGGACAGCCTCCCATAACAGAATTTGCTTCATAAAGTAATCAAGGAGTCCAGTTATTTCTAGTTTTCTATTATAATTTTGGTCATCAGATTTTTCTTCACACTGAAGCAAGATGACTATATCAGCTCCAGACACTATATCAGTATGCAAAGGTGTGCAAAACAAGAAGAGAATCAGAATTTGGTCAGATAATCCTTCTGGAATTTCTGGAATTATCCTAAGGCAAGTATTCCTCAAGAAAAAGGGATTTTTCCCCACATCAGACATTAATCCATGTCTGAAAATATTTTTGTTTGTCACAGTTTGTGTATTCATGTGTTTGGGGGGTGGGAGTTTGTGTGTTAATGCCATCTAGTGGGTGGAGGCCAAGGGTGCTGATAAAGATTTTACAACATACAGGACAGCCTCTTTTCCTTACCCCTCCAAATAAAGAATTATTTAGCATCAAATGTCAATAATGACCTGGCTGATTAAATCTTCTTAAACCAGCCAAGACCAGTACTGAATCTGACTATGAGGTTTGCTTCTTCCAGGGGACCACTGAGAGGATGTGTGGGAGAGGGAAGGATGTCTGAGCAAAACTGGGATTCTACTTAGAAGTAACATCAGGCCGGCGCCGCGGCTCACTAGGCTAATCTTCCACCTGTGGTGCTGGCACACTGGGTTCTAGTTCTGGTCGGGGCGCCGGATTCTGTCCTGGTTGCCCCTCTTCCAGTCCAGCTCTCTGCTGCGGCCCGGGAAGGCAGTGGTGGATGGCCCAAGTGGTTGGGCCCTGCACCCCCATGGGAGACCAGGAGGAGGCACCTGGCTCCTGGCTTCAGATCAGCACGGTGTGCCGGCCGCAGTGTGCCAACCACAGCGGGCATTGGAGGGTGAACCAATGGTAAAGGAATACCTTTCTCTCTGTTTCTCTCTCTCTCTCACTGTCCACTCTGCCTGTCCAAAAAAAAAAAAAAAAAAAAGTAAAATCAGGGAAGAACAGTGGGTTTGTGACTTGTGTCATCTACTAAATGTTGCCTGGAATTTTCTGTTTCCATTTTCTGTCAGTTGTGTAACTCATGTGTATTCTGCAGATGGCATTTTCTTTAGGAAATTGTCTCTGCATATAGTCCCTTCTCTCAATTTCTTCCTGTTTGCCAGGCTGAGTTGTCTACTTCTGATTGACTCCAAAAACATAGAGTACATTATAACATTCAGCCTTTGGAATTTAATTAATCTTTATTTTTCAATAGTGTGTAATTTCTTTCAGTGTTGGAGACCAAGTACTATTCATGCAAAAAATCCATCAAGCAGCACAGCATGTAAGTCTAGTTTACAAATGATAAGGGATTGTCTAAGAAAACTGTGCTTAATCTCAATTTTATTCAGTTGTAATATGTAAATAAATAATGACTAAATGAAGAGTAGTGAGTAGATTATGCATTGTCCCTAGAGCATGGAACTTTGTATCCTTAACATAGCAGATGTTTAATAAATAGGAGAGAGTGTAAGACTGGCATGCATACTATTATTTTTTTTAAATTTGATGCCAAAACAATAAAATATGAGAGTAAGCAGATGATACACTATCATAAATTGGATTTACTAAAGAAATTACTGAGAATGGATTAAATGACACTGTAATGCTTCTTGGTTCATTTTAAGAATAAGAAAACGTGGAGAGAGGAAAGATAAGGGAGAAGAATTTACTGAACAAACTACTTAGATGGATAAGTTGCTTTGCTGTGAGTCCTCTCAACTCCAAATGTGTATGAGTGGGAGTCTTACTTCATTCATCTCAAGGAGAAGGGTCTGGGTCTGTGGGCCCACTTGGGGAGCCCAGAACAAGTTCTCGGCAGTTAGGAGACACAAGAGGTTGACGCATGACTTGAGATTGAAAGCTTAAAGTAACCTTATCAAGCAGGATATGGATGGTGGTGTTGTGTTCCACCTATGCTTTTAGAGTTTGTCCAGGAAAATAAACCAGATATGAGACATTTAGGAGAAAGAACTGGCATAGAGTTTTTTTGTGTCTTGTTTGATGGATGATCGGAGGAGGAATGGGACCTCAGCACCAGGAAGTTGAATGGAAACATTGGCTTCTAGTGATCTTAGAAGAGTTAACAAGCACCACCCAGAGGCAAAAGGCATTCTGTCATGTAAGGGGAATTCCAGAACCGTGGTTTCTGGTGAGAGGAATCTTTAAGGAGCCCTGTGTTAATGAGATTAGGTGAGATTATTTGTTCTGTAAGTATGAACACAAAATCTACTACATTTGTTTTCCCAGCAGCAGTCCATTAACTCCTCGAATAAATTTTAAAATGTTGATAAGGGACAAAAATAAAGTTGTGGTGCAGTTACTTGAGGTTTAGGCACAATTGCTTTCCAGTATAATTAATAATACAGGATGCATCAATCCAAGCACTGGTCCATCATTCTAGACATTTTCAGAGCTTACAGTCTGGACTCAGGATGCCTCAGTTCCAGTCTTGCCTCTGTCACTTAATGCCACACAGATATTTTTAGGATAAGTGACATTACCCGTGTAGAATGCATTTCCGAATCCCTGGTTCATGAATGAATTCCTAAGAACTTAGTTTTTACTTTAGTGATATACTAACTCTGTTAAAGTTACACATTGTGGCACTGAGACCTTTTCAAAGGTGAAACTACACATTTTGGAAGCAATGGGATGACACATAGGGATTCAGATGTAACAGCCATAGGGGCCACCCTCAGTCTATCCTTACAAACCACGGAAGAGTTTGGTGAGCTTTGGAGAATTTAACCTAAAGTAATCTTAGAGGATCTGTTGGATCCATTGTTCATTACATTACATTGTTCATTACGTTACATATGTATATACTTCACAGTTTATAAAATTTTTCTCACACACATCACCTTATTTTTTTTAACTTTTATTTAATAAATATAAATTTCCAAAGTACAGCTTATGGATTACAATGGCTTCCCCCCCCCCATAACCTCCCTCCCACCCACAACCCTCCCCTTTCCCACTCCCTTTCCCCTTCCATTCACATCAAGATTCCTTTTCAATTATCTTTATATACAGAAGATCAATTTAGTATATATTAAATAAAGATTTCAACAGTTTGCACCCACACAGAAACATAAAGTGTAAAATACTGTTTGAGTACTAGTTATAGCATTAATTAACATTGAACAACACATTAAGGACAGAGATCCTACATGAGGAGTAAGTGCAAAGTGACTCCTTTTGTTGACTTAACAAATTGACACTCTTGTTTATGGTGTCAGTAATCTCCCTAGGCTCTAGTCATGAGTTGCCAAGGCTATGGAAGCCTTTTGAGTTCGCCAACTTCGATCTTATTCCGACAGGGTCATAGTCAAAGTGGAAGCTCTCTGCTCCCTTCAGAGAAAGGTACCTCCTTCTTTGATGACCTGTTCTTTCCATTGGGATCTCACTCGCGGAGATCTTTCATTTAGATTTTTTTTTTTTGCCAGAGTGTCTTGTTTAAATCACACAGCTAGAAAAGGGGCCTGTCTAGTTAAGAATTCAATATCTATTCCAATTCATGCTCAACCCATAGAATATATTTAGTCCATATCCATAACAGTCCTCTAGATGATAGAAAATTTCATGGGGATTCCCAAGAAGCGTTCAGCATTCAACTTCTTTGAGGAGTACCTCAAGTTGAAGAAGGCAACCCTGGCTTCCACTCCTGGAGCCTAACACAAAAACTTCAATGAGTGCCTACCTCTGTGACCAAGCACCTGCTACCAGTACTTCCAAAGGCTTCTAATCATCTTGACATTTCTGTGCTTAGCAGATAGGTTATTGTCATCAATACAATCATGAAAATATCTTGAAATATTACCATTCTTCTCACCACTGAAGGAATATGCTTTTTATTTTTGATGTCATTCTTGTAAGAAATAGAAGTAAGGTGAAATGTTTATGAGCATTGGTACAAAAGAGAGAAACTAAGATTTTCTGTAAGAAAATCAGAATTTCTCTTTTAGTGTTACCAGTTGGTAAGAGGATGGAAACGAGTATTTTGATGTGCAGTAGGTATTTATCTCAATTACATCCTGACAGAATCAGTGCTATTCTTTGGAGAAGTAATGAAATCAATATTTTGATTCAAAACTCTTCTGATAAGAATGTAAATAGCTGTGTATCATGTGCATTCACTAGCGGCTTAGTTTTGAAAATAATTAATAGTATCAAAGTGCATCTTTACTTTCACAGGTAATAATGCATTTTTATTTATATGACTTTTAGTATATATTAGAAAACAGGTTATATTTTCACTAATAAGAAAAATAAAGCAGTCTCAATTTAGTAGCGGTGATATGGCTGGAGACTCATGTGGGCTTTTCTCTGTCAATTTTGCATCAAGGGCTCCATAATGTGATGTGCAAGTTTTCTTAGGCAGAGTTTTCATAAAGGCACGGCTGAATTAAGCACATTCCTGAGAGAATACATTAAAGTTAATAGAAAGGAAGTATATATAAGATTAATTTTTACCGTAGTATTTAAGATTGGCTTTTGTGCATGTGGTGCACTTAACATATTTTTTGAAAGAATTCACTGGAGTCAGCTTTATGATGTAGTGGGTTAAACCTTGAGATTCTCTGCATCTTGCTTGCTAGTCCTTGGGTTTCACAAGTTTAAGCAGCTACGTTCTGTATCATGGCCACACACCTCATCTCCTTTCATCTTGTTACTGGCCTCTGATTGTTGCCGAAACATGTCAAGCTCATTTTCATATTAGGGTTCTTGAATTTGGTCTTTCCTGTTCTTGGGTGCTTCTTTAGTCAGATCTTTATTTGGCTGGTTCATTCTTGTCAATTAAAACGCAATGAAAGTATCACCTCCTTAGAGGGGCCTTCCCTGCCTGACAAATCTAAAGTCAACTTCCTGATTACACCAGTAACCTATAGACATTTTCTTTTATTTTCATTTAAGATTATTTTACTTTTTGAAAGCAGAGTGACAGGATAGAGGAATGATACAGAGAGAAAGAGAGAGAACTCCCATATACTATTTCACTCTCCAAATGGCTGCAATGGTCAGGGCTGGACCAAACCAAAGCTAGGAGCCAGGAACATCATCTGGGTCTTCCACATGAGTGGTAGGGAGCCAAGCACTTGGCTCATCTGCTGCTGCTTTCCGAGGCGCATTAGCAGGAGCTGGATCAGAAGCAGAGCCCTCAAGCCGGCGCAGAGGCTCACTAGGCTAATCCTCCACCTTGCGGCGCTGGCACACCGGGTTCTAGTCCCGGTCGGGGCACTGGATTCTGTCCCGGTTGCCCCTCTTCCAGGACAGCTCTCTGCTGTGGCCAGGGAGTGCAGTGGAGGATGGCCCAAGTGCTTGGGCCCTGCACTCCATGGGAGACCAGGAGAAGCACCTGGCTCCTGCCATCGGATCAGCACGGTGCGCCGGCCGCGGCGGCCATTGGAGGGTGAACCAACGGCAAAGGAAGACCTTTCTCTCTGTCTCTCTCTCTCACTGTCCACTCTGCCTGTCAAAACACACACACACACACACACACACACACACACACAAAAGAAGCAGAGCACTCAGAACTCTAACTGGCACTCTAACATGGGATGCTGGCATCATAGGCAGCTGCTTAAATTTTTGTGCCACAATGCTTTCCATCTTATAGGCATTTTCTAGTATTATTTCTTTCTAATTTTTAAACATGCTTGTCCTTTTCCTAACATCACTCACCTTATCTCTCCCCCTCCTCTCTTTCTCTTGCTCTCTTTGCTTTTTGGTATGTGAACTCCATGAGTGAAACTTTTTATGCTGCTTCAGGACCTCGAATGGAGCATGTCATAGGTACTTCATTATTGTTTTTGACTCTTGAACAAATAAAGCTCTTCTTGGAATAGGAGTCATACAAACTGAATCTTCACTATGGAGTATTCTCCACTCAACTTCTCACTTAACTATTAATGAATTTTTGTGCTGTTTCCTTATAGAGGCCTAGTCCAACCCTTATACAGTTTTCACTGTCCCCTTTACTTTGTTTCATAGCACATATAAAAATTTGTATTGATATTTATAGACAGAGTGCTTCAAGGGGGAAGACTATAGATTTATGCATAAGTATACCTGCATGAATGAGTATAACCACATTTGTGTATTCATATTGGGTATGCTATAAACTCTTGAATAGATGGAGAGAGAAGTCAGTATATTGAAATCTTGTTGAAGGAAGAAAGAAGCTCTTTTTTTTTGCAGGGGGTGATTTTCCTGAGTGAATGATGTGACACAGTCACCCCATATAGCAGGTGTAATTTCACTTCATAGTGATTAATGCTAAAAAAAAAAACCACTAATAAACCATGGTGTCTGAATCTAATATTCAATGAGTTATTTCCCATACTATAATAGCAAAAAGAGTTTAAATAGTGAGTATAAAGGCCTTACATCTTATATAACTTTCTGCTATGTATTATCTCATTTTATGTTAAATCTAGCACATCATGATACATTTTTGAAATAACTAAGAACCAATGTAGCAAAACACAATTATGAATCTGTTAAGGAATAAGTAAGAGATAATTTTACTTATTATCATAATTAATGAAGGATCTCACATAAGCCTTTCCAAAGAAGTTTTAAAAACTGATTTTCTTTTTTTTAAGATTTATTTATTTATTTGAAAGTCAGAGTTACACAGAGAGAATGAGAGGCAGAGAGAGAGAGAGAGAGAGAGGTCTTCCATCTGCTGGTTCACTCCCCAATTATCTGCAACGGCCGGAGCTGCGCCGATCTGAAGCCAGGTGCCAGGAGCTTCTTCTGGGTCTCCCACGTGGGTGCAGGGGTCCAAGGACTTGGGCCATCTTCTACTGCTATCACAGGCCATAGCAGAGAGCTGGATCGAAAGTGGAGCAGCCAGGACTTGAAGCGGTGCCCATATGGGATGCCAGCACTTCAGGGCAGGATGTTAGTCCACTGTGCTATAGCGCCGCCCCCAAAACCGATTTTCAGGATAATTTTAAGGATTAAACACTGGAACAGTAATTGCTTTATCATTCAAGCCATTGAGGAGTGCTTCTCTGGTACACTGACTGTCCAGGAGTGAGTGATGTGGAAACTGGGTAGGACTTAGAGGCCAGAAGTGTCAGGGGGAGACGCGTTTGTGCCCCCTTTCTGACTATGTGACTTTAAATGACATGCTTCTCTCTCGGAACTTTGATTTCCTCATCTATAATTTGGCAGAATAATATGCCCTGTGAGTTGGTGAGAATAAGATAATGTTTGTGAAACACACTCTAAACTGTGAAGTGTGTACAAATACTGGTTAGAGTTATTTTGAAAATGTTTTCCATCATGCTTAAATGGCCTTCCCTGAGTTGGAAGGGCCTGTGGATGCAGGAAGTCATGTAGAGACATGATGGTCACAAGTGCACTGTTCATGGGTGCCATAAGCCTCAAGCACAGAAATACTACTGGAAAGGATGAAATGCTAGCGTCAAAGGTGAAAAGACAATACCATTGACCTGTGAAGCCAGGAAAATGTAAATCTGAGAACTGCTCCATTACCGTTCCCCGACATGGGCTGTACACATAAAGGCCAATGCGTATGCATCTCTTTGCCACCGTATTCACCCTGACTCCATAATCCCAGCTAGTTATTGCTATGGAAGTCACATCAAACAGTTTGTAATGATCAGTGTTTTGATGATGATGGCTTTCTGTCAGTTAAAATACCAAAGAAGTCAACAACACTCAGAAAGAAGGTTGAAATTCAGAATTGGGCTTGGCATGTACCAAACAGAGGGACTGTTATCCAGAAAGGAAACTTGGAAGTCCTTGTTAAACTGGGATCCTCCTGACACAACATCCTTGGAAAGATTTTCTGTAACATCAGGATCCACCTGTATTAGTCTCTAGTGCCATGACGTGAATGTGGATTGGGGATTTCCTTAAGAGAAAAGTCTATTTTAGTCTTTTTTTTTTATTATTTGGCAGGTAGAGTTATAGGCAATGAGAGAGAGAGAGACAGAGAGAAAGGTCTTCCCAGGCCAGCGCCATGGCTCACTAGGCTAATCCTCTGCCTTGCGGCGCAGGCACACCGGGTTCTAGTCCGGTCGGGGCGCCGGATTCTGTCCCGGTTGCCCCTCTTCCAGGCCAGCTCTCTGCTGTGGCCAGGGAGTGCAGTGGAGGATGGCCCAAGTGCTTGGGCCCTGCACCCCATGGGAGACCAGGAGAAGCACCTGGCTCCTGCCTTCGGATCAGCGTGGTGCGCAGGCCTCAGCGCGCGGGCCGCGGCGGTCATTGGAGGGTGAACCAACGGCAGAAAAGGCAGACCTTTCTCTCTGTCTCTCTCTCTCACTATCCACTCTGCCTGTCAAAAAAAAAAAATAATAATAAAATAAAATAAAAAGGGTCTTCCCTCCATTGGTTCACTCCCAAAATAGCCACTATGGCCAGCCCTGCAGGATACGAAGTCAGGGGCCAGGTGCTTCCTCCCGGTCTCCCATGCGGGTGCAGGGACCTAAGCACTTGGGCCATCCTCTACTGCCTTCCCGGGTCACAGCAGAGAGCTGGCCTGGAAGAGGACCAACCAGGACGAGAACCCAGAACCCATACGGGATGCTGGTGCCGCAGGCAGAGGATTCACCAAGTGAGCCACAGCGCTGGCCCCTGTTTTAGTCTTTTAACTATTGTCTCTGTGATTTGGCCAGTTTCCAATTTTATGGCCCCGGCAAAAGGCATCCAATGAGGTTATTTTGTACATTAGATAGTGGGACAATCTTATGACATTCAGAAATGAAAGAATGTCTAAGAGATATGGTAACCAGAGTTGTCACAAAGGTAAATGAGCATGTATGTGCTTCTTCTTCCTTTTGAGGAACATAACATATTGTAGGTATTAGTAACAGAGACTGATGGATTAATTGTTTGGAAAATTTTTTTTATTCCCTCAATACTCACCATCCTAATGAAAAAGGGTTCATTACATTATCAACCTTCTGCAAGGTATTCACTGTTTATATTTTGCAAGTGAGATAATGTGATTCAACCTGTTGTATGTACTAGAAACACATTCAGAATTGATTAATGTCAACAGAATTTGACCTTCATCAGAATTCTGAGAATTGGCTTTTATTATAGGATTAAATGATATTCTTGTAGAATTTCTTTTTATGATATATATCATTAGAGCACTGAAGAGTGATTCTGAAGTTTTCTGACTCTCAATATCTTGCATTCAT
Organism: Oryctolagus cuniculus; assembly: GCF_051225735.1. Taxonomy (NCBI): domain Eukaryota; kingdom Metazoa; phylum Chordata; class Mammalia; order Lagomorpha; family Leporidae; genus Oryctolagus; species Oryctolagus cuniculus. The sequence continues at coordinate 134,568,279 of NC_142870.1, forward strand.
TTTAATATAGTTAAATTTATGGTCAAAATTTTTAGAAAATTAGGATGGATACAGTTTTCTCTTTCCATTTGCTTCTATTTATGATCACCCTGCATATATCTGAGGTTTTTCTTTCATTGTATATGTTCAGTGAAAATTCATGCATATTTTATTTAATAGGATTAATTATTAGGCTTCCACTAATTATAATTAAAGTCTCCTCAGGTAATTGTGTAAGTTAACTTTGGCAATTTACACATATAGAAGAGTATTTTGTAGAATAATAGGGCATTGTGCTGCAAGCTACAGTAAAAAGCATAAAGGGAATGAAAACAGAATAAAGGCTTTAAATTCTAAAATATTAAGCTTTTCATAAGTGTGCTATATATCTAATTGCAAATTGTGTTGCTAAATATATTACATCTGTATATAATAATGATCCTTTAATGCAAACCTTATGACAGTAGGCTTTTCTTCTAAAAATTACTTCTAAAACATATAACTGTTTCTCTCCTCTCTTAATAGATATTAGTATTCTAAGTCCTTGTTAAATAGCTTATGCTTTGGAAGATAAATACCCCCAAAATTGGTAATTTATATGCAAAACAAATGAAAAAGCCTTTCCTCAAAGCATCTCTCCTTGAATATACAAATTAAGGCTTTCTTCATTTATGATGCCTATTTTTCAGCTGTTATTTATACCTAATGGTTAGTTTATATGTTACTACATTAAGAAGTCAGTGTTTTGAAGATGCCATATGACACCAAAATGGCCATCTTTTGAAATTATGGAATGCTTCATTGCAGAGTCAGACTCTAATCTGCAACCAATTTGTGTCAGCTTTCTGCATAGAAAAGATCTCAAATCCTCTCTTAAACCAGGAATCAGCTGAAGGTTTGTCTTGGTTTCATGAGCCCAGCGCAATTAGGCGGCACGTGAATGTGGGCCACATGCGTTTATTGCTCTTCCTAGCATGTGTTACTTTGATGTGTTAGGTCGGAAGGCTCACTCTTTTCTGGGCAGCCTTCCTCCTGGGTCTTTATACTGCTTAGCAGTTGAGTCCAGACTTTGAAACACAGCCTAATTTAGAGGCGGATGCTGCAGCTGCTGCTGTCATTTCAGATGATTTTTTTTTTTTTTTGGCTTTGATGTCAGCTTAGAATCTTGGGTGTTGTATCAGTAAAGCAGCGTCTGTGATTCACAAAACAGAAACCGCACGATTTAAGCTTTTGTTTTAGCTTTTAAATTGAATTTCAACACCTTCTAAACTATCAAAAAATCATAGTTGAGCAAAAACATGTGGAATTCTGTATATTATTAGTTGAAAGAAAGGTATGAAAAAGAATATATAGCTTTCTTCGACATTAGTTTGATGTTACAAGTGCTTAATATCTGACAATCCCTGATAATAAATATGTGAAATGTAAATAAAATGTCCTTTTGTTTCATCATCTTGTTCATTTTCTGTCTGATTAATATGGACAGAGTTTGTCCTTTCAAAATGTTTGTCTCACTAATCTTTTAAGGCATTTTGTAGGCATTATTGTTATTTTGTTACTGTGAACTCTATGCCCTGTCTTAGGAGGGAGCTTACTAAATCTTTTGTGAGCAGGGCTCATAATAGACCCATGGTATCTTCATTTTCCCTGATTGAAAACCCACCAAATCTGAGAAACTGAGTCTGTTGGATTTCTAACTTGGAAATAGCTTCAACATCTCCAAGTCATCAGTTACTTGTTGTGAAGAATAGTTTTAAAATATAAAGGAAGTGGAGATTTGAGGGTTAGAGATTTGAGAGCGTATAGAACCACAGATAGATTTCTCCTTTCCTTAGTTGATGCAAGACCAAAAGGCATGGCTTTTTGTCTGTGCTTTCCTCCTTGACAGGAAGCATTTACCATCAAGGGATATCAGAACAGCACTTGCCTATTTATATACAGCTTTTTTCTTAAATAGGTTCAAAAGGAGTAAACTGCTACTGTCTATAAGCAAGAAGCACAGACATGCAGATTACTTTTTTGACATAAGATCCGCTCAATTGACAGAGAAAAACTAATGGTGACTTTGCCGTGGCATAGAGACAGGGAGGCAAGCTTATCTTCCAGTGACCAAATATTTTGTGAAGGCCAACTTTTTTTCTCATTATAGTATATTCCAAGGAAAATCCTTTAATAATTTGGCCATAAGAAATTATCTCTGTGGGAAGGAATGATATGAATTGTTGATGAGAACAAACCAAATTGTAAAATATTGGTGTATGAAAACCCTAGCTTTATTTTGACATAAAGCAATTCAAAAAAACTAAAATACTCTAAAAGGAAATGATTTAAGTAAATGCTATATAGTCACCCAGTGGAATACTATGCAGTTGTTTAAAATATTTATAAAGTTTTTTATTAATATTGAGCAACTATATAGAAAATTACCACCACAAAGTTGCATAAAATAATAAAGACACATTTGATGAGCCTGCATTTGGTTAATTGGATAGAGGGGGCTTTCCTACTTTTCTGCATATTCAAAAACATTACATTAAACCATAATTTATAAGTTTTATAAAGTAGAAATGCAAAATTACTTAAAGATATTTTTGAAGTACTTATACATGAAATATACTGTATTTACATAAATGGAATTGGTTTATTTGTTGTTTTGTAACTCTAAAAATATTTAATCTCAATCTTATTTAATTCCTTAGATTAAGCATGGAAATGCTAAATATATGAATGTATAATATAAAAAAATCTTCTTTTGTTCTTTTTTGACTTTTTTTTTCAATTATAGTATTCTAATTTTTACATTTTAACTTTGGTACAAAGTATTTTGCTGGGATGTGTGCAGAATTATAATAATATTACTTTATTAAATTTTCTTCTATTAAATAAATTTTGGGTTTGGTAAGTGTAACCAAATTTGACAATAATAATAGCTAAGATTTGACTATTTGGGAAAGGTGAAAAGCATTTTCTTAAATAGATAAAAGTTATAGTTATATGGTGATACTGAAGGTATACAGTTTTATCATGAATTCAGGCTAAATTCGAGTAGATCTGCACTGTCCAGAATGTAGCCAGTAAGCACATGTGGCTAATTAAATTAAAATTAATTAAAATCATATAAAATAAAACCTCAGTCTTTCAGTCACATCAGGTATATTTCAGGTGCTAAATAGCCTGATAGGTGGATAGTGGCTATGATGTTATACAACACAGTTACACGTTTCTATTTCCATGAAATATCTATTGGAAAGCACTAATATGCATGCTATTTCTTATTAGTATTCTGTTTTTAGTTTTGTCCTACATGTCATGTTTACAGAAGGAAATTTCCAGATGATTATCTAAACTTTCTTTTTTAATTTTGCCATTACATAGACACTTTAGAGAGAGCTGGCGAAAGAGAAAATGTCTTTCTCTCTCTCAGCAGGTTTTGTTTGCCATGTGTGTTTATGTGACAAAAGAAAGTCATATGACTGAACAACAGTCTGTACTAAAATAAAACCCATCTTTCATGCCTTTGTTCTTACAATATTCGCTTTTTTCAATACCCAGATGTTTCTCTTTTTTACTTTAACATGAGCAATAGGGTAGATGCTTGTGCAAAAAGAGTAGGAAAACCTGGAGGCCAACTCACATGAAATGAAAGTTGAAAGGAAAAGTTTCCATAAGCAGGAGAGGAGAAAGAGAAGATAAATCCTACTATGATAATATTGCTTAGAATAAAAACAGAAATAAAAATACAACAAAAAAGCCATGAGTATGGCAACCATCTTTTATAATATTACATAAAAACACTTCCTAGCATGCTAGATATCTTTCCTTAGTGAGTTACTGTGCTAAGGATTATATGGATAATGAAATTTAAGACCAAATGAGAGATCAGAGTCATATTTTTGAAAAGAATACATTTCTTTAAAGCATAAATATACCATTTATCATTATAAAATTGGAAGAAAATCAGAATACCATAAAATATAGAAGAACAAATTTTCATTAGATTTTCACTTGGCTATTATATTACATTATTAAGATAGGTCAATTATCACTTTCGGCCTTTTGGCTAAGATCGAGTGAAGATAGGTCAATTTTCATGAGAATATTTTACTTAAAAATTTTCATGACATCATAAGCATTTAAAAAATGAATATAAACTCCTATTAAGTATAATTTTAATTGTTCATTTATGGTGTTTATTTAACTGGTCTTTCATTTTAGAATATTTGTGATGTTTTGAAATTTGTTATTTACATAAACTTTTTTTGCATAAAGTTTTGCTCACATTTGTCATTATTTCCTTAGCATAAGATTCCAAAAATAGAATTGCTATATTTTATGGAGTAAAATTTGAGAGGCTTTGGTTCTTTTTGAGACAATTATTTGCAAAAATGTAATCATAATGCGCATTTCCATTATCAATGAATATCAATACCTTCTTTTCCTAATATACCATTGCTAGGTGGCAAGTAATTTTGGAAATCATTCAGTTTAAGTTATTATTCATTTGGAATTGATACTAAACCCACAAAATGGTGTAAAAATTCATTTTGATGCCTGACAAAAATAAATGTATTCAATAGATGTTATTATTAACTGGAATATAGAATTGAAAACCATTCGCTTGCCCTTATATTAGTCCAAATCTGTATAGAACACATATAAAGAATTGCATGTTATAGCATTAGTTTTCAATTCAGTTAATAATATTAAAAAGTGTATTAAATTAAAGTTATACCAAAAAGATGCATTAAAAATACAATTTTATTATAATGATATTAAAAGTGAAATATAATAATCTGAAACTATTAAAAATATTCAATCTCTGAAAATAATTAAGAAAATGATGATATTGATAAATAGATCTGACATATTTGTGTTTATCCAAATTGGATTTTGTAATGCATTTTGCCCAATTAAGGTGAAAAGTATATAAAATTCCACTACACCATTAAAATCTTCCAAAGTAGCTTATGATAGATCTCAAGTAAAGGAAAGAAAAAATATGTAAAATTAAATTGTTTTGAACTATAAAACATAGTTCACCTTGTTTTGTAATTGTCTCTAAATTTTATAGCCTCTCTTGATTGTAGATTTATAAGTACCTGGTATGCAATAAATGCTTTATCTGGAAAGGTTAAGCATAAGGTCATTTGGTAAATCAGTTCAAGGACTGGGGTTTGAACTATTCCAACTTGTATTCTCTATCCTTAGGTCAAACCGCTTCTCACACATTATAAGTATATATAGTGTTGTACTACAGGAATGTATGTTTGAGAGTGGAGCTCCAAAGAAAGAAGAGTCTGACCCCCAGAAGCTTAGTCTCTATTAACAGAGTATAGAGAGATACAGAAGAAATTTAAACAACAATAAGTTTGTCATATCATCCTGGTTTAAAGTGAAAAAAATATAAAATAATTCTAACATAAAACACACAATAATTGTTTCCTTTTGATGACTGAAAGACATTCAGTGATGGTGGAATATGTAGGTATAGGCTAAGCTACTCTACAAAGAGACTCCAAAATACTGTTTTCAAATTTCTTTGCTTATTCAATGGGTATGTAATGGTACTGAGGTTTGAGTATGTGTGGGGGTTCCCTGGCACACAAAGTCATCCAAAGAACCAAGTTTTTTCCATATGAACACTTCACCACCTTCCAGGGAATTTCTCTGCTTTGTGTTGTCAGAGTTGACTTATGAGCAGCACATCTGCTTTGTAGCCCAGGAAAGGAGCCACATTCAAGTGTTTAAAGGGTGACTACACATATGAGTTAAATAAATTACATACTTCCACTTACACCCCATTAATAAGAACTTAGTCACTGCTAGTTACAAAAGAATCCAAAAGAATTTGCAAAAGTAGTCTCTGCCTGGATAGCACACACAAAGTGGGTTTTCTAGTGACCAAACCCAAGGACTCAGGAGTATAGTACGATCAGCACCATGTCATCCACCAGGAACAGGAGTCTAAACATCTTTGCCCATTGTGTGCTGGACTACTGTTTGTGTGCATCATGCACTACTTACCAATTTGTCTGAGTCAGGTGAGACAGAACACACTAACACACAAGTTATGGGAGGTGAGGTCCTTACTTACAGATGGGTAAGGAACAGAAGTTTTGGATCCATCATGAGCTCAAGAAAGCAATTAGAGTCCTGACCTATGCCCCACTTGTCTTCCTGATTGGAGGCCCACAGCTGAGGGATCCTGGACCCTGAGGGACCAGCATGCACTCAGGATATAAACCTCAGGGGTAATGTGTCTTACTGAGTGAAGGTTTGAAAGATGTCTTGCTTCCAGGGTAGAGAACAAAGCATAGGTTGTCACTGTTGTAAACAGTGACATAATCCACTATGCCCCAGTGCCAGCCCCATTTTTTTTTAGAAAGGTAATTTAAAAATAAAAAAAAAAATAAGGGAAAGCCATTCAGCATAGTGGTTAAGATTCTGCTTTGGAGACCTGTATACAATTCTTCAACTGCCTGAATTTGAGTCTGGCAGCACTCCCAATTCCAAAAGCTTCCTGCTAATGTGCACCCTGGAGGGCAGCACAGGATAGCTCAAGTGGCTGAGTCCTTGCCTCCCATGTAGGAGACCCACATTGACTTCTGTGTTCCTGGCTTCAGCCTGGCTCAGGGCTGGATAATATGGGCATTTGCAGAGTGATCCAACAGATGTTTCTACTATGAAATAGTTAAATAACAATTAAGAAATACAAAATGATAAAAAAGACATATTCATATATTAAATATCGTTTTTCACTTAATCTTAAAACATATATGAGGTCAAAGGTTTTGTGGTGGTGGTGGTGGTTATTCATAGAATAGGAGTCCTGATTGGAGGCCGCCAATATTTTTCCTGGATAAATCTCAATTCATTTAAATTATCTATAGTTTGGAGTTTCAGTTTGTCTCAACTGGGGCTAAAAGTTAAAAACACATTTGAAATAACTTGAATTCAGAATTATGTATTAATAAGCCTTTTTTTCCCTAGCTTTTTATGGATGTATGGAATATATTTTTTTTATCTTTTATTTAATGAATATAAATTTCCAAAGTACGACTCATGGGTTACAATGGCTTTCCCCCCCATACCGTCCCTCCCACCCACAACCCTCCCCTTTCCCACTCCCTCTCCCCTTCCATTCACATCAAGATTCATTTTCGATTATCTTAATATACAGAAGATCAGCTTAGTATACCTTAAGTAAGGATTTCAACAGTTTGTTCCCACACAGAAACATAAAGTGAAAAATAATAGATGATTTTTTTTTAAATGATGATGAAATCAGATCAGACCTATTGTCATGTTTAATCCCAGTGAGAGTCAAGTTGGGAATTGATAATTTCTTTTTTTTTTTTTTTACAGAAGATCAGTTTAGTGTACATTAAGTAAAGATTTCAACAGTTTGCACCCCCATTGAAACACAAAGTGAAATATACTGTTTGAGTACTCGTTATAGCATTAAGCCTCAGTGTACAGCACATTAAGGACAGAGATCCTACATGAGGAGTAAGTGCACAGTGACTCCTGTTGTTGACTTTACAAATTGACACTCCTGTTTATGGCATCAATAATCTCCCTATGCACCAGTCACGAGTTTCCAAGGCTATGGAAGCCCTCTGAGTTCTCCGACTCTTATCTTGTTTAGACAAGGTCATAGTCAAAGTGGAGGTTCTCTCCTCCCTTCAAAGAAAGGCACCTCCCTCTTTGAAGACCTGTTCTTTTGTATGGAATATATTTAAGTCTACAACTTTTTTTTGACCTGGCACTTAATGTAGTTTTCCCTAACTATTCATCTTTAATGGAAACAAGAATTGTCTTTCTTTATACTGTCATATTCCACTGAGTTATGAAATACTTAATTAAATTATATAAATTCAATTATAAGCCTCATGAAAATAAGGATAGTGTTCCAAGCATAACTTTAATTAAATGTACAACTCAACAAATGAAACAGCAATGGGAGGGTGGGCCAAAGTGATGTTTACAGGCTCAGTGCCCTGCATGCTGTGTGTATCAAAAGTATATTAAATAGAAGAAATGGAGAGTTTTGAGGAGATCTTTAATGGTACTAAATGTAAAGCTTAAATCAATTCCTGTGTGTTCCCACATATTTTAAAGTTTATCATCCTCTTTCTTTTAATTCATTATCATTGTTAGTGTCTCCATCGACATTGATAACTGAGAGCCTAAGATAGAAAACATTACTAGAAATTATGGAATCTCAGAATGTTAATACTTGGTCGGTAATCTATGTAGATTTGAAATACAGTATGGAAGACAGAGGCAGAGTTCTCACAACCTGAAGAAGTGGGATTACAGAGAATTTTGAATTTAGACAAAAAATTTTTCTTATAGTTTTCCATATTTTTCCAGGACTTCTAAGGAAAGTCAATATACTAATTTTGTTAAAATACCAAATTCTGCATAATGCTATTGATTCTTATATTAACAAAGTGACCAAATCTGTAAAGGTACAAATCAAGTATTCACATTACCTAAAATGCAAACAAATTTCATTTATTTATATAATCTTCACAGCATTGCAAACAGATTAAATGTTTCTGGGTCATTTAGATATTGAAAATATCTCCTGTAAGTCTCTTGGATAGTAGCAAGTAGATTTGATCAACAAATAATAGAGTGAAACAGTACTTGTGGATGCTAGAGATGCAAACGTATCTCTTAAAAACCTGAATCATTTATGATTAAGTTAAATGAATATATTAATAAAGATAAGTGAAGATACAGATAGCATGGACTGTTTTGCAAATGCTATTTTATGAAAGATTTCAAAATGATACTGAAAAATTCTGTGTATAGTTTTTGTCTTGAAATCATGACATAAAAATGATAATGTAATGATCATGGCTATATAAACAGTCATAGAAGATTCTGAAATGATAAATATTAAAATACTTTTGGTGATTTTAATTTTTTATTTATATTTGTTATTAGTACAAATCAAGTATTACATGTATTTCAGTTTTTCTCAATCTGCTATTTAGTAGATGCCATGTACTTAATCTCCCCAACAATTTACAAATGCAAAGATTTTTAAGTTGTTCTCAAATCTTGATGGAGATGAATTTTGGGCTTAGTATTATATACTGTGGATGACAAAAGTAAAAGTCATTGTCATGATCAGTTCTACATGTTCAATTGGGTAACTTGTGCTATATTTATGTATCTTAGGAAGTAATTTAACTGGTAAAACTTTTGGCTGAAAAGAATAGCTTTAGAAGATTAAAATTAAATGAGGGATGCATTTCCACACAGATAATATAACTCAAAGTTCTATTTTTAATCTATAACACATTTTTCTAACAGATTATACATGAAGGCTAAATGACAGCCATCAACTGAATTCATTCTAGATTATCAAAAGTTAATTTAAGGCACTTACTTTATAAAGGTTAAATAACATTTTTTTAATATTCTCGTTTCTTTGGAAATTCTATGACAAGGGTAATGGATTTCATAAAAATGGAAAAGATAAAAGGTAACTAGCAATGGGTTGTCCAAGAATTGAACAGATAAGCAAAAAATTTCAAAAATTACTATTGCCAATTTGTTTATTACATACAGTTTAGTTCCTGTGTCTCACCTCTATTCGTCTTGCCTGACTTTTCTTAGAAAAGGTCACATTTTGAGTAATTGACTGAAAGTATAATTAAAGCTAATTAACAAGTAATGCAAGAAAGACTGCACAATTACAGAAATGATTTTTACAGTGATAAACTCCAACTAAAAGTTAGTGTTGCAGCTCCTAAAGCACCTTTTTTCCCCTAAGCCTTGTTTAAATTGTTCTCATGAGATAAGTTCAAGAACAGGTATGATGTTATACATATATTTGACAATGTGGTTTTTGAAAATTATTATTTCTCCCCTCTGTTAACCCGACTCATCTATATTTCCCAAATTTAAATGAACCATGAAGTTCATTTTACAAATGATGTTATAGAAAAGATAGCCTTTCATAAGTAACTGAACTACATAAAATAAGAAACATATTTTTTTTAAATCTTATGTTTAAAGTTTCAGATTTTCCTAAATCCTTTGGTGCAAAACCATTCAAATTATATTATAAAATACAAAGAATTATAAATAAATTGGTTGATCAAGATGAATTTATAATGTGCTTTCCTTTTTCTTTCATTTTATTCTTCTCAACTCTATATCCATGCATATATTTAAAATAAGGTTCTCTCCAATAGAAATGTTATCATTGTAAGAAGTTCACTTAAGTATTCATTTTCTAGGATTTCAACAGACTCTGGGCATGGATTTTTTTCACTGCAAATTTTTACAATCACTTCCCCTCCCAGATAGGTAAGTAGGGAGAATACAGAGAAGACTCTCATGTCCCATAGTTCAGTTTCATTTTGTTATGGTGCATGTAACAGTAACAAGTAGGAAGAATTAGGAATTTAAGATTTTTCTCCCTCTTCTTCTTTCTGTCCTCCTCCTCTCTTTTTTCTCCTTGTTTTTTCTTTCTGTATTTGTTCTCAATCTTTCTGTTGTATAACAATAAGTCGCTCACATTTTCAGCTTCCTCTCAAATCTATTTCGCTTTCACCTAACCAGTACCCATGGCCCACAGATGCTCATTCCTCAAAGTATTTCAAATCTATCCCCTCATTCTGCTCCTAATTTTTTCAGAATATATGATTTATCATTTTACTATTGTAAAAATATTTATTTTTACTTATTTGAAAGAGGAAGAGAGGGAGAGAAAGAGAGGAGAGAAAGGAATCTCCCATCCAGTGGTTTACTCCTCAAATGCCGATAATAGTCAGGGCCAGCTAGGCTGAAGCCAGGAGCCAGGAACTCAATGAAGATTTCTCATGTAGGCAGCAGGGTCTCGAGTGCTTAAGCTATCACTACTGCCTCCCAGGGTACACATTAGTAGAAAGCTGAAATGGGAAGCACAGCTAGGGTTTGAGTTCCAGCACTCCTGTATGGGATGTGGTTGTCCCCCAAAATATCTCAACTGCTGTGCCAAGAGCCAGCCCTGATTGCCACAGTCTTTTCTTTTCTTTTCTTTTTATTATTATTTGACAGAGTTAGAGACAGTGAGAGAGAGAGACAGAGAGAAAGGTCTTCCCTCTGCTGGTTCACTCCCCAAATGGCCACCACGGCTGGCTCTGTGCTGATCTGAAGCCAGGAGCCAGGTGCCTCTTCCTGGTCTCCCATGCGGGTGCAGGGCCCAAGCACCTGGGCCATCCTCCACTGCACTCCCGGGCCACAGCAGAGAGCTGGACTGGAAGAGGAGCAACGGGGACTGGAACCCGGCACCCATATGGCATGCCAGCGCCGCAGGTGGAGGATTAACCAAGTGACCCACGGCTCCGGCCCCGCACAGTCTTCTAATATGTCTTCCATTTGACACTCTCATTTTTCTACAGTCCATCTTTCTTTTTTTTATGAAAAGTCAATAATAAATGTATAATTTCTGTAGAACACCCCGACAGCAGTCTTTTCACTATTACATTAAGGGACATAGTGTTTCTGAACATGATTTAGAACATAGCATCACCAGGGTTGACATTTTTACTTAAAGAAATTCCCTTTTGATGATTACTGTCTGCCTTCTGGATTCCCAAGTTTCCATCCTTCATCCAGGGTTGAAACCACAAACCTTTTTGGCTCATCTAATGAACCTTAGCAACCTTTGAGACTTGCACTTATTCAGACATTTTGATTCTAAAATATATGAATACTATACTATGTTTCTCAAACTTTAACACACTTATAAGTTGCATAGGATATTATTAAATGGGAACTCTGGTTCTGTGAGTCTGCAGTAGGCCTGAGAGTCTGCATTTCTGCTGAACATGCAGGCTGTGCTCAGGCGGCTTCGCACCATGCCGTATTACTAGCTTCACAAGAATCGTCATCAGTAATTGTGTAAGTGAATGCAACTCAGAGAAATCTGCTTTGGCAAATAAGCAGGTCAGTTAGAAAAAAAAAATTATGGAGGAATCCTACAAGGATTTGAACAGTATTTGTTCTTTATCATCAAAGAGATTTTATTTAAAAAAAAGAAAAAATTAAGGTAAAAAACCACCAGATAAAGACATATGTGGGGGCTGGCACTGTGGCGTAGCAGGTAAAGCTGCCATCTGCAGTGCTGGAATCCCACATTGGCACTGGTTCAAGTCCCGACTGCTCAACTTCCAATCCAGCTCTCTGCTGTGACCTAGGAAAGCTGTAGAAGATGGCTTAAGTCCTTGGATCTCTGTACTCATGCAGGAGACCCAAAAGAAGCTCCTGGCTCCTGGCTTTGGATCGGCAAAGCTCTGGCTGTTGCGGCCAGTTGGGGAGTGAACCAGTGGATGGAAGACTCTCTCTCTCTCTGCCTCTCAAATAAATAAGTAAATCTTTTCTTTTTTTTTAAAGACATAAGTGACTAGAAAGGCACAAAGGGAGAAGTGATTTGCTGTGCCAATTAAGACTATTTGAGGAGAAAGGAAGAAAAAATATCAGGAAGTATCTTAGTCAGTTTGAGTTACTATAACAAAATACCATAAAACGGGTGGCTTAACACAAAACAACTATTTCTCAGAGTTCTGCAGGCTGAGAAGGCCAGGATCAAGGTACCTGTATCTGGAGTCTGGTCGTGGCACTCTTCCTGCTTGCAGATAGCTGACTCCTTAAGTGTTCCTACCTGGTCAGAGAGAGAAAGCTCTTTTTATTTCTTCTTAAAAGAGCACTGATGTCATTCATAGAGGGCCTGCCCTCATCTAAACTCAATGAATTCCATGAGACCACAGCTGACTCCACCACATTGGGTGGTTAGGATTTAAATACATGAATTTGGGGGACACCGACATTCTGTCCATAACATTCTGTGTCATTACTTCCCCAATTCATGTTCTGCCTGATTATAAAATGCATTTGCATCCAAACAGCGCAGTAGTCTTATCTCATTCCAATATCAATTCTAAAATCCAAAGTCTCCTCTAAATATCATTTAAATAAAATATGTGTGAGACTAAGGGTGCACTTCATCCTGACACAGAATTACTCTTCAGCAGTGACCCAGTGAAACATGTTATCTGCTTCTATAATATATCAGTGGGCCAGACATAGGATAGACTTTCCCACGGCAAGGCAAATACCTATTATGGCAAACCACATAGATCTTACTTGTGAGTAACCCTTTATGGCTGAATAATCTGCCTTCCAGACCCACTGAGGCAGCACTGTCACCTTCCATGGGTGGGTAGATTGGCCCTGCCCTAGTGTTTTGGCAGAAAATTGTTACTGGAGTGATGTGAAATTTGAAATCTCTTTAGAAGATGAATACAATTTTCAAGAGGCATAATAAAATTGTGACTGATAAAAAGAGCACGCTGGATTGCAGAAATTGCTAGAACATAGACACAAATGTAGGACACTATGAGGCATTTGTAGGAAGCATTAAGAAGGCATCCTTGGTTGTGCTAACGCATGAGTAACATAAAGATGGTGGGAGGGAAATTTGGAAGCCATCTAAGAGACTGAGAGGAGCATGATAAAGCTGACCACATGTGAACTTGGCCTATATTCCAAATGGGAGAGATTAGTATGATACTCAATTGAAGGCATTGCTTGAATAATTTTGAAATACTTAAATTATCCTACAACAGTCACCTCACTTAAAGCATTAGAGCTGTTTTTAAGTGTCCCTGTTCAACTCAGCAAATATTTAGTAATTAAATAATGTATATAATGAAGAGATACAAGAGAGAGAAAGCACACAGTGGGCCCTAAGTTACTGTTAATCAGGTGAATAAATTCTCGATCTTGAGGACATAATCATGCACAAGGGCTGGCATTCTGACTAGAGTTTTGAGCATGATTGGTGGTATTAATTGACTTGTATGTAGTGTTTTCTATAATGGTATGGAGGTCACATTACAGGAATGGCAATGATGGTAAAAGGCAATAGAGTTCATAGGAAGTAACTTTCTTAAGAAATATCTTTAAAAGTCCAATGTTCAGCTATATGCAAGTTTTTATACTACTTCTCTATAGGTATATATTCTGATGTAACAAATTAAGGAGCATTATTTCTGGCCTAACTTAATCTTCCAGGAGGTACTCTGATGCTGAATATTTCTAGATAACAGAAGCATCCAAGTCCTTCATTGTACCCCTTCTCTTCACCACGTCACCAAATATGTATATAATCTGAGATGAAAACAGTTCTTAAGAAAATGTAGACTTAACACATCCCAAAGACATGTGCAATCTCATTAAAATTAGCGCTTTTTGCCATATCTAGACAATTCTTCTAAGTTCCTATTTAAAGCAGATAATTACCACTATGATCCTTCTAGACAAAAATTCTGTAGTCACCACAGCCTATATGAATCTGGGACATTGAAGAACTCCCTTACTGCCTGCTCTTACTCTAGGATAGGTTGTCAGTTCTTAGTATCAACCTGACTCAATCTGACACAAACATGCCAAATATATATGTTCACCACTTTTTATTATATATAAAGTTTGAAGGACAATAATAATGCTTTCAACTATTGATAATTTTGTAAAAATGTAAACTATAGTTGTGTCTGGGAGGTAGTAGCTCTTAATTAGCCCTCCTGGAAGCTCAGAATAACACAAAGTAGCAAAGGACTTTCTTCAGAGTCGTGTACACACATCCATCTTCCATTTCAAGATTCTTTAAAATCTAAAAGCAGATTTTAGTGACTCTTGTGCCTCCATATATTTTCTATTCATAGTTTTTTCACTATCTTAGTAAGTGAGCATTTGTGAACTCTCTCTAGCAGTATCTGGTGTCTGCGGTTACCACTAGTCAATGGAATGAGTAATTTTCCTCGTGGCAACTTGAATTTGAAAACAAGTCTATGCTATGCTCCTGAAGAGTCAAGGAATGTCTTTGTTTTCTTCCAAGAGATTTATGGGTGAACACACATTTAAGATCAATTATGTTTTCCTCGAAGAATATTATACCAGCAACTGGTTTTTATTAGTAAGGAAACTTCATTTATAACTTATGACCCAGGAATAATAGAGGCAAAGAAGAATTAAAATACATTTTCTTGGCTGGTGCTGCGGCTCAATAGGCTAATCCTCTGCCTGCGGCGCCGGCACACCGGGTTCTAGTCCCGGTCAGCGCGCCGGATTCTGTCCCGGTTGCCCCTCTTCCAGGCCATCTCTCTGCTGTGGCCAGGGAGTGCAGTGGAGGATGGCCCAGGTGCTTGGGCCCTACACCCCATTGGAGACCAGGAGAAGCACCTGGCTCCTGGCTTCAGATCAGCGCGATGCGCCGGCAGCAGCGCGCGGGCCGCGGCGGCCATTGTGGGGTGAACCAACGGCAAAGGAAGACCTTTCTCTCTGTCTCTCTCTCTCACTGTCCACTCTGCCGTCAAAAAAAAAAAAAAAAAAAAAAGAACCACACATTTTCTTGATTATTCAACCTCTAGTCACACCCACTCATTTCAATAAATCATTTTCACAAAGATGTCTTGTTAATACATTTAGATCTGTATATACATGTATATAAAACATTTTATGGTCAAGACAGAAACTACTTGATCATGTGACAAAATATATGGTGATAAGTGGTATGATGTTAACTAACTTCTGATACAGGTGATACATAGATTTGCAAGTTAAAAAGGTAGAAGCTATTTGTATGCTGACAGCAAAAATCATTCAAAAGTTACCTCTCCACAAATAATAAAGAAGTAAAATATTAATTCCTGGTAAATAATTTATGAGTGCAGTGTCATGAGTTTATATCAGTCATAAGTGGTTTTTTGTGTGTGTGTTTTGATACCAAATCTTGAAGGAGTATGAACAAATAAAATATGTAATATATTTCATCTTGGACAAATTTCTCGATTTAATCACTTTTAGTAGAAAATTGTTTTCCAGGGGGAAAACCATACTTTCAAATATCAGGAATTGAGGAAACTGTAAAATTTTACTGAAACAAAATACATGAGGAAGTTTAGATTTCCCTTTTTGAAGACTAAAAAACCCCAATTTTGGGGTTACATTTTACAGAGAAGAAAATTTCTTTTGAAACATGTATCAGTTTTATATATAGATATTTCCAGTCAGCCTTATGTTCCTTAGCATGCTTCAAAGTTTGTCTGAAATGACCAGAAATCATGACATGATTGGCTATTTAATTAGTAATGAATACCATGAAAGAATATGTGCTTGAAGTCTGATTAAATAATATTGGAATGACTTTTATAAAAATCTAGAATACTAAGGATTAGGCATGTTAACAGTGAACGAGATTGGCCAGTCAGAGATAAAACAGATTTTTGATCCCATCAAAAGAGATGTTCAGGTAGAATTGGGTCATAACATAAAATAAAGACATTCATACATCCTTCCCTGTCTTCTCATAGTCACCCACAGAAGAGAAACAATTCATAGAAGACAAGTAAAGTCTGAAGAAGACACAGGAAAAATTCAGCTTTTTTGTAACTCTTTGTATATTACATTAAAATTTGTTGCATATACTTTTCCTCAGCTTAAATAGTTAAAAAAAAAAAAACAAAGATTAAAAACTGATGGTACTTGGACATTGTGGCACAGCAGGTTAAGTAACCATTTTTGAGGTTCACAACCCATATGGGAGTGCTGATTCGGATCCTGGCTACTCTGCCTCTGAACCTGCCCCCTGCTAATTTGCCTGAGAAGTGGCTTCTTCTCAGACATCGTGAGTGAACCAGTGGATAGAAGATCTCTCTCTTTCTCTCCCACATCTCACCCCCACTGTGTTCTTCAAATACAAAAATAAACAAATCTTTAACATGTAAGAATTAAAGGGGAAATTAGAGATATTGTTAGAAAAATATATTGGGCAACTCTATACATGGTGGGTTGGACTTGTATAGAGACATTGATTATGGAAAAGTCAATGGATCTAAGATATACTTTGAGATGGCCAGCTTTTCGGCTTAGTGGGTAAAGTCCCGGCTGTAATACCACCATATCACGTGGGCATTGATTCACTTCCAGGTTGCTCCACTTTCTGCCAATGGCCTGGGAAAAGCAGCAGAAGATGGCCCAAAAGTCTGGGCACCTGCTACCCATGTGTACGACCAGATGAAACTCCTGGTTCCTGGCTTCTGTCTGGCAAGCACTGGCCATTGCAGCCATTTGGGGAATGGACCAGTGGCTGGAAGATTCTCTCTTTGTCTCTCCCTCTCTCTTTTTCTTTCTCTCTCCCTGTAACTCTGACTTTCAAAATAAAAATAAATAAATAAATAAATAATTTTAAAAAAGATTGCAATCTGATGATGGATATGATGTTGCTGGCAAAGGAGATGATGTGTTACTGGTGGAAGACAGTGCAAGGTACCACTAAGAAGTGAAGTGCCCTTCACATAATTATATTGATTATGGCAAGCAAGATATTTATATCTCCATTATTGTTGTATTTTCCATTTGTCCTTCATTTCTGACAGTTCTTGCATCATGGATTTTGGGG
Organism: Oryctolagus cuniculus; assembly: GCF_051225735.1. NCBI lineage: Eukaryota > Metazoa > Chordata > Mammalia > Lagomorpha > Leporidae > Oryctolagus > Oryctolagus cuniculus. Next base: position 134,585,725 of record NC_142870.1, read on the forward strand.
TTCTATTTTTAGAAGCATACATGTTTATATTGGTTCTATCTTTCTGATTGATTGACTTTATTATCATTGAAATGTCTATGTCTACAAGCGATTTTTGTCTTAAAGTTTATTTTATCTGATATTAACATAGTTCTTTCTATGCTTTTTTTGTTATAGTTTTCACCCTTTTACTTTCAATCTGCTTATGACTTTTGTATATGGCAAATACATAGGAGATTTTTCCTAATACATTTTCTCATTTATAACTTATAATTTGATTGGTTACTCTATTTAAATTTAATTAATCATGAATGAAATAGCATTAATTTCTACTGTTTTTCTATTCATTTTCCATATGTTGTTTGTCTTCTTTTGTTTCTCTATTACTCTATTATTGTCTTCTTTTTTGTTAAACAAAAATTTTCTATTACATGTTTTAATTTCTTGATTCCTTTATTATATATTTTTAGAGGTTGATTTGGGGATTATAATTAATAATTTAAAACAATATAATTGAGATTAATATCATCTTAATTTCAATAGCATGCAAACACTTTGAAAATAGAGATATATTCTCTCCCTTCTCCTTCATGCTATAATTATTATACAAATTGCATTTTCATGCATTACAGAACCATCTACATAGTTGCATAATTATTGCTTAATATATGTGCTTTTAAATAAGATGGTGGAGAAGTTACAAAGACATTTGTATTGTCTTTTCTACTTAGCTTTATGATTTTTTAAAAATATTTATTTATTTATTTATTTTAAAGGTTGAATTCCAGAGAGGCAGAGGCAGAGAGAGAAAGAGAGAGAGAGAGAGAGAAGTCTTCCATCTGCTGATTCACTCCTCAAATGGCTGCAACAGCTGGAGATGTGCCAATCTGAAGCCAGGAGCCAGGAGCTTCTTCTGGATCTCTCACGCAGGTGCAGGGGCCCAAGGACTTGGGCCATCTTCCACTGCTTTCCTGGGCCACAGCAGAGAGCCAGATCAACAGTGGAGCAGCCAGGACCCAAACCGGCACCTATATGGGATGCTGACACTGCAGGTGGTGACTTTACCTGCTATGCCAAGTGCAGTCCCCGCTTTATGATTACTTTTACTGAGCCTTTTTATTTCTTTGTGTGGGCTCAAGTTTCTGTCTAGTGTCCTGACATTTCATCCTGAAGGGCTCCATTTAGAAATTACTATAGGGTGGAGTTGCTAGTAGCAGATTCTTTTAGATTTAGGTTTTATAGGTATTACTTAATTTGGTCTTCATTTTTGAAGGATGCTATCACTGGATATAGAATTCTAGGTCAATAGACTCTCCACCTTCACACCCTCAGCACTTAGAATATGTCATCCCACTGCTCATGGGTTCCATAGTTTGTATTATGACATAGATGTTTGGATAAAGGAAATATGGTGTGTGTATATATATATATATATATATATATAAAATGGAATATTATTCAGCTATAAAAAAGGGTGAAATTCTTCCATTTGCAGAAAAATAGATGGAACTGGAGGACATAATGTTGTGTGAAATAAGCTGGACCCAGAAAGACTAATCCTGCATCCTCCCTTATATGTAGAAGCTAAAATTTTAAAAATAAACAAAAAAATTAAAAAAGAGAAGGAAATGTCTGTGTATATCTGTATTGCTGCAAGTATAGTTTTGTAAAACTTTGTTTTATAACTTTGCCAAACCAATGGTTAAGAGTGTTATACTTGGCTGGCGCCAGGGCTCACTTAGCTAATCCCTGGAGCAAAGACAGTGTCTTCAACAAAGGGTGCTGGGGAAACTGGATTTCCACATGCAGAGTATGAAGCAAGACCCCTAACTTACACCTTACACAAAAATCCACTCAATATGGATTAAAGATCTAGATCTATGACCTCACATCATCAAATTAATTGAGAACATTGAAGAAACCATGCAAGACATTGGCACAGAGAAAAATTCCTGGAAAAGACGCCAGAAGCACAGGCAGTCAAAGCCATATTTAGCAAAGGGGATTATTTCAAATTGAAAAGCTTCTGTAGGGCAAAAGAAACAGTCAGGAAAGTGAAGAGACAACCAAAAAATGGGATAAATTATTTGCAAACTATGCCACTGATAAAGGATTAATAACCAGAATCTATAAAGATATTAAGAATCTCTACAACAACAAAACAAAAAGCTCAGTTAAGAGATAGACAAAGGACTAAACAGGTATTTTGCAGGAGAGGAAATCCAAATGGCCAACAGGCACATGAAAAAATGCTCAGGATCACTAGCTGTCAGAGAAATGCAAATCAAACCCACAATGAGGTTTTACATCACTCCATTTAGAATGACTTTCATACAAAAATCAACAAACAACGAATGCTGGTGAGGATGTGGGGAAAAAGGTACCCTAACCCACTGTTGGTTGGAATGTAAACTGGTAAAGCCAGTATGGAAGACAGTATGGAGATACCTCAAAAATATGAATATAGACCCACCGTAAGGCCTAGCCATCCCACTCCTGAGAATTTACCCACGGGGAATGAAATCAACAAACAATAGCACTATTTGTACCTCCATTTTATTGCAGCTCAATTCACAATAACTAAGACATAGAATCAACCTTTGTGAATGAGACCCCAATGGAAAGAAAGGACCATCAAAGAAGGGTGTACTCTTCTATGAAGGGAGGAGAGAACTTCCACTTTCCTTATGGTCCTGCCTAAAGTAGGCCATTAGGACAGTAGGAAAGTCTTCCTTGATCAAAGAGATCTTTCTCAGATTGCCATCTTTTTTATTTTGCTTCATTTTTTTAAAAAATATTTATTTATTTTATTTATTTGTAAAAGAGAGATAGAGAGAATTCTTCCATCCACTGATTCACTCCTCAAATGGCTGCAACTGCTGGAGCTGGGCTAACCTGATGCCAAGAGCCAGGAGCTTCCTCGGGGTCTCCCACATGGGTGCAGGAGCCCAAGAACTTGGGTAATCCTCTGCTGCTTTCCCAGGTTATAGCAGAGAGCTGGATGGGCTTGAACTGGTGCCATTTTGGGATGCCAGAACTGCAGGCAACACCTTTACCTGCTAAGCCACAGTTCTGGCCCCAGAAGATTGGCATCCTGCTTTAAATGTTTCAAATGCATCAATTCTTTGTGCAGACAAGATAAGCAGTAGAGACACAGAAACACCTACTATACAGAAGAAAAGCTGAAAGATACTATTCTCAAATGTTAACAATGGTTTTCCCTCAAGGTTGATTTTATTGCATTTACTGGTGTTTTTGTCTTTACATTATTCTACATTTTAGAAATTCCTTTGCAAGCTGGGTCATTTGGAGTGAAAAATTTCTTTTTTAAAGATTTTTAGCCATTGAAAATGATAATTTGGAGTCAAGGCTTAATGCTATTATCAGATATTTATAATTTAGTTAGAAGTAGTTCATTTGAGAGGCAACGTAGTTTAAAAGAAATAACATGACTTTGAATGTTAGCCTCACCCGTGTCTTACATTTTAACTGAGTTATTTCTATTATACTCTTATTTGGGATGTGGGAATCACAAGTGGTGTCTCAACCACACCAAACGTCTGCCTGCATTTTCAGAAACATAATAGTTTCATTGCCTTTAAACATTGGTGTTTTTTTTTAACATGTTCTAAGTATTTTTTCTAAATTGCACAATGGATATAAGATAGCGTGCACTTGAAGTTACTTTTAATTTTTTTTTCAGAGATAGTTGATATTTTAATGAAAGGTTAATTTGCATATAAATTTATGCTTGTGTAAAGTTAGATATGGTTATCTAGTTTATAAAAATGTAAACATAAATATCTTTTAAGTTATAAATTATAAGCTAAAAATTCTCACTTAGGCTATATGTAGTGTAATTACCATTGCTAGACTTGATTTCTGATATTTAACTTTATTTAAACAATAAAATGGAGTTATTATGAAGAGAGTAACAAAGATTGAACATTTATTTCTGTACTATAGGAATTCATTTAATGTTATAACTAGTTTCCAACATTATGAACCATAGTTTTAAGTCAATATGTGTCCTGAAGATGAGTATGTCTGACTTCACAATTGTTAATATGTAGAGGGAAGCAGTATCTGGTTATTATTATACAAATTTCCTACAGTCACTGAGTAATGGGAAATAGTGCTTTCTAAAGCTGTTATGTACTGAAAATCTGTGGTCAAAGGATGAGAAATCCAGCTGCTTCTCTGGCTTCGGTAGAAGTAGAATAAGAGCTCTACCACGTTTCTAAAAAAAATGTATATAAATAAACAAGCTGTACTCTAAAAGGGCTTTTTCCAGCAGAAAAAAAAATGCCCTGGAAAAACTTGTGAATGCTTTGTCATTTCTGCAAAACTGTGAAAACACCACAGCAGCTAGTTTACTCAGCCTTGATTTCCCCAGATGGTTCAGCTCCCATTAACTCACCAGAGAATGAGATGCAGACCCAGTGCCTGACATGTCATTTTGACAAGACATAATGTCCGACCTTGTTTGTGTACGCCTTTCCCTTCTACCTCTAGCCTGCCTCACTACTGGTGGTCTGCCGGAGTGCAGCACAGATGTTTCTCTCTCCACTGCAGGCTTTATTTTTCAAGGAGCTTCGAAGAGCATATGTTTCCATGTGAGACTGTTCCTTCCTTCTTCCGACACCTTCTTGTGCTACATAAACAATCTTCATCTGCCCTTTCAGATCTGGGGCGCACGAGACTTTCACAGATGTCGATTTCTTTTTCAGCCTGTTTGCCTCTGGTGAACATGGTCTTCAGATAACGTCTCCCTTCCTTCTCTGTTCCAAATGACTCAGAATGCAGATTTTTTTTTCCCTCCTTTCAACTCAGTTTCCTTCTGTGACCCCAGCATGTTTTCGTCCCCTTTCTTCTGAGTCTCTCTTTGTACTAGTGCTCCAGATGGGATCAAGGATGAGCTCTTTCTGCTCCTCATTTTATTCTCCTTTACAACTATTTGGTTTGCAAGAACAGGAGAAGGCAAACTTCACATGTTACATATTTCACATGCACAGCTACCTACCTATATTTCTCTGATTTGTTGCTTTGACTTTTGATGTTTCCTCACATTTTATTTATTAATTTCTATGTACAGCTGCCATGTTTAATTATTTTTTTCTTCTTTGGTATTTCATTACCAAAAGGAAAAATACATGCACATGTATGACATTTAATTATATGTAAAACATGGAGGTAGTAGGTAGTTTAACAAATAGTCTTTAAGTTTTTTACAAAACAAGAATCTCAGTTACTCTTTGCTTCAGTTAACGCATATTTGTCGAGTATGGACCATTTACTGGAAGTTCTGCGAGATGCCAGCGTTAGGGCAATAAACCAAATAGAGAGGTTCTTCCTTCTCAAGGCATTTATGTTCTATGAGAGACAGGCAGATAATGAACAAGAACCATAATTAGGATCATTATGAGAGCATACCAGTTGTGCTGAAATCTGCATGATAATCAGGAGCCTTCATTTAAAAAGATCAGGTGATAGGAAGGATGGACGTTGCCTAGTTGAGAAACTGAGAAGAGACTGGTGATGGCAGAAATGTTCTGAGGAATCGTGGAAGCTTTTATGCAGAGAAGTGATCTGATCTGATCTATGATTTCAAAACATCACTTTCATCAGTGAGATAATTAACTACAATAGGGTGGAAGGGAAAAAGAGTGCATATAACACACCCACACATATGTGTTTTATAATTATCAACTTTAATATAACTGTCATCATCACAAAATGATTTCTTTTCAGAAAAGCCCTTGCTAACTTTTGCTTTTTCCATTGCTCCTTTTAACCAGCCTGTAGGTTTGTAGTAGAATGAAGATGGTTTTCCCTTACTTGTATACATGGTGTTCAGACTATTTTTGCACAAAAATAAAGTTACCTTTTAATTCTGTTTTCCATGCACTGTTTGAAGCACTTGTACCTTTCAAATTTAAATTCCTTACCTTGGCCTAAATAGATCTGTGAAATTTTAGGCTTTTTCCATGGCAGAATTTTCTCTTGTGTCACCAATGCAATGACTCTCAGTGACTCTCAGTCTCAGCTCTACTGACCCATCTGGCCGTCTGTCTCTGTTAACTTTGATTCCTTCTTTGGAAGCATCCTTTCTCCATCTTTGCTCCCCTATGGGGCCTCCTTATGAAATCTTCCTGACCACCTTGTTTGTACTCTTCCCATACTCTGCACAGGTTTCTGTCAGAGCACCGTATAGAAATGTCGACGAATAAGTGGAGAAGACTGTAAAATGGTGGAGAGCCAGCAAGGAAAAATAGCTGCAAAGCACTTCGATGGCAAGTTAAGGCCCTGTTGACATCAACCTCAAGGCTGTAGAAGGACTTCTGAAGAATGTCAGTGCGGCAGTAACATGATCTGATTTGCCTTTTAGAAAGTTCATTCTGGCAATATCCTGGCAAAAGGTGCAAGTGGGATGACAAAATGTGACGGGAAGGCAGCTGTTGCATTAGGTCAGATAAGGCATAATAGGAGTTTGAAATTTTCATATACACATACACACACCCACCCACACACACACTCACACTCCTACTCACACTCACACTCCTACTCACATTCAGAGATAGAATAGTAGAAACAGAGGAGAAAAGATGAGTTCAGAAACACTTAAACAGTTCTTAACTGATTAATAATATATAAAGGAAGGAGAAGAGGAAAGCAGAGAGAAATGGAATCTACAATCTCTCCCAGGTCAAGATGATTCGCAAATGTTGACAGATGGGGTACACTTTACAGAGGTAAGATATATCTTTCCTTGCCACCCATTGTAACAGTGACAACAACAATATTATATTTTAACACTGCTTTCCATTTTACAAGTTAACCTTTTTTGTTTCTGTTTCCTCTTTCTACTTTATTATGACTTAAGTTTTCATACTTTTGTGAAATGACTTTGAATCTCCTAACAACTTACAGTAATACTGAAATTGAAGAATGTGCCATTCCCATTCTCTTTCCAAAAGATAGAATAACAATGTTCCTGGTGGTCAAGTGCCATGTGGTTGTCAGCCAGGCAAGGTGGAATCCACCTTCTGGAGCTCAGGACTCAGAATTTTCGTCCCTTTGCTTCTTCTGTTACCTTATTATCGTGGTGTCTCTGTTCTCCCAATATCCAGTCCTTACCCAATCCTTTGGCTTCCGTTTAATAGATCGGTACCCAATAATTATTTCCTTAATAAATACATATTTTCCTCACAAATGGGCAATAGAATGCCATTGTTGATTAATAAAGAAGTTTTAGAGCTTCCTAAACTTGGCCAGATTTGCTAGGGTTTGGTTTTTAGTGAGCTTTTTCTGTTTGAACATGTATTTTTTAAAACAGAAAGTCTAAACTAAGTTTTATATTCAGAGAATGCTCATTTTTCTGTTTTAGTTGTTGTATATCACTCTAACATACTTAGGACTTAGACCCTCTAAATGGATTTTCCCTTTTAAAGCCTTTGGGAAACATTTTTCAGAGTGTAGACTACTTTTATTCTAAGTGAAGAAATTTGAGAATTTGATCAGGTGAAACAACATATAATTGATAAGTCATTTACAATAGGAGATAAATCATACAGTTGATATAAACATTGGGGATTTGGACCATAAATCTGAGACACAATCCCAAAATGTTTAAACACCAAATGATGAAAATCCCTAGAGTTGAAAACCTTAGCAACTGAAAATATCAAAAAAATTCTAGAAAAACAATTTAAATTTTTCCAAAGACATTTACATTTTAAAAGGTTTTATTTTAAAGACATAAAAACACAACAGAACTCTTCATAGAGCATCTTAGACAATAAAATAGGCAATAATATCACACATATTTTTGCAAAATATAAGTACTCATATATAAGAACAGCTGTACAGGTGTAACATAAGCTGTATTTATAAAGATATAGGTCAAAAGTGAGATATATAATTCATATTCCTGTGATTACTAAGTGTGTGCAGGCTTCCTAACCACAATCATCTGAAATATGAAATATGGGTGACTCAAAATAGAGTATTAGAACCGAAGAAGCAGAATGTTTGGATTCCTGAATAATGTGATATAACAGAAAAGGAGGAGTAAATCATGAATTTGAGACTTAGGCTTGAACCACTAAAATAATTTGTTTCCTTATCACTGAAATGGGAAAACCTGTGAGATGACAGTTGACCTGGTAACAAACTAAGGACCTCAATGTTAGTTAAAATAAATTTGAGATATATAATAGACTGCCACATGGATGTGAAGTATACAGAAGTCATAAATAGAAAAGAAAAGCTATTCAGGGACTAAGCACTGGCACACTCAGATTTTAAAGGTTCAGGAGGCTGCCGCCGTGGCTCACTAGGCTAATCCTCTGCCTGTGGCGCCGGCACACCAGGTTCTAGTCCCGGTTGGGGCGCTGGATTCTGCCCCGGTTGCTCCTCTTCCAGTCCAGCTCTCTGCTGTGGCCTGGGAGTGCAGAGGAGGATGGCCCAAGTCCTTGGGCCCTGCACCCCACGGGAGACCAGGAGAAGCACCTGGTTCCTGGCTTCAGATCAGCATGGTGCGCTGATTAAGTATTATAGTAAGTAAGTTAAGTAGATGATAAGTAGTTATGTTAAGCTAAGTAATTCAGTAAGTGTGTTAAGTTAGCTATAAGTTATGATAAGTGATATTATTGACATTGATAGTGATATTAGTGATATTGATAAGTATGTTAAGTAATTATGTTAAGTTAGGTGATTAGGTCAAGTAGTTAAGCTAAGTAGTTGCGTTAAGCTAAGTAGCTAAGTTAAGTAGTTAATTCACGATTAAGTAGTTGTGTTAAGTTTATTGATAAATGTATTAATTAGCATAGGTTGATAAGTATATTGATACTGATAAATGTATTGACCTCAATGAGCATGCTGATGAGTAGTGTGATAAAAAAAAAAAACCCTGGAGTGTAAGCAATAAAATCTCTCATTGGAAAGACAGTCTTGTGTCCTGGTGTTCCTTTCTTCCCCGTGACTGACAAGTCGTACGTCGCACTTGCTACTGTCGAGCTGCGTGATAGTAGGCGCTCGCGACAGAACAGCAGTTTGTGTGGGTAGAAGGAGAATAGCAAAAAGATAGGCCTGAAATTATTTGATATTAGGAGAGAAAATTATAATGTGTTGATTCAAGTGAACCTCGTTTAGGATCCACTTTCCAGGTTGGAGTCAGACCATAAAACTGAAATAAGTAGTTTTAGGAACTTGGGAATGATATTAGAGATCTCTGGGGCCGGTGCTGTGGCGCAGCAGGTTAACGCCCTGGCCTGAAGCGCCAGCATCCCATCTGGGCGCCGGTTCGAGTCCTGGCTGCTCCACTTCCTATCCAGCTCTCTGCTATGGCCTGGGATAGCAGTAGAAGATGGTCCAAGTTCTTGGGCCCCTGCACCTATGTGTGAGACCCGGATGAAGCTACTGGCTCCTGGCTTCGGATCGGCGCAGCTCCGGCTGTTGTGGCCAACTGGGGAGTGAACCATCGGATGGAAGACCTCTCTCTCTCTCTCTCTCTCTCTCTCTCTGCCTCTCCCTCTCTGTGTAACTCTGACTTTCAAATAAATAAAAATAAATCTTTTTTTTTAAAAAATCAGAGATCTCAGGTCTCAGTGAGTTGTGAGTGGGAGTCTGGTTTCATGTAGAAAGGGCACAATGTCTTAAATATAATGAGAGAGAATGTTCCGATATCTAACTACAGCAGGATTTGTCTCATTACTTTCTTTTTTTTTTTTTATTTTACAGGCAGAGTTAGACAGTGAGAAAGAGAGAGAGAGACGGAGAGAAAGGTCTTTCTTCCATTGGTTCACCTCCAAAATGGCTGCTACGGCCGGCACACTGTGTCGATCCGAAGCCAGGAGCCAGGTGCTTCCTCCTGCTCTCCCATGGGGTGCAGGGGCCCAAGCACTTGGGCCATCCTCCACTGCCTTCTCGGGCCACAGCAGAGAGCTGGACTGGAAGAGGACCAACCAGGACTAGAACCCGGCGCCCATATATGTCCCATTACTTTCTCTCATGATATGTTCTTATTTTTTTTCCTAGTACTTTGATAAACTTTAAATTAATTGTTACTGTATGTGTTGTTGCTGTTGTGGATCTACTACCTGTCCATCTCATTGGACTGCAAACTTTATGAGAACAGGGAGTACATTGAGTCATTCAACATTTATGTCCAGTAACTAGCAGAGTGCTGAAATTCTAAGAAGCATGAACAAATACTAATATTTTTGAGTTATGCAAACAAGTTAAACATTTCTGTAGTTTGAATTCTTACCATAAGAGATCTATTTTTGTTTCTTTTTAAAAAATATTTATTTTATTTATTTGAAAAAGTTACAGAGAGAAGGAGAGGCACAGAAAGAGAGAGAGGTCTTCCATCTGCTGGTTCACTCCCCAATTGGCTGCAACGGCCAGAGCTGTGCCACTCCAATGCCAGGAGCCAGCAGCTTCTTCTGGGTCTCCCACACAGGTGCAGGGGCCCAAGGACTTGGGCCATTTTCTACTGCTTTCCCACGCCATAGCAGAGAGCTGGATTGGAAATGGAGCATCCGGGACTCAAACCAGAGCCCATATGGGATACTGTCACTGCAGGTGGGGCGGCTTTATATATGTGAAATAAAATGATATATTTTAAATGTATATAGCATTTATTTTAAATCACAAATAATTTATAAATACATACACATGCATGCTTATTATAAAATGTTAAAGGAAGAGAAAAGCATAGTGGAAAATGTGCTTACATTCATCCCATTTACTACAAACATGAATTTCACTGCTACGTTTAAACAAAAGTAAATCCTATTGTGATACAATGGTTTTCACAATGGGTCACACAGCAAACTCAACAGTAAGAAATATGTAAGTAATGTATCCATGACAAGAGCTCAGGTGATCACTGACATCATAAATAAGAGTGTTAATTGTTAAATCAACAACAGGAGTCATTGTGTACTTGCTCCCCATGTAGGACCTCTGTCCTTAATGAGTTGTACTATGAGAATTGATGGTAAGGGCCGGCACTGCGGTTAACTAGGCTAATCCTCCGCCTTGCGGCGCCGGCACACCAGGTTCTAGTCCCGGTCGGGGCGCCGGATTCTGTCCCGGTTGCCCCTCTTCCAGGCCAGCTCTCTGCTGTGGCCAGGGAGTGCAGTGAAGGATGGCCCAAGTGCTTGGGCCCTGCACCCCATGGGAGACCAGGAGAAGTACCTGGCTCCTGCCATCGGATCAGCGCTGTTTGCTGGCCACAGCGTGCCGGCCGCAGCGGCCATTGGAGGATGAACCAACGGCAAAGGAAGACCTTTCTCTCTCTCTCTCTCTCTCACTGTCCACTCTGCCTGTCAAAAAATAAAAATAAAAAAAAAGAGAGAGAATTGATGGTAAAACTTGTCTTCATACAGTACTTTATACTTTGTGTGTCTGTGTGGGTGCAAACTGTTGAAATCTTTATTTAGTGTAGAGTTGATCTTCTGTATATAAAGATAATTAAAAATGAATCTTAATTAAGAATAGGATGGGAGAGGGAGTAGGAGGTGGGACAGGAGTGGAGGTTGGAAGGTGGGTATGGGGGGAAGAACTGTTAGAATCCAAAAGTTGTACCTATGAAATTTATAATTATTAAATAAAAGCTTTCTTAAAAAAGAAATGTATCCAAGCAAAAACATTTGAAAATTTGAGAATTAAATATGCCCAGTAAAATATGAATACAAAGAAAGCAATAGGGTATATATTAACATCACATAACTTGGAAGTCGAGACATGGACTATAAAATGAGGAAAAAAGGGTATATTATTATTTAAGGAGTACATTTTAATGAAGAAAACATAAATTTCTTCAAAACATATAATGACATGCTTTTTTATTCTCTCTTTTACACAGGTAAACACACATATACACATATAAGTTACACATATGAGAGAAAAATTTTGGTTCTTGTCTTTCTGTCTGACATTTCACTAATCACAAGGATCTTAAATTACATCAATTTTGTAGCAAATGTCAGGATTTCATTCTTTTTTATGGCAGAATAATATTCCATTATGTACACAGGACAGATTTTCTTTACTCACTCGTCTTTGATGGACATACACATTGATTGCATATCTTTGTTATTTTAAATAGTGCTACCATAAACATTGTTGTGCAGGTGCCTTCTTCATATGCTGGCTTCATTTCTTTTGGTTGTATTTCCAGAACTGCATATCAGGGTCATATGAAAGATTTATTTTTAGTTTTTTGAGGCACCTCCATACTGTTGAAAAGGTACTTTGAAAACTGACAGTGACTTTGAAAATCTAAGATGTATGGTCATCGTATTGCTATGTCAAACTAGAATTAATTTAATACTGTGGTAAACTTCCATTTTTTTCTTTTTAAAAACTGCTATTAATATAAAGAGAACAGATTTCATGTATTTTGTAGGTACAGTTCTAAGAAGATAACCATCCTTCCTTCCCTCCTGCTCTCCTTCCCTCAGACCCCTCTTTCCTTCCTTTCTTTCTTTCGAAAGCTCCATTTTAGAACATTGTTCCAAACCTTTTTTGAGGTGTGCATAGCCACACAGAAATTCTCTTTGCCCGATTTCTGTGACCTCACTTTTAAAGTATAAAGGCACTGAATCCCCCTGTTAGCCTTTCACACAATGTAGTTAGTGCGAAGTCTAGGTTGACACATTGACTCTCAGCATCTTAGCAATTTGATGCTGGGCAAGTTGTTTAAAACATTTCAGGCACTGAAAAGTTTATACTCCACCCAAGTAGGCATGCATACACAATGTTTTCGTATTGCTTCTTTTTCTCCGTAGCTAGGTTCTTCTACATTTCACATGATTAGCTGGTGGCTAAAAGTGATTGACAGTTGTAGAAATCCCTTACCCTAAGTCCTCAGCAGTTTTTAGTGAAGGTAGTGGATGGCTACATAAAACGGATGCTAACTTGAAGATCTCTTAGGCACATATCTGTTCATTTTAAATACTCCAGACCCAATCACTCCAGGTTCCCCTGGTTACTGAGGATAGGGAGATGGGACCACTGCCTCATTGGGTGCAAACTTCCCAGGATGAAATTGACTCTTCTCACCACAGCGTTCTTGTCTTTAAAGGGCTACTTGTGGTCATTTTATGGACATTTGGTAATTTCTTCTATTTTAGTGTTTTAGTATAGTGTCACTTTTTTGTCAGTATTATCTTAGGAAAGATTTGCTAAAACTTGAAAAAAAGACAAAAAGACAATTGCAATTAATTCATCATATTATAGAAGTTTCTGAAGCTTTGATGAGCGTTTGAGTTGCCTGGTGATATTTTTAAAGTGCAGATTATGATTCAGTGTACCTAAGGTGAGGCCTCAGGTTGTGAAATCCAAGCAACTCCCTGGTGATGGTAACACTTGTGGATTATGGGCTACCTTTGGTGTAGCAAAGTGCTAGGGCAAATGTTTAAGAGCCCATGTAAATGACCAAGTGGTTCACAAACTTGGTTGCACATTAGAATCAACTGAGGCTGTTTTAAAATTTCTGTCACTCATGCTTCACTTTTTTCCCAATTAAATCAGAAAATCAGGAGTAAGACTTAATTATCAGTATTTTCCATAACTCCTTAGATTTTTGGAGTATGCTCTAAGGGACTATATCTCTGATTACGTAAATGATTAGGGTTATTTTATGGATCTGTAAAACTGGGAAGGTAAGATGGTTTTATTTGCACTGTGATTCTTTATCCAATTTTGTATCTAATTTGAAACTGTTTGCAGCCTTTATTATTTTCCCTACTGACAAAAAATATTCCAGTTTCTCCAATGTTCATCATAATCACCCTTTCATATTGCTAGTTCCCTCATTTACTGAGTAAAATAAAACTTTAACACACAATGCTTTGATGGTTTTTGTTTCATCCAATTGATTTCCGTAATTTCTCAGGTAGCAGCTACATTTTTCTTTGAGTGGCAGTCAATATTCTTTGAAAGTTGGTAAAGCATACGTGATAAATAAATTCATACATTACTTTAAAGCTTCTACACACCTCATCTCTTTCTTGATACAGCCCTCATTAAACTCATGATTAATTACTAGTTTGGTAATTGTTGGCATAATTGATCTTAAAGACAATTCTGGAGATCAAATTCATATCCTGACCTGTGCCAATTCACTGTTATTTGGAGATAAGTTCCTCTTTTATTTACGAGAGAAATGCCATGGCATACCCATCAGCTGGTTTGGATTTAAACTTGTTTGCTACAGTAGGGATGAGTTGGCTCACTCCACCCGTGATTTCCTCCACCTTCTCCTCATGACCGATGGCTCCCATTTGCAGGATGTCAAGCCAGGGTCTGAACAACTGCTGGTAGCTAAGTAAATTGGTCCACTTAGAGATCAAACCTGTGAACTTGGCTTCATCAACACAGTAATCCTAGCAGAAGCGTGAATCTGCCATTTTTATCAGCTGATTGATTTCACTGAAAGTTATGATTGTGAAACTGTTTTGCTCAAGTAAAGATGCGTTATATGGCCGGCGCCGCGGCTCACTAGGCTAATCCTCCGCCTTGCGGCGCCGGCACACCGGGTTCTAGTCCCGGTCGGGGAGCCGGATTCTGTCCCGGTTGCCCCTCTTCCAGGCCAGCCCTCTGCTGTGGCCAGGGAGTGCAGTGGAGGATGGCCCAGGTTCTTGGGCCCTGCACCCCATGGGAGACCAGGAAAAGCACCTGGCTCCTGGCTCCTGCCATCGGATCAGCGCGGTGCGCCGGCCGCAGCGCGCCAGCCGCGGCGGCCATTGGAGGGTGAACCAACGGCAAAGGAAGACCTTTCTCTCTGTCTCTCTCTCTCACTGTCCACTCTACCTGTCAAAAAAAAAAAAAAAAAAAAAAAAAGATGCGTTATATTAGAGCTTGATAAAGGTAAATATATCTTTGAGTTAAATATTGCAAAATGTAAGATTTAATAAAAATAATAAAATATTTTAATAAAAATAATAAAATAGCTAACTTTTGTATTAAAAATTTCTTATACAATATACAATATACAATATAATAAGGATACTTAGCCTTACATAAGTTCATACTAGTCCTTTTTAGGTCTCACCTTTCTACGGTCTTCCAGCTAAAGCATGTTTTCTCTGCATAGCTAAATTTATTGGCAATTTTCATAATATGCATTGCATATATGCATATTAAGGTTAGCTACAAAGTAATGACATGTCTGGTATGAAATTCATTCTTGGAAACTCTGTCCCTCTTGTAGGTTATCTGTTTTTTCTCAATATGTAACACCTACTATATTTTAAAAAATATTAAAGAAAATGTTTTCTTATTTTTTACTATGAATTTATGTAGCTAATTTTTGAATATTATTACAAGAGCAGCTCTTTGTGTATTTAAATGGAAACAAGAATTAACTAGAAATGATATGAAGTAAAATCTGTTGCATAAGGTGTGGATTTTTTTTTTTTTTTTGACAGGCAGAGTGGACAGTGAGAGAGAGAGACAGAGAGAAAGGTCTTCCTTTTGCTGTTGGTTCACCCTCCAATGGCCGCCGCGGCTGGCGTGCTGCGGCCGGCGCACTGCGCTGATCCAATGGCAGGAGCCAGGTGCTTCTCCTGGTCTCCCATGGGGTGCAGGGCCCAAGCACTTGGGCCATCCTCCACTGCACTCCCTGGCCACAGCAGAGAGCTGGCCTGGAAGAGGGGCAACGGAGGCAGAATCCGGCGCCCCGACTGGGACTAGAACCTGGTGTGCCGGCGCCGCAAGGTGGAGGATTAGCCTAGTGAGCCGCGGCGCCGGCTAGGTGTGGATTTAAGTGATTTTAATCAATGGATAAGATATGTGATGTGGTACCTTGTGATAGCTTGTAAGCTGGCCTTGAAAACTTTTCTCAAAATAAGACTTTAAAATACTTTAAAGTAATTGAAAAATTAACAGAAAAAGTATAATATGTCATGATGAGTATTTTGGAGGACATTATTTCTATATCAACTTGCTGGAAGTATTTCTATTTGTATCCTGTTTGGATTTTGATTCAATATTCATAAGTACACTATTCTAGCACTTTTTAAAGATAATATTGACATGACTGGTTCTCATTGACTAAATGACATTTTTTGGTTTAATTTATTATTTAAGAATAAATAAGAATTTCATGTGCTAAATCTCAGAGAGAAAGAAAGGGAGCTATAGAAATACATCATTTTAAAATTTAAGTACTTTTAAATAAGACTGTCAATTGTTGAACTGTGGAAAACATCATGGAGATTTCTTGAAAACTACCGATAGACTTGCCATATGATCCAGCAACTCCACTACTGAGTATATACTAAAGTAATGAACCCATTGTATCAAAGAGATACCTGGGGCACCATGTTTATATCAGGATTGTTCATAATAGGCAAAATACAGAATCAACCCTGGGGTTCATCATTAGATGAATGGATAAAGAAAATGTGGTATATATATTAGTCAGCTTTAGAAAATAATTAAATTCTTTCATTTGTAGCAAAATGGTTGTAATTAGATAACATCATTTTCAGTGAAATCAGACAGATAAATAAAGAAATACAGAATGTTCTCCAAAGTATGTACATATGAGACTATGCCTTCATCTACTAGGAAATTGCATTACATTATCACTAAAATTCCTCTTAAATTGAGATTTTGTAAATTTTTAAAATTCTAAAGTGGTATGCTAATATAACTTCAATGTTAAATAACCTTGAAGTAAGTGATCAGATATCTTTGGAAATAGGAGAAAATAGAAAAAATAATGAGCATTCAGCCAGCTTTTTTTTAAAAAAACAAAATAGAGCATTTATTTTCTCCATCTATAATTACATTAGATATACATACATGCATACATACATTATTTATATATATATATATGTATGTATATATAAAATACGCCAAAATGGAAACAAGCGAAATCTGTCAAGGTGCGTAAAATACTTTTAACTGTATTGTATCCATCAGAGGGCCAAATTCAAAAATTTCTAAGAGATAACCTTTAGTCATCAATAGTGACTAGATGTTTAGGGTCTTATTTTTTCTTTATAAGCATTAAAATCCCATAAAACATAGCCTAAGCAATAAAAGCTAATTTATCTTCAACAAACATGTGTCATGGTGTCAGTTTTGTATCAGGGTTAAGGTTTGGAAAGCGGAATTCCTGTGTTTTCATCTCTTGTTTTGGTTTCACACTGAGTATCTTCTGCATTTCTCTTTCTTTATTTGTTTTTTAGGGTTGTTTTGTGCTCCCTTTGCCTTTTTTATTTAGTAAATATAAATTTCCAAAGTACAGTTTATGGATTACAATGCCCCCCCCATAATTTCCCTCCCATTCGTACTCCTCACATCTCCCACTCCCTCTCCCATTCCATTCACATCAAAATTCATTTTCAATTATCTTTATATACAGAAGATCGATTTAGTATATATTAAGTAAAGATTTCTTCAGTTTGCACCCACACAGAAACACAAAGTGTAAAATACTGTTTCAGTACTAGTTATAGCATTACTTCACATTGGACAACACATTAAGGACAGATCCCACATGAGGAGTAAGTACACAGTGATTCCTGTTGTTGACTTAACAAATTGACACTCTTGTTTATGGCGTCAGTAATCACCCTAGGCTCTAGTAATGAGTTGCCAAGCCTATGGAAGCCTTTTGGGTTCGCCAACTTCGATCTTATTCCGACAGGGTCATAGTCAAAGTGGAAGTTCTCTCCTCCCTTCAGAGAAAGGTACCTCCTTCTTTGATGGCCCCGTTCTTTCCACTGGGATCTCACTCACAGAGATCCCAAATTTAGGTCTTCTTCTTCTTCTTTTTTTTTTTTCCCAGGGTGTCTTGGCTTTCCAAGACACGGGCTCTTCAGCCAGATCTGAATGCCTTAAGGGCTAATTCTGAGGCCAGAGTGCTTTTAGGACATCTGCCATTCTATGAGTCTGCTGTGTATCCCACTTCCCATGTTGGATTGTTCTCTCGCTTTTTTATTCTATCAGTTAGTATTAGCAGACACTAGTCTTGTTTGTGAGATCCCTTTGACTCTTAGACCTATCAATGTGATCAGTTGTGAACTGAAATTGATCACTTGGGCTAGTGAGATGGCATTGGCACATGCCACCTTGATGGGATGTATTGGAATCCCCTGGCACGTTTCTAACTCCACCATTTGGGGCAAGTCTGATTGAGCATGTCCCAAATTGTACATCTCTTCCCTCTCTTATTCCCACTCTTATATTTAACAGGGATCACTTTTCAGTTAAAATTTAAACACCTAAGAATAATTGTGTGTCAATTACAGAGTTCAACCAATAGTACTAGAACAAAACAAAGAAAAAATACTAAAATGGATACATTGTACATCAACAGTCAGGACAAGAGCTGATGAAGTCACTGTTTCTCATAGTGTCCATTTCACTTCAACAGGTTTCCCCTTTGGTGCTCAGTTAGTTGTTGCCAATCAGGGAGAACATATGATATTTGTCCCTTTGGGACTGGCTTAATTCACTCAGTATAATGTTTTCCAGATTCCTTCATCTTGTTGCAAATGACTGCATTTCATAGTTTTTGACTGCTGTATAATATTCTTTTTTTCTTTTTTCTTTTTTTTTTTTGACAGGCAGAGTGGACAATGAGAGAGACAGAGAGAAAGGTCTTCCTTTGCAGTTGGTTCACCCTCCAATGGCCGCCACGGTGCACCGCGCTGATCCGATGGCATAGAGCCATGGCGCCGGCCTGCTGTATAGTATTCTATAGAGTAAATGTCCCATAATTTCTTTATCCAGTCTACTGTTGATGGGCATTTGGGTTGGTTCCAGGTCTTAGCTATTGTGAATTGAGCTGCAATAAACATTAATGTGTTTGCCAATTTAATTTCCTTTGGGTAAATTCCAAGGAGTGGGATGGCTGGGTTGTATGGTAGGGTTATATTCAGGTTTCTGAGGAGTCTCCAGACTGACTTCCATAGTGGCTTAACCAGTTTGCATTCCCAACAACAGTGGGTTAGTGTCCCTTTTTCCCCACATCCTCTCCAGCATCTACTGTTGGTAGATTTCTGAATGTGAGCCATTCTAACCAGGGTGAGGTGAAACCTCATTGTGGTTTTGATTTGCATTTCTCTGATTGCTAGTGATCTTGAACATTTTTTCATGTGCCTTTTGGCCATTTGGATTTCCTCTTTTGAAAAATGTCTATTGAGGTCCTTGGCCCATCTCTTAAGTGGGTTGTTTGCTTTGACTGCTTCTGGGGTCTTTCCCAAGAATCCTTTGTCGTTACCTATATCTTGCAGGGTTTCTCCAATGCTTTCTAATAATTTGATGGTGTCGGGTCATAGATTTAAGTCTTTAATCCATGTTGAGTGAATTTTTGTGTAAGGCGTAAGGTAGGGGTCTTGCTTCATGATTCTGCAAGTGGAAATCCAATTTTCCCAGAACCATTTATTGCATAGACTGTCCTTACTCCAGGGATTGGTTTTGGATCCTGATCAAATATAAGTTGGCTGTAGATGTTTAGGTTGATTTCTGGTGTTTCAATTCTGTTCCATTGGTCTATCCATCTGTTTCTGTACCAGTACCATGCTGTTTTGATTACAACTTCCCTGTAGGATGTCCTGAAATCTGGTATTGTGATGCGTTCAGCTTTGTTTTTGTTGTACAAGATTGCTTTAGCTATTTGAGGTCTCCTGTGTCTCCATATGAATTTCAGCATCATTTTTTCCAGATCTGAGAAGAATGTCTTCGGTATTTTGGTTGGTATTATATTGAATCTATAAATTGCTTTTGGGAGAAGGACATGTTGATGATGTTGATTCTTCCAATCCATGAGCATGGAAGATTTTTCCATTTCTTGGTATCCTCTTCTATTTCTTTCTTTAAGATTTTGTAATTCTCATCGTAGAGATCTTTAACGTCCTTGGTTAAGTTTATTCCAAGGTATTTGATTGTTTTTGTAGCTATTGTGAATGGGATTGATCTTAGAAGTTCTTCCTCAGCCACGGCATTGCCTGTGTATACAAAGGCTGTTGATTTTTGTGCATTGACTTTATATACTGCTACTTTGCCAAACTCTTCTATGTGTTCCAATAGTCTCTTAGTAGAGTTCTTTGGATCCCCTAAATAAAGAATCATATCGTCTGCAAAGAGGGATAGTTTGATTTCTTCCTTCCCAATTTATATCCTTTTAATTTCTTTTTCTTGCCTAATAGCTCTGGCTAAAACTTCCAGAACTATATTGAATAGCAGTGGTGAGAGTGGACATCCCTGTCTGGTACCAGATCTCAGTGGAAATGCTTCCAAAATTTCCCCATTCAATAGGCTGTTGGCCATGGGTTTTTCATAAATTGCTTTGATTGTGTTGAGGAATGTTCCTTCCATTACCAATTTGCTTAGAGTTTTCATCAGGAAAGGGTGTTGTATTTTATCAAATGCTTTCTCTGCATCTATTGAGATAATCATATGGTTTTTCTTCTGCAGTCTGTTAATGAGGTGTATCACATTGATTGATTTGCGAACGTTGAACCATCCCTGCATGCCAGGGATAAATCCCACTTGGTCTGGGTGCATGATCTTTTTGATGTGTTGTTGCATTCTATTGGCCAGAATTTTATTGAGGATTTTTGCATCTATGTTCATCAGGGGTATTGGTCTGTAATTCTCTTTCAATGCTGCATCTTTTTCCCCATCAGCTTTTTTTTAAAAGCAGAAACAAAATACGTTTTCCAAACAGAATCTTCTTTCAGAATATTTCCAGTTTATGGCAGAATTGAAAAGGAGCTACAAGGATTTGCTATATATCTTTTTCCCCTCAGAGGCATAGCCTGCCCCATTATTAGTATTTCCCAACAGAGTAGTTCATTGGTGACAACTGATGATTCTACATCAATACATTACAGTAGGATCCATGCTATGTTGGATAGATTCTATGGGCTTGGACTAATGTGTGACAGGTACCTATCATTATAATATCATACAGAGTAGTTTCACTGCCTGAAAATCCTCTGTGTTCCTTGCCTGCTTCCCTTCAGTCTCCTCTCTTGTCAATCACTGATATTTTAATTATTTCATAGTTTTATTTTTTTTCCAGAATGACATAGTTGAAATTATATAGTTAGCAGCCTTTTCAGATTTGCTTTCACTTAATTATATGCATTAAATTACATCCAAGGTTTTCACAGCAGACCCATAGAATGGCAGATGTCCTAAACAGCACTCTGGCCTCAGAAACAGCCCTTAAGGCATGCGGAGCTGGCTGAAAAGCCCATAAGAGTATTTCAGGCATGGAAAGCCAAGACACTCTGGCATAAAAAAAAATGACCTAAATGAAAGATCTCGGTGAGTGAGATCCCAGTGGAAAGAACCGGTCATCAAAGAAGGAGGTACCTTCCTCTGAAGGGAGGAGAGAACTTCCACTTTGACCATGGCCTTGTCTAAATATCATCAGAGTCGGTGAACTCAAAAGGCTTCCATAGCCTTGGCAACTCATGACAAGAGCCTAGGGTGATTACTGATGCCATAAACAAGAGTGTCAATTTGTTAAGTCAACAATAGGAGTCACTGTGCATTTACTCCTCATGTAGGATCTCTGTCCTTAGTGTGCTGTACATTGTGATTTAATGCTATAACTAGTTCTCAAACAGTATTTTTCACTTTATGTTTCTGTGTGGGAGCAAACTGTTGAAATCTTTACTTAATATATGCTAAACTGATCTTCTGTATATAAAGAGAATTGAAAATGAATCTTGATGTGAATGGAAGGGGAGAGGGAGTGGGAAAGGGGAGGGTTGCGGGTGGGAGGGAAGGTATTGGGGGGAAGCCATTGTAATCCATAAGCTGTACTTTGGAAATTTATATTCATTAAATAAAAGTTAAAAAAGAAAAAAAATTACTTTGGAAATTTATATTCATTAAATAAAAGTTAAAAGAGAAAAAAAAATTCCAAGTCTGTGAGTGCTTTCTTTTTCTTTCTTCTTTTGTTAAGATTTATTTATTTATTTGAAAGGCAGAGTTACAGAGAGAGAGAGAGAGAGGGAGGGAGAAGTCTTCCATCCGCTGGTTCTTTCCCCAGGTGGCTGCAATGGCCAGAGCTGTGCCAATCCAACGCCAGGAGCCAGCAGCTTCTTCTGGGTCTCCCACACAGGTGTAGGGGCCCAAGGACTTGAGCCATCTTCTGCTGCTTTCCCAGGCCATATCAGAGAGTTGGATAGGAAGAGAAGCAGTTAAGACTAGAACGGTTGCCCAATGCCATTGTATTTTAAAAGTCATTGCCATACCCAAGATCATCTATCTTTTCTCCTGTGTTTTCTTTTAGCATTTTATACTTGTTTTGTACTTTCAGATTGGTAATTTATTTTGAGTTTTTTTAAGGGATTTTTGTAAAGGATTTTAACTTTATGGCTATCTTTTCCTTGCCCATGAATTCTTAGTTACTCCACTGTTATCTACCTCTTTGCTTTTTTTATTGCCTATTTTCCTTTGTTAAAAATCAGTTTACCGTATTTTAGTGTGTCTATTCTATTTCATTGATCTGTTTACCTATTGTGTCACCAGTCCTACAAGTCTTGATTATTGTGGCTTAAAAGGAAGTTTTCAAGTTGGGTAGTGTAAATGCTAACTTTTTACTCCTCCTCCTCCTATTATTATTATTATTTTTAAAGATATTATTTATTTATATGACAGGTAGAGTTACAGACAGTGAGAGAAAGAGTCAGAGAGAAAGTTCTTCCATCTACTGGTTCACTCTCCAGTTGGCTGCAATGGCCAGAGCTGGGATGATCCAAGCCAGGATCCAGGAACTTCTTCTGAGTCTCCCATGCTGTTGCAGGGGCCCAAGCACTTGAGCCATCTTCTGCTGTTTCCAAGGCCATACAGAGAGGTCGGTTGGAAGAGGAGCAGCCGAGACTCAGACCAGTGCGCCTATGGGATGCCAGCGCTACAGGCAGCAGCTTAACTCACTATGCCACAACACTGACATTCCTATTATTTTGATTGTTCTAAGTCTCTTATCTCTCCATATGTAATTCTGAAGCAGTTTTTTGACATACACAAAATAACTTATGAGGGATTTCGTTTAGATTGAGTTGAGTCTCTGGATGAAGTTGGAAAGGACTGAGATCTTCACAATATTGAGTCTTCTTGCCCATGAATATAGGATATCTATTTATTTAGCTAGTCTTTGATTTCTTTCATTTATATTGCTTCTCATATATATCCGACAAATATTTGTCAGATTATATACCTATATATTTCCGTTTGGTGATACTAATGTAAATATTATGGTTTTCAAATTTCAAATTTTACTTGTTCCTTGCTGTTACATAGAAGTGTGATCAGCTTTATATATTAAGCTCATATACTGCAACACAGCTATAATGACTTACTAGATACAGGAATTTTTGACTGATAATTTTGGATTTTCTACATAGACCAGCATGTCATCTATGAACAAATATAGTGTTATTTCTTCCTTTCTAATATGAATCCCTATTACTTCTTTTTCTTGTCTTATTTTGTTAGAGCCTCCTATAGAATGTTGAAAGGGAATAGTGAGAGGCGGATTCCTTGTCTCACTCCTTGTCTTACTAGGAAACCTAAGTTCTAAATCATCAAGTAAGCTGTTAGTTTGGGTATTTTGTAGATACTCTGTATCAAATCATGAAAGGTTCTCTATTTCTAGTTTACTGAGAGTTTTTGTCATGAATGGGTGCTATGAATTTTGTCAAATGTTTTTGCATCTATTGATAATCATTTGATATTTTTCTTCTGTAGCATGATTGTTTTTTAACTTTTATTTAATGAATATAAATTCCCAAAGTACGGCTTATGGATTACAGTGGCTTCCCCCCAATACCTTCCCTCCCACCCGCAACCCTCCCCTTTCCCACTCCCTCTCCCCTTCCATTCACATCAAGATTCATTTTCAATTCTCTTTATATACAGAAGATCAGTTTAGCATATATTAAGTAAAGATTTCAACAGTTTGCTCCCACACAGAAACATAAAGTGAAAAATACTGTTTGAGAACTAGTTATAGCATTAAATCACAATGTACAGCACACTAAGGACAGAGATCCTACATGAGGAGTAAATGCACAGTGACTCCTATTGTTGACTTAACAAATTGACACTCTTGTTTATGGCATCAGTAATCACCCTAGGCTCTTGTCATGAGTTGCCAAGGCTATGGAAGCCTTTTGAGTTCACCGACTCTGATCATATTTAGACAAGGCCATGGTCAAAGTGGAAGTTCTCTCCTCCCTTCAGAGGAAGGTACCTCCTTCTTTGATGACCGGTTCTTTCCACTGGGATCTCACTCACCGAGATCTTTCATTTAGGTCATTTTTTTTTTATGCCAGAGTGTCTTGGCTTTCCATGCCTGAAATACTCTTATGGGCTTTTCAGCCAGCTCCGCATGCCTTAAGGGCTGTTTCTGAGGCCAGAGTGCTGTTTAGGACATCTGCCATTATATGAGTCTGCTGTGTATTCCGCTTCCCATGTTGGATCGTTCTCTCCCTTTTTTATTCTATCAATTAATATTTGCAGGCACTAGTCTTGTTTATGTGATCCCTTTGACTCTTAGTCCTTTCATTATGATCAATTGTGAACAGAAATTGATCACTTGGACTAGTGAGATGGCATTGGTACATGCCACCTTGATGGAATTGTATTGGAATCCCCTGGTATGTTTCTAACTCTACCGTTTGGGGCAAGTCCGATTGAGCATGTCCCAAATTGCACATCTCTTCCCTCTCTTATTCCCACTCTTATATTTACCAGCAATCACTTTTCAGTTAAGTTTCAACACTTAAGAATAACTGTGTATTGATTACAGTATTCAACCAAAAGTATTAAGTAGAACAAACATAAAAAATACTAAGAGGGATAACGTATTAAGTTGTTCATCAACAGTCAGGGCAAGGGCTGAACAAGTCACCGTTTCTCATAGTGTTCATTTCACTTTAACAGGTTTTCTTTTTGGTTGTAGCATGATTTTAAATACTAGACTTCTTGGTTGTGTTATATAATGTTTTTTCATTTTGTTGGATTTGATTGATATGATTTTGGGGGATGATTTTTTACATCATTTTTCATGAAAATATTGGGCTGTAGTTTCCCGTTATTGTAATGTCTTTGTTTTTAGAACCAGGGTAATGCTGGCTTTACACAATGTGTTAGGAGGTATTCCCTATACTTCTATTTTTGCCAAAGTTAAAGAAATGGTAAATTTCTTTCTTAAGTGTTTGAAAGAATTTACCAGTGAACTAATCTGAGCTTGATATTTCTTGTTTTAGAAAGTCATTTATTATTGGTTCAAATTATTTGATGGATATATTCCTTATTTCTTGTGAATTTTGACAGATTTTATCTTTCAAAAAATTAGTCCTTTTCACCTAGATTATCAACACTTGGGGCAAAGAATCATTCACGATATTCTTTTATTACCTATTTAATGTCCATAGCACTTTTGTGATATTAGTAATTTTATTCTTACCTCTTGTTTTTTAGCTTGGCAAAAAGATTACTGGTTTTACTAATCTCTCTGAAGATATAACTTAGTTTTCTTCATTGATTTCTTGCCAGAATCATTGATATCTGTTCTAATTCTTATTTCTTTTCTTCTGTTTACTTTAATTTTTAATTTTGTCGCTCCCCCTCTTCGTGGAGGAATGACACAGGACCCTGCGCTGTTCCTTCGTCTGCTCGGCCCTCCCCGGGTTTGCTGCTGGTTCTTCCCGGGCTGGCTGCCATCCCTTCCACCTCCGTGGAAGGGCAGTTCCCCCTGGCTACATTCCCCACTTCCTCAGGGGAGCGGCACACCGCCGGCCAGCTCTCTCGGGGGCTGCACAGGTGTTCCTTTAGGTGTTCCCTTAGGTGTTCCCCTTAGATGTTCCCCTTAGATGTTCCTGGTGCATGCCGTCTCTCTCCTCCTTTATAGTCCTCTTCCACCAATCCCAACTCTGCTACCCACACGCCGAGTACGCTGCTCTCCTCCAATCAGGAGCAAGTCCTACAGTTTATTGGCTGAACTGGAGGCAGCTGTGTAGAAGCTGTTTTCTTCTCTCCCAGCGCCATATTGTGGGAGAGCAGATGCATAGAATAAGTCTTAATTCCAGTAACAGTATAGTCCGAGTTGCTCCCCACAAATTTATTTTCCTTTTTCTTATTTCCTGGATGGAAACTTATATTACTGATTTTTTAATCTTTGTTCATTCCCTTTTGTATAAAATGGTTTATTAATTTATTATTTTTTTTCTTTTTTTATTTTTTTAAACTTTTATTTAATGAATATAAATTTCCAAAGTACGACTTATGGATTACAATGGCTTCCCCCCCAATACCGTCCTTCCCACCCACAACCCTCCCCTTTCCCACTCCCTCTCCCCTTCCATTCACATCAAGATTCATTTTCGATTATCTTAATATACAGAAGATCAGCTTAGTATACATCAAGTATGGATTTCAACAGTTTGCTCCCACACAGAAACATAAAGTGAAAAATAATAGATGATTTTTTTTAAATGATGATGAAATCAGAGCAGACCTATTGTCATGTTTAATCCCAGTGAGAGTCAAGTTGGGAATTGATAATTTCTTTTTTTTTTTTTTTTTTTTTACAGAGGATCAGTTTAGTATGCATTAAGTAAAGATTTCAACAGTTTGCACCCCCATAGAAACACAAAGTGAAATATACTGTTTGAGTACTCGTTATAGCATTAAATCACACTGTACAGCACACTAAGGACAGAGATCCTACATGAGGAGTAAGTGCACAGTGACTCCTGTTGTTGACTTTACCAATTGACACTCCTGTCTATGGCATCAGTAATCTCCCTATGCACCAGTCATGAGTTTCCAAGGCTATGGAAGCCCTATGAGTTCTCCGACTCTTATCTTGTTTAGACAAGGTCATAGTTAAAGTGGAGGTTCTCTCCTCCCTTCAGAGAATGGTACCTCCTTCTTTGATGACCTGTTCTTTCCACTGGGATCTCACTCGCAGAGATCTTTTGCCAGAGTGTCTTGGCTTTCCATGCCTGAAATACTCTCATGAGCTTTTCAGCCAGCTCCGAATGCCTTTAGGGCTGATTCTGAGGCCAGAATGCTATTTAGGACATCTGCCATTCTATGAGTCTGCTGAGTATCTCACTTCCCATGTTGGATCACTCTCCCCTTTATTTACTCCATTGGTTAGCGTTAGCAGGTACTAGACTTGTCTATTTGCTCCCTTTGACTCCCAGTCCCTCCACCATGACCAACTGTGAACTTAAACTGATCACCTGGAACAGTGAGATGGCATTGGTACATGCCACCTTGATGGGATTGAATTGGAATCCCCTGGTATGCTTCCAACTCCACCACTTGGGGCAAGTCAGCCTGAGCATGTCCCAAATTATACATCTCTTCCCTCTCCCATTCCCACTCCCGTGTTCAACAGGGATCACATTTCAGTTAATTTTCAACACTTAAGAATAACTGTGCATCAATTACAGAACTAAAGCAGTCATATTAAGTAGAACAGATAAAAAAACTACTAAGAGGGATAATGTATTAAGTTGTTCATTAACAGTCAGGGCTAATTTATTTTAAAGTCAGAGTTATAGAGAGAGGGAGACATATCAAGACACACCTAGACACACACACACACACACACACACACACACATCTTGAATCTGCTGGTACACTACCCATGTGGTCACAACAGTCAGCGTTGGGCAAGGCAGAAGCCAGGGCCCTGGAACTCCATCCTTGTCTTTTACATGACAGGGACCCAAGCACCTAGGTCATATTCTGCTGCTCTCCCAAAAACAATAGTAGGGAACTGGATCAGAAGTGGAGCAGCTGGAACTTGACGGTCACTCTTTTTTTTTTTTTTTAAATTAATTTTTTTTTGACAGGCAGAGTAGACAGTGAGAGAGAGAGACAGAGAGAAAGGTCTTCCTTTACCATTGGTTCACCCTCCAATGGCCGCCGCGGCTGGCGCACTGCGGCCGGCACACCGTGCTGATCCGATGGCAGGAGCCACGTACTTATCCTGGTCTCCCATGGGGTGCAGGGCCCAAGCACATGGGCCATCCTCCACTGCACTCCCTGGCCACAGCAGAGAGCTGGCCTGGAAGAGGGGCAACCGGGACAGAATCCGGCGCCTGGACCGGGACTAGAACCAGGTGTGCCAGCGCCGCTAGGCGGAGGATTAGCCTAGTGAGCCATGGTGCCGCCCCGACGGTCACTCTTAAGGGTTGCTGGCATCACAGGAAGCAGCTTAACCTTCTATGCTACAACACTGGCACCAGTTCTTTTCTGATATATTTGTTCAATGATATAAATTCCCTAAGCCCTAGTTCCATTGCAATGCCCAAATATTGGTAGGTTGTGCTTTCATTTAATTTAGTTCAAAAGGTTTTAGAATTGATGTTGAGATTTATTCTTTGATATGTGTGTTACTTAGAAATGTGTTAATTAATGTCCATGTATTTCAAGACATTTTAGTAATTTTTATGTCACTAATTTCTGATTTTTATTTTTTATTTATTTATTTATTTATTTATTTTTTGACAGGCAGAATAGACAGTGAGAGAGAGAGACAGAGAGAAAGGTCTTCCTTTTGCCATTGGTTCACCCTCCAATGGCCGCTGCAGCCGGCATGCTGCGGCCGGCACACCGTGCTGATCCGATGGCAGGAGCCAGGAGCCAGGTGCTTTTCCTGGTCTCCCATGGGGTGCAGGGCCCAAGCACTTGGGCCATCCTCCACTACACTCCCTGGCCACAGCAGAGAGCTGGGCTGGAAGAGGAGCAACCGGGACAGAATCCGGCACCCCGACCGGGACTAGAACCAGGTGTGCTGGTGCCGCTAGGCGGAGGATTAGCCTAGTGATCCCCGGCGCCGGCCACTAATTTCTGATTTAATTACAATATGCTCTGAGGATAGACATTGTATGATTTCTATTTTTTAATTTTCAAGTTTTTGTTTAAAAATTTTAAATACTTTGCCTCCTTCATTTCAGTGTAGACATTATATGCATAAAGCTATATAAAAAATTTTCCCTTTGAAAACAGAGATACCAAATTCACTAATGAGGGATTCATGGCAATGAATATAATGTGGGAGAAATAAAAGCATATTACCATGCAAACACATGATTCATTGAAGCAGTTTATAACTATATATCAAATGGTGTTGCATACAAGCAATGTTTATACTCTATGTATATTAACTTCAACAAGTAACAGAAAACATGATATTTGTCTTTATGAGTCTGGCTCATTTCACTTAGCATAATGAACTCCAATTCTATCCATTTTGTTACAAATGGTAGGATTCAATTTTTATGGTAAAGTAATATTCCATTGTGTAATTATATATATATATACACACACCATATTTTATTTATCCAATTATCAGTTAATGGACATGTAGGCTGATTGCATACATTTGTTATTGAGAATTAACTTGCTATAGTCTTTTGAATTTGTTATAGTGTGCTTTGTGATCCAGAATGTGGACTATGAATGTGATGAAAGTTCCCTGTGATTTTGAAAAGACTATATGTACTACTGTTATTGTATAAAATAATCTGTAAATGACAACGATATCTAGTTGTTTGATGATACTACTTAAGCTCCTCCTCCTCCTCCTAGATCTTCTGTCTGCTCTATCTGTTCATTTCTGATAGAAATCAGAAATCAAAAATCTCACTATAATAGTAGATTTCTGATGCATCTCTATCCGTTTTCATCTCAGGTAGTTTTATGCTCTGTTGTCAGGTGCTCTAAGAGAACTGATCCCATTATCATTTTATAGTGCCCGCTCTTATTCCTGATAACATTATTTCAACACATTTTCTTTTACTCTATATTTACATTAATTTTCTGCTTTGTAAGCCCATGTAGAGTTAGATCATTTTTTAAAAAAATCTACCCCAAAAACATGTCATGTGACTGGGCTCCCTTGGCATTTTTAAGTCTCAGAATTTCCTCACTTGGCTTTTAGCCATTCATTAGTTCTACCTTAGGGTTTTCTATTCCAAGCCTGGTTCCTGCAGTAGTGTTTACTAAACAGGTTTTCTTCATTGTTTTAGGTCTAATAAGAATTATTCATTTTTCAGTATGTTTATCTTTTTACTTATTCATAGGATAAGAGGACAATTTCCAAAATCCTTAAAATTGGACCCAGGAACTGGAGTTCTTCAATTGGATTGTGAAAGAGGGAGCACATGGAGTTGTTTGAAAGTTTACTTTTTACTTCCTTTGTACTTTTATTTTTGCATTTCATGTTTGTATTATAGAATCGACTTTCTTGGATTGATACAATCTCTACTAGAGCATCTGATTTCACAAATATTATTCTTATTATTGTAAATATTCATTAAAATTTTACAAAAATTTATAAGATTATTTTTGTTAATTATTTTCATTTTATTTCAAAGGCAAAAATACATATAATATATACAGAAAGTGAGAGATGCCACATCTCTCCACACACATATATCATTCCCCAAAGATCTACAGCAGTCAATGGCGAGACAGGCTGAAGCCAAGGCCAAAATTTCTGTCACCCATATGGGTGGTAGGGACTCAAACACTCGAGCCATCATCTGCTCCTTTCCAGTTTGTGTATTAGCAAGAAGCTGATTGGAAATCGAACCAGGATTTGAATCAGATACTATGATACTGGATGTGTACATCCCAACTGATGTTTTAACTATTGAATAGAATACTCATCCTAATATTTCTATCTTAATTTGTCTTGTAAGGGGAGACCATTGAGTTGTAAAATATAAACCTCATGATTACATGAATAAAGATATATATATATATATATATATATAGATGGAAACTGAAGAAAAATAAACAACATTGAGTGCATTGCTTGCTAAACAGAGGTTTACCTCAGAGTCATACATTAAACAATTTACCTCCATTACTCCTTTTAAATAGATTTCAATTTGCTCTGAGGATTTTTATGAAATTATCAAAGAAAATTCTGATGAATAACACTGAGAAACAGCCAAAAAGAACTAGGCAACTTATTTTGAGATAATGCTTACTCACTAACATCAGCAGAAGAGAGGGTCACATATATTGTCTCAATGTATGATTTTGTGAAATCTTCAAAAAAAATTGTCCCATGGTCATTATCATATTAGCACAGTAAAATTATAGTTAACCAAATATTAAATTTTAAAAAAAGATTCACTTTTTGAAAGGCAGAGTTACATAGAGAAAGAGGGAGAGAGAGAGAAATCTTCCATCCATTGGTTTGCTCACCAAATGGTCCCAACATCCCAGGGCTGGGCTAGACCAAATTCAGCAGCACAAAGCTTCATCTGGGTCCTACACACAGATGGCAGGGCCCCAGTCACTTGGACCATCTTTGGAAGCTTTCCCAGGTGCATTAACATGAAGCTGCATCAGAAGTGAAGGAATTAGTACAAAACCCGACGCTTATCTAGGATGCCATTACTGTAGAAGATAGTCTAACCAGCTGTGCCACAAAGCAAGCTCCCCCAAATTCTAGTTAAACATTTTAATCCTGGACTTCTTATGGTTTACTCATTAGTAATGTATCGTTTATCATTTATTTGAACTAATTTTAATACAAATAAATGTGAATAGAAATTTATGTCAGGGCTTTCAATTATGACTGTCTTGATTTCAAAATTATATGAGGCATTTTTCATGGAAGTATTGTTCCAATTTATTATAATCTATTTGTACTTATGATAACTTATTTATAAGTTACCTCATTCAACATGTCTCTAAGATTTAAGTCTTGGGAAAATATATTTGCATGTTTGCTAATGCTTGAAATACACAGAAAATGGCTTCAAAATTGTCAACTAAAGGGGCCAGCATTGTGGTGTAAGAGGTAAAGCTGCGGTCGGCAATGCTGGCATCCCATATAGGTGCTGAGTCAACTCCCAGATGCTCAGCTTCCTATCCAGCTCTTTGGTAATGTGCCTGGGGAAGCAGCAGAGGATGGCCCAAGTGTTTGGACCCCATGTGGGAGAGAGGAAAGGTCTTAGTTCCTGGCTTCAGTCTGGCTCAGTTCTGATGGTTGTGGCCATTTGGGGAGTGAACCAGCAGATGGAAGATCTCTCTCTTTGCCTCTGTAATTCGGCCTTTGTCTTTCTTTCTCTGTAACACTGCCTTTCAAATAAAAAAATAAATCTTTTAAAAAGTTGTCAACTAAAACTGCTACAAAAGGTATATCTACTAAGGTAATGATTGTTTGGCTTTTTTGTTTATGTGTTAAAAGTTACATATAATATAATGCACAAATGGTAAGTGAATAAATTGGTGAATTTTGACATAAGTATTTTACTCTTACAACTCCTAATATTATCTAGAATATAAGGCATCTAAATATTTTAAAAGATTTACTTATTAATTTGGAAGGCAGAATCTGAGATAGATGGGGGAAGAGAGAGAGAGAGAGTGAGAGAGAGAGAGAGAGAGAGAGAGAATGAGGAAGCGAGATCTGTCTCCTTGTTCGCTTCCCAAATGGCTTCAACAGAACTGGGCCAGGCCAAAGCCAGAAGCCTGGAATTCTACCCTGCAAAGCAGTCATTAATTGTAGAACTAAAATAGTTGGATATTTTAAAATTTTTCATCGTTTTTTCTATTCTGTAAGTGTATAATTTTGAAATAGACAGTAAAAAGTCATCTTCAGGGTAATATAATAGAGCTTGAACAAAGATGTTCAGGAAAAGCAAAATTGAATTACCTCTCTTGACTACTACCTAAGAAGAATAAAACAAGATATTAGAATCATAGTCTCTGAAGAACATATAGATATAACACATAGTGTTTCAGAATTTGAGATGGGGCAAGTTTTTTTACCAAGTTTAATTTATAAAACTTTTGTTGTGTTACAACTTATGATATACTTACTAGATTAAAAATATATGACTTTTAAGATATATAAGGATATATCATTAAACGGTTATATATAAATACTTATATATATAATTTTAATACAAATAAAGGTGAATATATATATAGTAAAAATACTACACATTAATGCAGCATGCATGCTGTTGTGACAAAATATTTCCCAAATGTCCGTTTAAATTCTATTGACTTAAATATTTGTTAATGGGACAGAGTGAGCCAATGTTTGAGCATCTTTGACTTTTTACAAGTTTAAAATGATGAATTTTCCAACACAATATTATTCTTAAATAATTAAATAATTGAAATACCTTGATATACATGCACACACGCACACTCTCTTCTTTTACTTTCTCTGTTTTTGTTTCTCTCTCTCTCTTTTTCTTTGTGTCTCCTTTGGTTCTTGCTCGCTCTCTCTCTCTCTCTCTCTCTCTCTGATAGACACACACACATACACATATAGTTGAAGTCCTCGCTATAATGAATAATAAAAGAATAAAATAATAAAAAGCCTCACAAGGGTATTTCCAGGTCTATTAAAATATTTTAAAGGTTTTTTTTCCAGCATCTTGTTGCTTTCAAAGTCCAATTTTTCTGTAACATTTTCTGTAATTGAATGCCTCTGTAAGATAGGAGCTCTTAAGTATAATCTCTAATTTAGCACCATTTTCTTATCTATACATTATTGTTTACATTAAGTGTGATATCTTTGGCTATCAATTTTAATGGACAGGTATTAACTTTCAATAGGGGCCTGCATATAATGACAGTGATGAAGAGCGTTGCAACAAAATGCTTCTAAATTAATCTGCCAGTTTGACCCAGTAACCGACATGCATACTAAAACACTGATGTGAATTGAAAATAAAATAACTGCACTTGACAGATATAATAGTTTAAGTGATTTCAAATTAACCACATCCCACTGACCGCAAGTGAAGAATGTGTGCTTTCTCCTGCAAAGACGTGTGCTCTGGGGGCTCATTATAGAGTGCGGAGTAAGTAAATCCAGAGTGGAGTAATTGATGCTGGGGAAGAGAGAGTGGCACTACTTAATGAATCTCAAACTTGTACAAAAAGATATCATCAGCAGTTCATATGTTATTCCTCTCTTTTCAGTTTGAGAACATTATAAGCTTAAAAGTAGGTTGTGTAGTAAACTCGTAATATGGAAAATTATGATAGGGATGCACCAACGGCTTCAAGAAAGTAGTGAATAACTTTTTTTAACAAAAAAACTAAATATTATCACAACCTTGTTCCTTTTCTATTTTCCAAAGAATTAATGTTACAATTGCTTTCCAATTATTAAACCCACCTTGATTAATTCAAAAAAGTATAAATAATACTCTATTTTAGCATACTCATTGTAGATATTTTTCTTTTAGGGACTTCAAATATTATTATTATGTAAAAATTGAAACTACTAAGATGTTTAAAATCACACC
This sequence comes from Oryctolagus cuniculus, assembly GCF_051225735.1. Taxonomy (NCBI): domain Eukaryota; kingdom Metazoa; phylum Chordata; class Mammalia; order Lagomorpha; family Leporidae; genus Oryctolagus; species Oryctolagus cuniculus. The sequence continues at coordinate 134,620,011 of NC_142870.1, forward strand.
AAAACAAGATAATATCATTTTTCTTTTTTTTATGGGAAAATAATATTTATTTCTCGTAGACTCACAGGATCTCATTCAGTGTACAACCTGTTCATGATCAACTCAGTGAATCTATTGTAAAATGCCTGTCCTCCTTCTTCCTACGACAGGACAAGATAGAATTTTTTCCTATTTCCTACCCATAATATTTCCTGATGATTTTTTTTAACTTTTATTTAATGAATATAAATTTCCAAAGTACAGCTTATGGATTACAATGGCTTCCGCCCCCTCCATAATGTCCCTTCCACCCGCAACCCTCCCCTTTCCCACTCCCTCTCCCCTTCCATTCACATCAAGATTCATTTTCGATTCTCTTTATATACAGAAGATCAGTTTAGCATACATTAAGTAAAGATTTCAACAGTTTGCTCCCACACAGAAACATAAAGTGAAAAATAATAGATGATTTTTTAAATGATGATGAAATCAGATCAGACCTATTGTCATGTTTAATCCCAGTGAGAGTCAAGTTGGGAATTGATAATTTCTTTTTTTTTACAGAAGCTCAGTTTAGTATACATTAAGTAAAGATTTCAACAGTTTGCACCCCCATTGAAACACAAAGTGAAATATACTGTTTGAGTACTCGTTATAGCATTAAATCACACTGTACAGCACACTAAGGACAGAGATCCTACATGAGGAGTAAGTGCACAGTGACTCCTGTTGTTGACTCTACAAATCGACACTCCTGTTTATGGCATTAGTAATCTCCCTATGCACCAGTCACGAGTTTCCAAGGCTATGGAAGCCTTTTGAGTTCTCTGACTCTTATCTTGTTTAGACAAGGTCATAGTCAAAGTGGAGGTTCTCTCCTCCCTTCAGAGAAAGGTACCTCCTTCTTTGAAGACCTGTTCTTTCCACTGGGATCTCACTCACAGAGATCCCAAATTTAGGTGTTTTTTTTTTTTTTTTTTTTTTGCCGGAGTGTCTTGGCTTTCCATGCCTGAAATACTCTCATGGGCTTTTCAGGCGGATACGAATGCCTTTAGGAATGATTCTGAGGCCAGAGTGCTGTTTAGGACATCTGCCATTCTATGAGTCTGCTGAGTATCTCGCTTCCCATGTTGGATCACTCTCCCCTTTATTTATTCCATCGGTTAGTGTTAGCAGGTACTAGACTAGTTTATATGCTCCCTTTGACTCTTAGTCCTTTCATTATGATCAATTGTGAACTGAAATTGATCACTTGGAATAGTGAGATGGCATTGGTACATGCCACCTTGATGGGATTGAATTGGAATCCCCTGGTATGTTTCTAACTCTACCATTTGGGGCAAGTCAGCTTGAGCATGTCCCAAATTGTACATCTCTTCCCTCTCTTATCCACACTTATGTTGAACAGGGATCACATTTCAGTTAAATTTCAACACTTAAGAATAACTGTGTATTAATTACAGAATTAAACCAGTCATATTAAGTAGAACAGACAAAAAAAAAAACTACTAAGAGGGAAAATGTATTAAGTTGTTCATTAACAGTCAGGGCTATGCTGATCAAGTCACCGTTTCTCATAGTGTCCATTTCACTTCAACAGGTTTCCTTTTTGGTGTTCAGTCAGTTGTCACCGATCAGGGAGAACATATGGTATTTGTCCCTTTGGGACTGGCTTATTTCACTCAGCATGATGTGTTCCAGATTCTTCCATTTTGTTGCAAATGACTGGATTTCGTTGTTTCTTACTGCGGTATAGTATTCTAAAGAGTACATATCCCATAATTTCTTTATCCAGTCTACCGCTGATGGGCATTTAGGTTGGTTCCAGGTCTTGGCTATTGTGAATTGAGCTGCAATAAACATTAGGGTGCAGACCGCTTTTTTGTTTGCCAATTTAAATTCCTTTGGGTAAATTCCAAGGAGTGGGATGGCTGGGTCGACCAGTAGGGTTATCTTCAGGATTCTGAGGAATCTCCAGACTGACTTCCATAGTGGCTTGACCAGTTTGCATTCCCACCAACAGTGGGTTAGTGTCCCTTTTTCCCCACATCCTCTCCAGCATCTGTTGTTGGTAGATTTCTGCATGTGAGCCATTCTAACCGGGGTGAGGTGAAACCTCATTGTGGTTTTGATTTGCATTTCCCTGATTGCTAGTGATCTTGAACATTTTTTCACATGCCTGTTGGCCATTTGGATGTCCTCTTTTGAAAAATGTCTATTGAGGTCCTTGGCCCATCTCTTAAGTGGGTTGTTTGTTTTGTTTTTGTGGAGTTTCTTGATCTCTTTGTAGATTCTGGTTATTAACCCTTTATCTGTTGCATAGTTTGCAAATATTTTTTTCCCATTCTGTCGGTTGTCTCTTCACTCTTCTGACTGTTTCTTTTGCAGTACAGAAACTTCTCAATTTGATGCAATCCCAATAGTTGATTTTGGCTTTGACTGCCTGTGCCTCCCGGGTCTTTTCCAGAAATTCTTTGCCTGTGCCAATATCTTGAAGGGTTTCTCCAATGTTCTCTAATAACTTGATGGTGTCAGGTCGTAGATTTAGGCCTTTAATCCATGTTGAGTGGATTTTTGTGTAAGGTGTAAGTTAGGGGTCTTGCTTCATGCTTCTGCACGTGGAAATCCAATTTTCCCAGCACCATTTATTGAATAGACTGTCCTTGCTCCAGGAATTGGTTTTAGATCCTTGATCAAATATAAGTTGGCTGTAGATGTTTGGGTTGATTTCTGGTGTTTCAATTCTGTTCCATTGGTCTATCCATCTGTTTCTGTACCAGTACCATGCTCTTTTGATTATAACTGCCCTGTAGTATGTCCTGAAAAATGGTATTGAGATGCCTTCAGCTTCGTTTTTGTTGTACAAGATTGCTTTAGCTATTCGAGGTCTCTTGTGTCTCCATATAAATTTCAGCATCATTTTTTCTAGATCTGAGAAGAATGTCTTTGGTATCTTGATTGGGATTGCATTGAATCTATAAATTGCTTTTGGGAGAATGGACATTTTGATGATATTGATTCTTCCAATCCATGAGCATGGAAGATTTTTCCATTTTTTGGTATCCTCTTCTATTTCTTTCTTTAAGATTTTGTAATTCCTATCGTAGAGATCTTTAACGTCCTTGGTTAAGTTTATTCCAAGGTATTTGATTGTTTTTGTAGCTATTGTGAATGGGATTGATCTTAGAAGTTCTTTCTCAGCCGTGGCATTGCTTGTGTATACAAAGGCTATTGATTTTTGTGCATTGATTTTATATCCTGCCACTTTGTGAAACTCCTCTATGAGTTCCAATAGTCTCTTAGTAGAGTTCTTTGGATCCTCTAAGTAAAGAATCATATCGTCTGCAAAGAGGGATAGTTTGACTTCTGCCTTCTCAATTTGTTTTCCTTTAATTTCTTTTTCTTGTCTGATGGCTCTGGCTAATACTTCCAGAACTATGTTAAATAGCAGTGGTGAGAGTGGGCATCCCTGTCTGGTGCCAGATCTCAGTGGAAATGTTTCCAACTTTTCCCTATTCAATAGGATGCTGGCCGTGGTTTTCCATAAATTGCTTTGATTATATTGAGGAATGTTCCTTCTATACCCAATTTGCTTAGAGTTTTCATCAGGAAAGGGTGTTGTATTTTATCAAATGCTTTCTCTGCATCTATTGAGATAATCATATGGTTTTTCTTCTGCAGTTTGTTAATGTGGTGAATCACATTGATTGATTTGCGAAAATTGAACCATCCCTGCATAACAGGGATAAATCCCACTTGGTCTGGGTGGATGATTTTCCTGATGTGTTGTTGTATTCTATTGGCGAGAAATTTATTGAGGATTTTTGCATCTATGTTCATCCGGGATATTGGTCTATAATTTTCTTTCAGTGCTGCAACTTTCTCTGGCTTAGGGATTAAGGTGATGCTGGCTTCATAGAAAGAATTTGGGAGGATTCCATCTTCTTCGATTGTTCTGAATAGTTGGAGAAGAAATGGGATTAGTTCTTCTTTAAATGTCTGGTAGAATTCAGCAGTGAATCCATCTGGTCCTGGGCTTTTCTTTGTTGGGAGGGCCTTTTTTACTGTTTCAATTTCTGTTTCAGTTATGGATCTATTTAGGTTGTCTGTGTCTTCCTGGTTCAATTTAGGTAGGTTGCATGTGTCCAGGAATCTATCCATTTCTGATAGATTTTCTTGTTTGCTGGCATACAAGTCCTTGTAGTAATTTCTGATGATTCTTTTTATTTATGTGGTGTCTGTTGTTATGTTTCCTTTTTCATCTCCGATTTTATTGATTTGGGTCTTTTCTCTTCTTTTTTTAGTTAGTTGGGCCAACGGGGTGTCAATTTTGTTTATTTTTTCAAGAAACCAGCTCTTCGCTTGGCTGATTTTTTGTAATTTTTTTTTGGATTCAATCCTGTTGATTTCTTCTCTGATTTTAATTATTTCTCTTCTCCTACTAGATTTGGATCTGGTTTGCTGCAGTTTTTCTAGGTCCTTGAGATGCATTGAAAGCTCATTTATTTGGTGCCTTTCCAATTTCTTGATATAGGCCCCTATTGCTATAAACTTGCCTCTCAATACTGCTTTTGTCGTATCCCATAAGTTTTGATATGTTGTGTTGTTATCCTCATTTACTTCATTTAATGTCAATAAAGTTGGAGCAGTATTTCTATTTGATAAATGAAGCTGCCAATGCTAACTGGTTTATTCAAATAATGTCTGATTTTTCAGGACTTATAAGTTCTACTCAATTCTAAATTACACATAGTTCTGTTCACTGACTATGAAGAAATAGTTAAACAAAATTCACCTTTTATTAACATTGTATGGAAAGGAAGTTAACACATAATTTGATTGAACTCTCAACCTGCCCCACTCCTGACAGATTAGCATCCAGACATTTAGGTTAATGGCAAACTTTTCTACAGCATCAGGCTACTGGAACACCATGAAAGTCACCATGATTGCCCTTTCCTCTTTCATTCAGCAGTTGATGATAGATTTTATTTGCTAGTTTCCCTACTAATTGTTTGATAAAATATGTCCTAAAATCTCTTCTTGATTTGAGAAGAAAAATCTTATTGGTGTAGCAGTGAAAATGATATAATTGAGAAATTCTCCTACAAGTATTGGGAGCCAGGAGGATGATATGTTAGTGAATTTTTGGAAAAAATTTATTTCCAGAAGAGTTTAAATCTGAGTTGATAATCTGCATGAAAAAGACATGATGGAGCATTCCAAAGAGAGGGATTGGGCTATGCAAAGGCACCTGGGTAACAGGGAACATAATTCACTTGGGAAACCACAACTACATGTGCAATGTACCAGATTAGTCTATGTGGAGGTGAAAGGACTGAAAGAGAGGCACCATGAAGAACATGAAGGATTTCTGTTATTGTTATGTCAATGTTTGGCTAAAGAATTTTAATAGCTATATCATTCATGCATATTTCAACCTGCATTTATTTGCCATGAACTATTCTTGTCACTGGGGACATTATATTGCATCAGAAAGAAATGGACTCTGTATTCACATTGTTTATTATTTATAATACAGCAAAATAGCTACCTGTAATTTTACTGGAAAATAACAGGATACAACAGAAGTGTAGTAGAGGATGGACCTCCCAAACAGCTTAAGGAATTCCATGAAGCTTCTGGAGAGCATTAAACTACAAGAAGAAACCTGAAATCTACCTAGGTTTTAGGTGCATGAAACAGGATAAATAATGGAGAGAGTGTTCTAGAAAGACAGACTACCACATGAGGAGGCATGGAAGCAAGCAGGTATGGGACATGCTTGGGAACTGAAAAAAATTCTCTATAACTTATGGTTAGATGAAGAGTGAAAAAGACAAATGTGGGAAGTAAACTTGTGGCAATGTGTATGGGCAAGGTCATTCAAACCTTGTAAGCATGATAAAGTATTTGGTTTTTCCCTTAGCAGAAGGAGGGGCCGTGGAAAATTATCGGGCTGCGGAGCATCATACTCAAGTTTGCATCTGAGGACAGATGTTTGCAGCAGTATTATGAATGGGAAGGAATGCTATAGGAAACAGGAGGCATAATTGGTATTTATGAGAGTATTATCTAGTTATAAGGTAATAATGAAAATGAAGAAAATGGGCATATTTGTAAAATACATTGGATAAAGAATTGCTAATTTTAGCCATGGGTTAGGCTTGGAAAAGGAGAAAAATGAAGTGTGTGTGTCAAGCCTGGGATTCTGATTTAGATAACTGGGAAGATGAAACAAAGGACACAAGAGATATTAGAGTCAAAAGCTGAGTTTAGTTTTGCATTTGGTAAGCTTTATGCAGCTGTAAACTTCTAGGTAAAAAAATGTCCTGTAGGCATTTCTAGTGTGAGACTAGAGAGACATACAGAATGGTGAAAATGATGGGCTAATTCTATGGAAGTGGTAATTGAAGCTCTGATGAGACACAATGGTGTTGCCTATGAACTGGCTTAGGATCAAACCTTAAGGAACACTATTATTTAGTGTAAAGGAGTCACACTCATAGCCAGAGGCGGGATGAGAATCAAGAAGACACACACTCACACATATAGAGTGTTTCAACAGTATCAAATACTGCAGCCAAGACTGAGAAAGGAATATTGAATTTCACAACAGTGGTCCTGGCAACAGTGGTCTTACAATACATAATAGCCTTAACAACCAGAGAGTAATGAATTGATGAGTTTGTTAGGGTATCTGACGACTATAGAGAAAATCTTCTCGACCACCTGTGCTAATAAAGAGAAAAAGACAGCAAGTAGTTAGAGTGCAATACGAATCAATGACATTTTAGTACTTTTCTTTTTTAGAGAAGAGAAATGTAAACACATGTAAATGTGGGTGGGAAGGAGCCAGTGAAGAAAGACTGAAGACAAAGGGTTGACCTCCATGGAACGGAACGGCAAGGTTGCTGCTGCAGAAGAATTGATATAGTTGATACTAGGGAAGGTAAAACTCTTTTATCAGGGGTAGAAACCTAAGGCTAACAGTGAGAAGCAATCTGTGGTTCTTCTCATCTGGAATGTTCAAGCAGAAGTGCTTTCAATTTACTTGAGTTGAATTTTGAGAGGAAAATGGGTACCTTTCAGCCTAATCAAAATTTTACTTTATAAAAAGCAGTATAAAAGTCATGTTAAGAGGTAGAAGATTATTTCTTATCAATCTCTGGTGGATTAGAACAAATGATGTTTAGAGGAAAGATCCTACTTACTGTAAGAAGTTACAATGGTCAAGAGATGTTTTAATATGTAACTGTCCACAGCACTGGTGAAGAAACAAAGACATCCATTTCTCTATCTCAAAAAGGAATAGATCACATTCTCTCCCCTTTTGAGAAGCAGAATGAGCCACAGTAGGAGAAGATTCAACTTAGAATCCCTTTAAAATTGAGGTGTAAAAATTAGTGACAAACCAGAGGGATGTGGATTTCTATTTCAATTTTCCATCAGGAGATATATTAGTCTGCTTTTCATTATTTTAAATTATCTGAGAGGAGCTTCTTTAGGAAGCAAAAGTTTATTTTCATTTCAGTTGGAGGTTACAGGAACAGGAAGCCCAGGGGCCCAGCATCAACTGGATGCTGATCATGATGGGTACCAAGGCATGATAACATGGTGGGACAAGAAGCATACAGAGAATCTGGGTGGATCTTGAACTCAAATAATCAAATCTCTTATGAGAGCCACCCTCCTAGGGTACATCCTCAATGACCCAAAGATCTCTCTCCTATCCTGCTTCTTAGGCGCCATAATCAGATCACCCATAATCCATCAATCATTAACACTGAGATATCAGAGCATAAACAGTTGCATGAACTTTGGGGAGAAAATCAACATCAAACCATAGTAGGAAATATGGTGCTCTGATGGAGGATAAGTGCCAAGTACAGGAATACAGAAAATACAAGAAAGCAAACTGAGTGTAAAAAGAGTTAAAAGTCCAGGAAACATGTGGTATTGGATGACTTTCTAAAGACTGAAAAACCAGGACAACTAGTGATTCAAAAATTTGAATTGAAATGCAAATACCAGTTATAAAACAAGGACACAAACTCTTTATTCTTTTGGGATTGATTAAGACTTCATTAAATTCTGGTATCTATTTGTGTGTAGAAAATTATTGAGATGGCATCTGGTAAAGTGGCCAGCATCTTTTCTCCCTCCCTTGACCATTACATATAGCTGTTTACCTGCATATACTTGCTTATCACATTGTTGAAGACCAGGAAAAAGAAAACAACCAATAATGACTGCCTGATCAGGAAAATGAATTTTTCCCTTATTAGAAAAATGTCAATGTGCAGTTACTTCAAAAGTTTTGGAAAAATGGAATACAACATTAGTTTATTTTGGTACAAATTTTTAAAAATCTATACATAGGGGCCAGTGCTGTGGTGTAGCAGACAAAGAAACCACCTGTAGTGCGGCATCCCATATGGGCACCAGTTTGAGTCTTGGCTGCTCCACTTCCAATCCAGCTCTCTGTTATGGTCTGGGAAAGCAGTAAAAGATAACCCAAATCCTTGGGTCCCTGCACCCACATGGGAGACTGCAAGAAGCTCCTGGTTCCTGGCTTTGGATCAGTGCAGCTCTGGCCATTGTGGTCACCTGGGGAGTGACCAGTGGATGGAAGAACACTCTCTCTCTCTCTCTTTCTACTTATGCCTGTCTAATAAATAAATAAATTTTAAAAATCTATGCATATTTTTTCATAACACACATTTTCCATGAACTTTTTGAAGATTTCCTCATATAGGGAGATGTTCACATATGTTATAAATTCATAGGGTGAATTTGCCTGGCTTGTGATTTTTACTTGACCTATAAAATCTTGGGGAAGTTATGGATTCACTCCCTAAATGCCTGCAATGACTGAGGTGGGCCAGAATCAAAATAGACACTCAGAACTTGATCCAGACTTCCCAATTACTTGAGCTATCACCACTGCCTACCAGAGTTTGCATTAGTAAGAAGCTGGATTAGAGGCTGGAGGTGGATATTAAACCCTGACATGCTGATAAAGGACATGAGTACCCTAACTGGCGTCTTAACCCAAAGGCTTGCCCTGAATGAGCTCCCTATGTTATCTCTAAGCTTGGGAAAACTTTCAATTTCATGGTACAGAATAGTAGAGTCAAAACACAAAACTTCTGTTTTTCTGGATATGTTATATAAACATTGGATTTAGTGCTGCCAAGGGTGCATGAATTTGTGTTAGAATATCAGATTAGGAGAAGCAGAGAAAACTCCACAATATTTATTAAATTCCTTTTGAGTATTTTACTAAAAGTTAAATAAGGCAGCTGGGACAAAACTCCATGAGGCCTAGTAGAAAAAAGTAACTGGTCAGTTTGAGCTGGACAGTCATTCTGCAGGTCATCCTGTTCTGAGAAATATTAAATTCTAACCAGGCAAAGTACAGACCTTGATGTCCAGCCTGAATGTAAAATTGATATCCCAGAAATGCACTATATTAAAATAAGAGATACTTTAGCCCAAGAGTAACAATTCCTCTATAGCAATCAAAATGAAGCTTTGAAACAAAATTGAAGAAAGCATATACGGAGTGTCAGTAACCAATGCCTGCCAGAATAACTCTTTGACAGAATGCAATAGACATTGTTCAACAAGATATAAAGTATTCACTATACAATTAAAAAATTTTATGGTCTTTTTTTCAACTTTTATTTAATAAATATAAATTTCCAAACTACAACTTTTGGATTATAGCAGCTTTTCCCCCCATAATCTCCCTCCCACTCGCAAACATCCCATCTCCTGCTCCCTCTCCCATGCCATTCTTCATCAAGATTCATTTTCAATTATCTTTATATACAGATCAACTTAGTATATACTAAGTAAAGATTTCAACAGTTTGCACCCACACAGATACACAAAGTGTAAAGTACTATTTGAGTAATAGTTTTATCATTAATTCATATAGTACAACACATTAAGGACAGAGATCCTACATGGGGAGTAAGTGCACAGTGACTCCTGTTGTTGATTTAACAATTGACACTCTTATTTATGATGTCAGTAATCATCAGAGGCTCTAGTCATGAGATACCAAGGCTATGGAAGCCTCTTGAGCTCATAAACTCTGATCTTATTAGACAAGGCCATAGTCAAAGTGGAAGTTCTCTCCTCCCTTCAGAGAAAGGTACCTCCTTCTTTGATGGACCGTTCTTTCCACTGGGATCGCACTCACAGAGATCTTTCATTTAGGTCATTTTTTCCCCCACAGTTCTTGGCTTTCCATGCCTGCGAAACTTTCATGGGCTTTTTAGCCAGATCCGAAGGCCTTAAGGGCTGAATCTGAGGCCAGAGTGCTGTTTAGGACATCTGCCATTCTATGAGTCTGCTGTGTATCCCGCTATCCCGCTTCCCATGTTGGATCTTTCTCTCCTTCTAAATTCTATCAGTTATTATTAGCATTCACTAGTCTTGTTTATGTGATCCCTTTGACACTTAATCCTATCATTATGATCAGTTATGAACTTGAATTGATCACTTTGACTAGTGAGATAGCATTGGTTCATGCCACCTTGATGAGATTGAATTGGAATCTCCTGGCACGTTTCTAGCTTCATCATTAGCGGTAAGTCTGTGTGAGCAAGGGACAAACTGTACATCTCCCTCTCTTATTCCCACTCTTATCTTTAACAGAGATCACTTTTCTCATCAAAGAAATATGAAATATAGGCAGGAATAATAACTGATAGAAAGAAATAGGAATGACACAGATCTTAGGAATAGCAGATATAGACTTTAAAACTATTATCATAGGTATTTTCATGGATTTAAAGGAAAAGATCATTGCAGTAAGTAAACAGATTGGGTTAATTCAGCATAAAAAGGGAAACTATAATAAAAGAAACTAAAATTATGTTCCAGACTTTACTACTTTACTTCAAAAAAAAAAAAAAAAACTGACCTTACAACAAATTGAACACTTAAAAGAAAAGGTCATTGACTGTAATGGGCAATAAGGAGTTTTCAAGATGATGCACAGTGATAAGGAGTTTAATAAGGCTTAGTAACACATTAGACAATATAAAGAAGTCTAAAATACATCTCATTAAAGGTCCAGAATAAGAGGAAAATATTTGAAGAAATATAACTAAAAATTTTAGAATTGGTTGAAAATTAGTCTTTAGATTCATGAAACAAGATAAACACACACAGATACACACAGAGACACATCTTCCATAAAAATTGAAACCGGTGATTAAAAGATCTTAACAGATGAAAAGAGAAACAAACATTATAAATAGGTGAAAGGATAAAATGTAGTTTATTTATCATTGGAAGCAATATAAACCAGATGACAATGAAATGACATATTTAATGTGTGTAAAGGAGAAAAAGAACTTGTCAATTTTGTTTTTTATATGCAGAAAATTTTCTAAAATGAAAATGAAATAAAGACATAATCACTTAAACAAACTCTAAGAAAAATTTCACCAGCAAAATACCTGCTAACTAAAATTATATGTAGTTTTTTGTGGTGGAAGGATGTCATCGATTTACAGTATATGTTCAGTGAAAATATAGGATAATTATAGCAGAGAGAATAGGAAAAAAATTAAAGTGAATTGTTTTAAGTTTCTCACCTTATATGCCAAGTTAAATGTTGATTCTAAGTAGAGTATTATTAGTGGGTCATGCATATTACAATCTTCAGAACAATTACTGAAGTTAAGAGATACAGGACAAGGCCAGCAGTGTGGCATAGCGGGTAAAGCTGCCGCCTGCATCCCATATGGGTGCTGATTCCACTCCCGGCTGCTCCACTTTTGATCCAGCTCTCTGCTGTGGCCTGGGAAAGCAGCAGAAGATGGGCCAAGTCCTTGGGCCCTTGCACCTGTGTGGAAGACCTGGAAGAAACTGCTGGCTCCTGGTTTTGGACTGGCGTAGCTCTGGCCATTGCGGCTATTTGGAGAGTGAACCAGCGGATGGATGATCTCTCTCTCTGCCTCTGCCTCTGCCTCTCTCTAATTCTGTCTTTCAAACAAAAAAATAAATCTTAAAAAAATACAGGATAAACAGCAATGGAGGAAATAAATGAGTACTCAGAAACAGTTAATTAATTCAAAAGAAGGCAGAGAATGGAGAAAAAGGAACATAGGACACATAAGTTCAGTAGAAAACAAATGTTAAGACAGAATTACACAAAATTATATTAATATTATATTAAATGTTAATACATTAAACACTCAAATTGAAAAACTGTATTCTAAGACTCAATTTGAAAACAAGATCCAGTCATATGCTCTTTTAAATGAAAGAAATTTTGAAATTAAGATGCATAAATAAATGTACATGATAGAATCATAAAACCTAAGTGTGACTCTGTTAATGCTATAGTAGATTTCAGGAAGAGAGTTATTATCATGTTTTTTTTTTCTTTGATTTATTTGACAGATAGAATTATAGACAGTAAGAAAGAGAGACAGAGAGAAAGGTCTTCCTTCCATTGGTTCACTCCCCAAATGGCTGCTGCAGCTGGCTGCTGTGCCGATCTGAAGCCAGCAGCCAGGTGCTTCCTCCTGGTCTCCCATGCAGGTGCAGGGGCCCAAGCACTTGGGCCATCCTCCACTGTCCTCCCTGGCCACAGCAGAGAGCTGGACTGGAAGAGGACCAACCAGGACTAGAACCCGGTGCCCATATGGGATGCCGGCACCGCAGACAGAGGATTAACTAAGTGAGCCATGGCGCTGGCCCCTACTATTATGTTTTAAAAAGGATCTTTCATAATGACATCTTCTACTGCTTTCCCAGGCCATAGCTGAGAGCTGGATCAGAAGTGGAGCAGCCGGGACTCAAATCGGCACCTATTTGGGATGCTGATACTGCAGGCAGCAGCTCTACCCTCTACCCCACAGTGCCAGCCCCAAATTTCTTATTCTTAACAATAATAGCATTGATAACATCATTATGGAGTCATGAGAAATCAGGCATTATTCTTACAATTTTTTAGGTATCATTTCACTGAGTCTTCAAAATAACACAATAAAGTAGAAGCTAACATTTGTAAAACACTCAGTTAAGTTCTTTAACTTTATTTAATTCTCAAGTTCAAGATAGTACTAAGAGAAAACGGAATAGTTACTCCCCTGAACAAAGGTCATTGCTAATGTGCCTGGGAAAGCAGTAGAAGATGGCCCAAGTCCTTGGGCCCCTGCACCCACGTGGGAGACCCAGAAGAAGCTGCTGGCTCCTGGCTTTGGATAGGCACAGCTCTGGCTGTTGCAGTCACAAGGGAGTAAACCAGCAAATGGAAGACATTCTCTCTCTCTCTCTGTCTCTCTCTCTCTCTGCCTTTCTGTAATTTTGCCATTCAAATTAATAGATAAATCTTTTTTAAAAAAATAAGAAATTCAACATGGAGCTCTAAGTGTTGCCTTTTTCTTTCCTTTGGAGCACTTTAATTATGGCTGAAGGTTTTTAGTCATTATATGATGGCTTTAAAGTAAAGCTAATTCTTTCTTCAAAGAATAAGCATTAAAATACAGTATTTGTTTCTATAGGTAGGAATTTCAGATCTTAACTGTCTTCCTGTCCAAGAGAAAAAATTAATCTTGAAACAAAATTGTACGTCATTCATTTTGAATGGGGATATCACTTATACATGGAGTTCATTGATTCCTCATAAAGATGATAACATACACAGAAAAAAACAACAAATTCAGATTCTAGTTTTCTTACACTAAGAGAGTAGTACTGTTTAAACATAAGACCAAGGAATGTAACAAAGATTTTCCAGAAGAATAATATCCTTGATATGAATTGTCAAATTTTTTAAGAAAAGATGCCATGAAGTATAGATCAGAGGAAAGGCCTCATTTTTTATTGGTGTTTCAATCAGAAAATCAAGGCCATGACATTCACTGGGTTGATATGCTCAAGAATTCAAATGTAACAGTTTACTTGAAGGGCAAACACAGCTGAATACATTTGGGTTTCTAGAGTTAAAGGAAACTATTACATTAGGAATCATGATTGAGTTCACACTATCTCTCTAATGCAAGCACACATTTCAATGTCACTGTCTGGCACCTTACGATAACAGAAAACATCTGTATAATGGCCTATAACATTACACGGTGCATTACAATTAGAAATGTGCTGAACTGGTGGATTGAGGTTTATTTATGGCCCTTGAAACAAAAGATTCTATGAGCTCCTCATGAAATAAAGTGAATATTTGAGTGCAACAATTACATTTTAATTGATATTATCACTAGAAAAATTTCTTTCAGAACAGACAAAATTTAAAATATTTACTGTTAAAAGAAACCATTATTAGCTGGCTGGAAGTCTTTATTATTGGAGAGGTAAAGAATGAAAGAGAATTATAAAAAATACATCATGCTTTCTGGGCTAATATATTTTCTATAATTGAGTAAAATTTCTTTTAATTGCCTATAAAATCAAGTCTCTGCAGGTTGTGATGAGAAGAAACAGATTTGAAAACCTTGAATTTCTTAGGAACAGAAAACTGTTTTTGCTGTGTTACCATTAAAACTGGAAAGTTTGAACAGTGACAGTTCACGAACTGCTTCTAGTAGGGGTCAAAGTTATTCCACAAAATCTCCATGTATGAGAGCAAATAATTGCAGTTCATGAACAATTTGTTCTTCATTTTCAGATCACAGGTAATTGTATACACATTTAAATTTGTTTATTTTGCATGCACAGCCTCATATTCATAAAGATAATTTAATCACTGTTACCTAATAGGTGGGAAAAATTATGGTGTTTAATCATGCACCCAGATTTCTCTGTTTTGTCCTGCTGTGGGAAAGATCTGTCATACTCATATCAAACAAAAATATTTTATTTAACTTTCAGAAACGTTAAAAATCAAAGGAAGAGTAATAATGAAACAACATTTTAGGAGATGAGGTGCCCATATTTGTGGTAAAAAAATCTAATAAATTTTATTACATTTGAAAGTTCACTATGAACATCTGCTATTGTTACCATAGAAATCTGTTCATTTTAAAATACTTAAGGCTAGATTGTAAAACTGTTTTACTACTATCCCATTTTTATTATGCTAAAAATCCAAACTTAAAGTTTACTCTTGATATAATTAAATTACAACCAGCAATTACAAATAGTATTTGTGCTGAAATTAAAAAAAATAAAATCATAACAATTATTCAAATATATTATCAGTGGAGACTTTTATACTTCCTGTTTGAGTACTGATTATTGACTGGATTCCAGAATGACATTAGACATTCTCCAAACCAGCTTACAAGCACTAGAGTTTTGGTAGTCCCTCAGCTGACCATGCATCACAAGATAATCACACATGGTCATAAAAGAGCACAAAACTTCAGTCAGTAGACAATGGAAAGGGGCCAAGACCATTGAGTATCTGTTGGAAAGGAGGACTACATTGTCCATTTCCCTGTAATATTTCAAGATAACATAATCATCAAATTATGAGAGTCTTGTTTTCAGAGAAAACAGTGGGCCGTAAAAAGATGTCTTTATTTGGATATGTGGTTCAAGAATAAAGAGACATTTTTTTGTGATTTAAAAGATATTTTAGAGGATTAATAGGCAATAAGTGAATTTGAGCTAGCTAGATATGAAGTTGAATTTTTAATTCTTTTTTTTTTTGGATTTGATATAACACAAGCGAAATTTATTTTATGTTACTATTTTATGTCACTGAGCTTTTGAATCGTTTCAATGGACAAGAATCATCTTTCTGAGTAGGAGACAAAGAAAAGAGAAAAAGAAGAGAAAAGGGGGAACAAAGGAATGGAAGGAAGAGGGAATGAAAGCAAAAAAGAGAGAGGAAGAACAGAAGTAAATGAAACAATGAAAAATGAAATTAGCATAGCTTAATTGCTTCCAGATTATGTAAATGAAGATACAGGAAACACACATGTTGCAAATATCACATAGCACTTTTAAGTCAGAACTTACCAATTTCTGAAGAACAACTGTCTTGAGGTATGATTCACTCCCCAAATAGCTGCAACAGACAGGGCTGGGCCAGGCTGAAATAGGAGACAGGAGCATCATCCAGATCTCCTACATAGGTGGCAGGGACAGAAGCACTTGGGTCATCTTCTCCTGCCACAGGCATTAACAGGGAGCTTGATCGGAAGTGGAGCAGCTGAGTCTCGAACCAGAGTCCATATAAGATGTGGCGGCTTAAACTGCTGTGCCAGAATACCAGCCCCTGCAGGTCTGTTTAACAAGCTAAATGAAGCCCTGCTAATGTGCCTGGGAAAGCAGTGGAAGACGGCCAAAGTCCTAGGGCCCCTGCACGTGGGAGACCTGGAAGAAGCTCCTGACTCCTGCCTTCAGATTGACTCAGCTCCTGGCTGTTGCAGCCATTTGGGGAGTGAAGCAGTGGATGGAAGATTTCCCTTTCTACTTCTGCCTCTGTCTCTCTGTAACTCTAACTTTCAACTGAATAAATAAATCATTAAAGAAAAAAGAAGCTAAATGAGGGTGGCATTTTCCCTTGAATGCTTAGATTGCTGGTAAAGTGTAACTTTTTTATGGCAACAAGTGAAAGTACAAGGTTTCTGAAAACTTGGTGTTGCTTATCAGAAACAAAAATAGACTCAGAGTAAAGTTATTATGTAGAATTGCTTATAACCTGCTGATCAAAACCTACAGTTTGTCATGAAATCAAGTTATTAAATCTAAACCAGCATTGTTTTTTTCCTTAAAAAATAGAGTGCATTGCAATTACTAGTGGTAACTTGAATGGGTGATTCAGGGGCTAATAAAATATCTCACAGATCATTTCTATGAATACACTTTGAAAAATGTCAGTTTAGACTATGGACAACAGTAAGTAGGAGGAAGAAATATGTGTATGTATGTATTACCATCCAGAACTTTGGGTGTTCGTGAATGGAGTAGGATAAATACTCATAGCTTAGAGCAAGAGGATTCGTAGGGGGAAACTTCACACAACTGTTTATCTGAATCCTTTTCCCCTAAGAAGGCCTGGAACACAAAGACTTGGAATCCTGAGAAACCACCAATTTACAAAGAATGTGAAGTCTGAAAACTGCATTTCTTCTTCAGGGTCCTGGGTAAAGGCAGTTGGTAGCACAGTGCTCGGCAATAATGAGCCATTGATTTGGGATATCAATTTGCACTAGGCCAGGTCTGGGCAGAGAGGTGTCTAGAAAGCCATGTCCACTCTGTTGTCCTTCAGAGAATCCTATGGGATTCGGGGAGAATCCAAAAAGACTCTCTTGTTCAGTGATGCATGAGGCATGACATCCTTGAAGGGTAGGTAGATGAGAAGTGAAGGGACTGGCAGCACAGTATGAGCTTCCCAGAGCAGTCACTGTACTTTAGCACCACTGAGAGGACAGAGGGCAAGGTATTCCAGCAGCGTACATAGGCAGCTTCCAATTTCAGGAAGACAGGGAGGCTGGCGCCGCGGCTCACTATGCTAATCCTCCACCTTGCGGCGCTGGCACACCGGGTTCTAGTCCCGGTTGGGGCGCCAGATTCTGTCCCGGTTGCCCCTCTTCCAGGCCAGCTCTCTGCTGTGGCCCGGGAGTGCAGTGGAGGATGGCCCAAGTGCTTGGGCCCTGCACCCCATGGGAGACCAGGAGAAGCACCTGGCTCCCAGCTTCGGATCAGCGTGATGCGCCGGCCGCAGCGCGCTGGCCGCGGTGGCCATTGGAGGGTGAACCAACGGCAAAAAGGAAGACCTTTCTCTCTGTCTCCTGTCTCTCTCTTTCTCTCACTATCCACTTTGCCTGTAAAAAGAAAAAAAGGAAGACAGGGAAGTACCAAGAGCCTAGACCATCTCAGGGTAGAGGAGAACAGCCTTGATGTTGACTGAGTTTATACAGGAAATACAGCTTTAAACAGCTTTAAGCTGGAAGTTACCTTGCCCATTAAAATTCTTTACAACTACAGTGGAAATGAGTATTTGGAATACAAGATAAATTCAAATTAAACAGATATCACAAATAAAAGAAACATTTCATTCAGTGCTTCAAAAACCAGTGAATTTGTAGTTCCTGTACTTAAACTTTAGATAGCAGTTTCCACCAGAAAATACTGAAATCTCACCCAGACTCTGAAAACTGCAAGTTTTGTGTTGTTAGTGCAAAGTGAAGTAAAGGGAATACTATGTATAATTTAGGTATAAAAATATAAATGCTATTTTGCTATAACTTCAAATAATTTGATAGATAACTTTAAAATCATTAGGTAAGTTACATCACTCTACTGAAAATTCAACACTTCCTACTTTGTTTATTACATTTATGATTCTTCTATACTTTATAATAAGTATTATATCTCCTATACTTTTTATAATAAAGTTACTTTGTCTATAATATTTTGTCTGTTAACTGGTTTGCAGATTCCTCATCTTGTGTTTTTATGATGATATTGAAATTGAAGCCCTTTACAATTGTCTAATGCTGAACAAGGTATCAGCCAGGACCCAGTGTCCACTCAGCTGAAGGTACCCTTGTTCTTCCTTTGGGATTGCTAATTAACCACTGACCAAAAGGAATTTAGTGAATTGAGAGAAAGGTGCAAATAGCCTTGGAAAACTCTCCAACAATTAATAATTAATGATCAGTATCATCTCACAGGGTTTTACTTTGGAAAAATTCCTGGGTGGGAAGCAACAAAGTCCTGAATTCCAGCCCTTAGACTCAGCGAAACCTACGTGACCATCATAAAGGTTCCCTGAAGAGCAAGACGTTGCTGATTGATCAAGGAAAGTCATGAGTACCACTGACCAACAGGAACTTAGAAACCAGCTGAACATACACCTCTTACCCCAATTTCAATCTAGAAAAATCTTGATCCCTAACTCCTCAGGAAGCCTGAGAATTAAATAGGTGCTTAACTCCTCATTCTGCACTTTGCAATAGAATCTCTGTTCTTTCACGAGTCCTATGGCAGTAATTGGCTTTCTGTGTGTCAGGTGAGCATGATTTGGGTAGGCAGGTAACATGTGTGTGGCAGGGAAATAAAAACTACCAGCACCCAAGCTGTGTGCACCATACAAATCTCATCACCTTCTGGGAAGATTCAACATGGCTGAAAACTCGGCACACCCACTTCTCATTTCTCATCATGCAGCTAAGCCTCTCTTTCCATCATGCTCAGAAACCACAACATCGTCCTACAGATCAAAATGTGACCTGCAGCCCTGCTCAAAAACCTGCCTGCTTTGGACATTCAATCAGACCCTGCCCTGAGCACAACCCGTAAAAATGATGACTCCAGCCTGGGTTGGGCAATTTTCCCTCATGAGGCTTCTTTTTTTTTAACTTTTATTTAATGAATATAAATTTCCAAAGTACGATTTATGGATTACAATGGCTTCCCCCCCATACCGTCCCTCCCACCCACAACCCTCCCCTTTCCCATTCCCTCTCCCCTTCCATTCACATCAAGATTCATTTTCGATTATCTTAATATACAGAAGATCAGCTTAGTATACATTAAGTAAGGATTTCAACAGTTTGCTCCCACACAGAAACATAAAGTGAAAAATAATAGATGATTATTTTTAAATGATGATGAAATCAGATCAGACCTATTGTCATGTTTAATCCCAGTGAGAGTCAAGTTGGGAGTTGATAATTTCTTTTCTTTTTTTTTTTTTTTAATAGAGGATCAGTTTAGTATGCATTAAGTAAAGATTTCAACAGTTTGCACTCACATAGAAACACAAAGTGAAATATATTGTTTGAGTACTCGTTATAGCATTAAGCCTCAATGTACAGCACATTAAGGACAGAGATCCTACATGAGGAGTAAGTGCACAGTGACTCCTGTTGTTGACTTTACCAATTGACACTCCTGTCTATGGCATCAGTAGTCTCCCTATGCTCCAGTCATGAGTTTCCAAGGCTATGGAAGCCTTTTGAGTTCTCTGACTCTTATCTTGTTTAGACAAGGTCATAGTCAAAGTGGAGGTTCTCTCCTCCCTTCAGAGAAAGGTACCTCCTTCTTTGAAGACCTGTTCTTTCCACTGGGATCTCACTCGCAGAGATCTTTTGCCAGAGTGTCTTGGCTTTCCATGCCTGAAATACTCTCATGGGCTTTTCAGCCAGATCCGAATGCCTTTAGGGCTGATTCTGAGGCCAGAGTGCTATTTAGGACATCTGCCATTCTATGAGTCTGCTGAGTATCTCACTTCCCGTGTTGGATCACTCTCCCCTTTATTTATTCTATCGGTTAGTGTTAGCAGGTACTAGACTTGTTTATGTGCTCCATTTGACTCTTAGTCCTTTCATTATGATCAATTGTGAACTGAAATTGATCACTTGGAATAGTGAGATGGCATTGGTACATGCCACCTTGATGGGATTGAATTGGAATCCCCTGGTATGTTTCTAACTCTACCATTTGGGGCAAGTCAGCTTGAGCATGTCCCAAATTATACATCTCTTCCCTCTCTTATTCCCACTCTTATGTTGAACAGGGATCACATTTCAGTTAATTTTCAACACTTAAGAATAACTGTGTATTAATTACAGAATTAAACCAGTCATATTAAGTAGAACAGACAAAAAAACTACTAAGAGGGATAATGTATTAAGTTGTTCATTAACAGTCAGGGCTATGCTGATCAAGTCACCATTTCCCATAGTGTCCATTTCACTTCAGGAGGTTTCCTTTTTGGTGTTCAGTCAGTTGTCACCGATCAGGGCGAACATATGGTATTTTTCCCTTTGGGACTGGCTTATTTCACTCAGCATGATGTGTTCCAGATTCCTCCATTTTGTTGCAAATGACTGGATTTCGTTGTTTCTTACTGCGGTATAGTATTCTAAAGAATAAATATCCCATAATTTCTTTATCCAGTCTACCGTTGATGGGCATTTAGGTTGGTTCCAGGTCTTAGCTATTGTGAATTGAGCTGCAATAAACATTAGGGTGCAGACCGCTTTTTTGTTTGCCAATTTAAATTCCTTTGGGTAAATTCCAAGGAGTGGGATGGCTGGGTCGAACGGTAGGGCTATATTCAGGTTTCTGAGGAATCTCCAGACTGACGTCCATAGTGGCTTGACCAGTTTGCATTCCCACCAACAGTGGGTTAGTGTCCCTTTTTCCCCACATCCTCTCCAGCATCTGTTGTTGGTAGATTTCTGCATGTGAGCCATTCTAACCGGGGTGAGGTGAAACCTCATTGTGGTTTTGATTTGCATTTCCCTGATTGCTAGTGATCTTGAACATTTTTTCACATGCCTGTTGGCCATTTGGATGTCCTCTTTTGAAAAATGTCTATTGAGGTCCTTGGCCCATCTCTTAAGTGGGTTGTTGGTTTTGTTTTTGTGGAGTTTCTTGATCTCTTTGTAGATTCTGGTTATTAACCCTTTATCTGTTGCATAGTTTGCAAATAATTTTTCCCATTCTGTCGGTTGTCTCTTCACTCTCCTGACTGTTTCTTTTGCAGTACAGAAACTTCTCAATTTGATGCAATCCCAATAGTTGATTTTGGCTTTGACTGCCTGTGCCTCCCGGGTCTTTTCCAGAAATTCTTTGCCTGTGCTAATATCTTGAAGGGTTTCTCTAATGTTCTCTAGTACCTTGATGGTGTCAGGTCGTAGATTTAGGTCTTTAATCCATGTTGAGTGGATTTTTGTGTAAGGTGTAAGGTAGGGCTCTTGAATCATGATTCTGCACGTGGAAATCCAATTTTCCCAGCACCATTTATTGAATAGACTGTCCTTGCTCCAGGAATCAGTTTTAGATCCTTGATCAAATATAAGTTGGCTGTAGATGTTTGGGTTGATTTCTGGTGTTTCAATTCTGTTCCATTGGTCTATCGATCTGTTTCTGTACCAGTACCATGCTGTTTTGATTACAACTGCCCTGTAGTATGTCCTGAAATCTGGTATTGTGATGCCTCCGGCTTTGTTTTTGTTGTACAAGATTGCTTTAGCTATTCGAGGTCTCTTGTGCCTCCATATAAATTTCAGCACCATTTTTTCCAGATCTGAGAAAAAGGTCTCCTCACTCCGCTTGCCTGCCGGTGTCTCGGGCTATTGAGGTTTGGCTCACCTCGCATTCCAGCGCTGGTGTGTTGAGTCTGCCGCTGGTGTCCCGAACTGTGGGCTCCCATGCTCTCGACGCAGGTCCGCTGTGAATCACGCGTTCCAGAAGAGTTTCTCCTGCTGTTTCCTCCCCTACTCTTCCTTGAACCTGCAGTATCTCCTCTTTTATTAAACTATCTCTCCCCGGACTATCAGTGTGCTCCCTTCCTATTCCGCCATCTTGACTCCTCCTCCCTCATGAGGCTTCTTATACTTATGTCTGAGTGTGTACTATTCCTTTTCTTCAGAATAAATCTCATTTCTTACCACTTCTATCTACAGCTCCTGGTTGTACTCTTAAATATGGGAAGACAAGAACCTGGACTAAGTCTAGCTGGTAGTCTCTCCAAGCCCAGATGGGGATATTGTTCCTTTTAGCATAATTTGTGGGTCCTGTATCCCACAACAGAGACCCAGGTTTGGAGGTTCTATTGTAATCCTCCAACTACTTTGGGGGATTATTCTGTAATAATATTGATTCAATGCTGTACAGCTACCAGAATCAGATTACAGTTGTCATTTTTTTGAGTGTTTCTTTTGCAGTACAGAAGTTTCTCTGCTTGATGTAATTCCATTTGTCAATTTTGGCTTTGATTGCCTGTGCCTCTGTGGTCTTCTCCAAGAAGTTTTTGCCTGTGCCAATGTCTTGCAAAGTTTCTAGTAATTTCATGGTATTGGATTGTATATTTAGGTCATCTATCCATTTTGAGTAGATTTTTGTGTAAGGTGTAAGGTGCAAGGTAGGGGACTCATTTCACACTAGATTTCATATGGAGATCCACATTTCCCAGCACCATTTGTTGAAGAGACTGTCTTTGCTCAAGGGACTGATTTAAGCTCCTTCATCAAAGATAAGTTGGTTGTAGATGTGTGGATTGATTTCTGGAGATTCTATTCTATTCCAATGGTCTACACATCTGTTTTTGATCCAGTAAAAGGCTGTTTTGCTTATAACTGCTCTGCAGTATGTCTTGAAATATGGTATTGTGATCCCTAAGCTTTGTTTTTGTTGTATAAGATTGCTTTAGCCACTTGGGGTTTCCTGTGTTCCATATAAATTTTAGGAACATTTTTTTTCTAGATCTGCACTGAATGTCACTGGTATTTTGATTGGATAGTGTTGAATCTGTGAATTGCTTTAAGTAGGATGGACACTTTGAAGTTGATTCTTGCAATTCATGAACATGGAATATTTTTCTATTTTTAATGTCTTTTTCTATTTCTTATTGAATGTTTTGTAATTTTCATTGTAGAGATCTTTGGCATTCCTGGTTAACTTTATTCCAAGGTATTTAATATCTTTTGTAGCTGTTGTGAATGGGATTGATCTTAAATGTTCTTTATCAGCCATGGCATTGTCTGTGTACACAAAGACTATTGATTTTTCTGTGTTGATTTTATATCCTTACACTTTAACAAACTTTTATGAGATAGAATTGTCTCTCAGTGGAGTCTTTTTGATCACCCATATATCGAATCATGTTATCTGCGAATAGGGATAGTTTGACTTCCTCCTTCCCAATTTATATCCCTCTTAGTGCGTTTTTTTGCCTAATGGCTGTGGCTAAAACTTTGAGAAATAAAACAAATAGCAATGATGAGAGTGGGTATCTTTGTTGGGTTCTGGATCTTAAAGGGAATACTTTCAGCTTTTCCCCATTCAGTAGTACACTGACCATGGGTTTGTCTAAAATTGCCTTGATTTCGTTGAGCAATCTATAACCAATGTTCATTTTATACCCAATTTGCTTAGTATTTTCATCATGAAAGGATGTTTTAGTTACCAAATGCTTTCTCTGCATCTTTTTAAAAATATTTATTTTATTTATTTGAAAGACCGAGTTACAGAGAGAGGTAGAGACAGAGAGAAATGTCTTCCACCTGCTGGTTCACTCCCTAGATGGCCACAATGGCTGGAGCTGCACTGATTCAGAACCAGGAGCCAGGAGCTTCCCCCAGGGTCTCCCACATGGGTGCAGGGGCCTAAGGACTTCTATTGCTATCCCAGGCCATAGCAGAGAGCTGGATCAGGAGAGGAGTAGCCGGGAGTAGAACTAGTGCCCATATGGGATGCTGGCACTTCAGGCCAGGGCTTTAACCCATTGCACCACAGCACCGGCCCCTCTCTGCATCTTTTAAGATAGCCATATGGTTTTATTCTTCAGTTTGTTAATGCGATGTATCACACTGATTTGCGAATGTTGAACCATCCCTGCACACCAAGAATAAATCCCACTTGATCTAGGTGGATGATCTTTGTGATGTGTTGTTAGATTTGATTAGTTACTATTTTGTTGAGGATTTTTGCATCTATGTTCAACAGGGATATTGGTCTACAGTTCTCTCTGTGTCATATTTTTTTGGTTTAGGAATTAAGGTGATCCTGGATTCATAGAAGAAGGTCTTCATTACTGATTTGATTGGTGTATTGGTTATTGGTCTGTTTAGGTTTTCTATGTCTTCATGACAGTAGGTTGTATGTGTCCAGGAATCTATGTATTTGTTCTAGGTCTCCCAATTTCTTGGCATTCAGCTCTTTGTAGTAATTCCTAATGATTCTTTTTGTTTCTGTGGTATCTGTTGTTATGTCTACTTTTTCATTTCTGATTTTTTAAATATTTATTTATTTATTTGAAAGAGTTACACAGAGAGAGAAAGAGAGGCAGAGAGGGAGAGGTATCTACCATCCACTGGTTCACTTCCCAGTTGGCTGCAACAGCCAGAGCTGTACTGATCCAAAGCCAGGAGCCAGGAGCTTCTTCTGGGTTTCCCACACGGGTGCAGGAGCCCAAGCACTTGGGCCATCTTTCACTGATTTCCCAGGCCATAGCAGAGAGCTAGATCAGAAGTAGAGCAGGGGCTGGTGCCATGGCGTGGTAAGTTAATCCTCTGCCTGAGGCCAGCATCCCATATGGTCACCAGTTCTAGTCCCAGCTGCTCCTCTTCCAATCCAGCTTTCTGCTATGGCCTGGGAAAGCAGTAGAAGATGGCCCAAGTCCTCGGGCCCCTGCACCCATGTGGGAGACTGGGAAGAAGCTCCTATCTCCTGGTTCTGGATCAATGCAGCTGCGGCCATTGCGGCCATTTGGGGAGTGAACCAACGGAAGGAAGACCTTTCTCTCTGTCTTTTCCTCTCACTGTCTGTAACTCTACCTCCCAAATAAATAAATAAAATCTTAAAAAAAAAGAAGTGGAGCAGCCGGGACTCAAACAGGTGTCCATATGGGATGACGGCACTGCCAGAGGTCGCTTAACCCACTATGCCCCAGAGCCGGCCCCCTGTAGTATACTTTTTGCCACAAAGTTTTGGTTTCCACTCCTGAAAGCTCTCATAGGCCTTTCAGCCAGACCAGGAAACCTTAAGGGTTAACTATATCATTTTTAATGACTAAACAGAAGCAGTTTGATTTGTGTCAAACATATTTGTAACGCCAATATTTGCTGTGCTTTAAGAAATGTTATTTTCAGCATGATGCTATGGATTTTGTTTAACCTTCCATGATTTCACATTAGAAAGACCTTTTGGTTAATGACATAACCATTAATCTTCAAATGTTTGAAGGTGTCATTCACTGTAGTACTTTGTGACATGAAATCTCAAATATTTAGAAGCTCTTGAGTATAGCTTACTACTATAATACCTCTATTTTATTAAAATATTTCTACATATTTTCTTTTTTAAAATATCTATTTATTTATTTGAAAGTCAGAGTTACACACATAAGGAAAGGCAGAGAGAGAGAGAGAGAGAGAAAGAGAGAGAGACAGAGGTCTTCCATTTGCTGTTTCACTCTCCAGATGACCGCAATGGCCGCAGCTGTGATGATCTGAAGCTATGAGCCAGGAGTTTCTTCTGGGTCTCCCACGTGGATGCAGGGGCCCAAGGACTTGGGCCATCCTCTACTGCTATCCCAAGCCACAGCAGAGAGCTGGATCAGAAGAGGAGCAGCCGGGACTGGAATCGGCACCCATATGGGATGCCGGCGCTTCAGGCCAGGGCTTTAACCTTCTGCACCACAGAGCTGGCCCCTCTACATATTTTCTAACCCAACTCTTAGAAAAATTCAACAGAGACAAAAATACTATACTTTTACAAAACCAGTGTGGAATACTAATATTTGAATGATGATTAAAATGCTCACAGTCATTTTGGATGTGTAATTCAATCCAACAGTCAGAAATACTTTTTAGATACTCTTCTGTCTTAGAAATAAGGGAAGGGGGAGACCACCAACTGCAATTATGACATGCCATATGGGTGCAGGTTGAAGTCTCTACTGTTCCACTTCCACTTCTTTTTTTTTTTTTTTTTTTTTGACAGGCAGAGTGGACAGTGAGAGAGAGAGACAGAGAGAAAGGTCTTCCTTTGCCGTTGGTTCACCCTCCAATGGCCACCGCGGCCGGCACGCTGCGGCCGGCGCACCATGCTGATCTGATGGCAGGAGCCAGGAGCCAGGTGCTTTTCCTTGTCTCCCATGGGGTGCAGGGCCCAAGGACTTGGGCCATCCTCTACTGCACTCCCTGGCCACAGCAGAGAGCTGGCCTGGAAGAGGGGCAACCGGGACAGAATCCGGCGCCCTGACTGGGACTAGAACCCGGTGTGCCGGCGCTGCTAGGCGGAGGATTAGCCTAGTGAGCCGCGGTGCCGGCTACTGTTCCACTTCTGATACAGCATTCTGCAGGTATGTGTGGGAGGGTAGTGGAGGATTGCCCACGTGTTTGGGCCCCTAAACACACCTTCTCATGGCTCCTGGATTAGGCTTGGTCCAGCCTGGACTATTGTAGCCATTTGGAGAGTGAACCTGTTAAGGGAAGATCTCTCTGTCTCTGTCTCTGTCTGTCTGTCTCTGTGTAAATCTACCTTTCAAATACATAAAATAAATCTTAAAAAATAAGAAATCAAGGAAGGAGTAAGGAGTATTTATGGAACATAATTTTAATTTTAGTAATTCTGTAAAAATAATAATATAAAAACATAGTCTTCTCTTGTTTATAGCTATATGAGGGACTTAAATGAACATAAATCTTTGTTTATTGAAAAACAGCTAATGTGTAAGTTATTTCACTTTTTAAACAATCAGAAAACTGAAAGATCAAAGATTTCAAATTTGCCCTTGTGGACCCAGGCTCCAGGCTGAATCTTATGAACTCTGTCTACAAATCTGCCCCGGCATATTTCAGAACCATTGTGGTGCCCATGGATTTTGGCATCAGGTCTTACCACCTATGAATGCTGATAGTAGGCTTACCCACAGACACCACAAGCCAGCCTGATTGGGATGTCTGGCTGAATTGATGGACAAATTGTTTTTTCTGCTTAAGCTAATTTGTAAAGACTGGAAGAAGTGCCTAGTTCTTCAAATGTGCTGACATCAATAAGGGTAGTAAGAAATCAAGAGTCACCACCAAGAAAACAAATAAAAACACCAGTAACCACTCTAAAGAAATGTATATCTAAAAATTTCTCTGAAAATAATTTAAAATACTCATTTTAGAGAAGCTCAGTGAGCTATAAGAGAACACAGACAGATAGCTAAATCTTGAAAATAATACATGAGTAAAAAGGAGAAGTTCTATAGAGATGGGAACCATTAAACTAATAATTAAAAAGTTCTAGAACTGAAGAAGTCAATGGTTCAACAGGGAGCATCAATAGTAGACTTGATCAAGTCAAAGAAAAATAATTAGTGAACTAAAACGCAGTCATTTGAAATTACTCAGTCACGTGAACAACAGCAACAATAACAACAAAAATTAAAAATAGTAAAGGCACTACAGGACTTACCGGGCACTGCCAGGTGAACCAAAAGATGCATTATAAAATACCCAGGAGGAGAGAAAGAGAAATGAGAAAAAAAACCTGTATATAAGTATTAGTTGAAGAATTCCAGATCTGGGGTGAGAAATGGTCATCTAGATTCATGTTATCCAACAGATTCCAAACAAAGTGAAACCAGGGTCTGGTGCTGTGGTGTATCAGGTAAAGCCACCTCCTGCAACTCCGGCATCCATTATGGGCACTGATTCATGTCCTGGCTTCTCCACTTCTGATCCAGCTCTTTGTTATGGCCTGGGAAAACAGTGGAAAATGGCTCAAGTCCATGGGCACCTGTATCTGTATGGAAGACCTAGAGGAAGTTCCTGGCTCCCGGTTTTGGATCGTCACATCTCTAGCAGTTGTGGCCATTTAGGGAATAAACCAGTGGATGGAAGACCTCTCATTCTTTCTGCTTCTGCCTCTTTGTAACTCTGCCTTTCAAATAAATAAATAAATATTAAAACAAAAAAACAAAACAAAAAATAGAGTGAACCCAAGGAGGTCTACCCCAAGACACATTACAATTAAATTGTCAAAAGGCAAAGGCAAACAGATAGTTTTTAAAACAACAAGAGAGAATCAATTTATCATGTATAAGAAAATCTCCATTATGGTCACAGAGGGGTAATGTATTTAAAATGCTGAAAGAAAAACAAAATCTACCAACCAGCAAAGCTAGCCATTGGAAACAAAAGATAGTTTCCCAGATAGACAAACCAGAAATGTGGGTGGATGGGGACTCTTCCAAACTCATTCTAAAAGGCCAGCATTACTGTGATTCCAAAAGCAGGTAGATACAAAATAAAAAAGGAAAACTACACACAAATGTCCCACGTGAATATAGATGCAATTCTCAGCAAATTACTAGCAAATTGAACCCAATGGCCTATCAAAGAGATCATTCTCCCTGACCAAGTGGGATTTATGATGTGAAAGTTGAGATAGTTTGACATACACAAATCAATAAATATAACACATCACATGAACAGAATACAGGATAAAAATCATGAGAACATGGCAGTATACACAGAAAAAACATTGAATAAAATTCAACATTTCTCCAGGATAAAACAGAAAAAATACCCCAACATAATAATATTTTATTTGACAGAACCATAGACAATATCACATCAAATGAGGAAAGTGGAGAGCATTTCTCTAAGATCTCAAAGCAAAGATGTCCACACTCATCATTCTCATTCAACACAACTAAAAGTGTTAGCCAGAACAATTAGGTAAGAGAAAGAAATAAAAATATACAAATGTCAGAAGCATTTTAATACACCAATAGTAAACTTGCTAGGAAATAAATCATGAACATAATTCTATTTACAGTAAGTATAAAAATTAAATACCTTGGAATAAATTTAACCAAGAAGTAAATGACTTTTACAATGAAAATTGGAAAGCACTAAAGAAAGAAGAGACACACAAGAAAAGATCTCTCATTTTCATGGATTGTAAGAATATTATTAAAATGTCCATATTATCCTTAAAGATTTTTACATATCTAATGCATCCACATAAAAACACCAATAACATTCTTGAAATAGAAAAAAAATCAACAAAATTTATATGGTACAAGAAAAGATCTTGAATAGCCAAATCATTCTTAAGCAAAAAAAGTTGGAAGTATAAAACCTGATCTGCAGTGCTGGTCAATAGTAACCAAGGCAGGATGTTACAGACATTAAAGACAGACACATTTACAAGTGGATCCCAGAAATAAATCCAGTCATGTACAGTCAACTCAGCTGATTCTCACAAAGCTGCTGAAAACATACATTGGAGAAAGGACAGCTTTTATAAGGCATGGCACTGGAAAAACTGGATATGCGTATACAGAAGAATGAAACTTGATCCCTAGCTTTTACCAAATCCAAAAATCAACTCAATGTGCATCAAAGACCTAATGTAAGACCTGAAACTATGAAATTCCTAGGAGAAAACACAGAGGAAACACTTCAAGACATTGGTGTAGGCAAAAATACTTAGAATAAGACCTCAAAAGCACAGAGAATAAAAGCAAACAAGATTATATAAAACCGAAAAGTTTCCTTACAGCAAAGAAAGCAATCAACAAGAATGAAGAGATAACCTGAAGATTGGGGATATATTTGTAAACTATTCATCTGACAGTGAATTAACATCTAGAATTGATAACAAATTCAATAAACTCAACAACAAAAATACAAGAAATCTAATTAAAACATGAGAAAATAATCTGAACAGACTTGCCACAAGAGAAGAAATGCAACTGACCAACAGTACATGAAAAATGCTGGCCATCACTACCCTTCAAGAAATGCAGATCAGAATCACAGAAACATATCATCTTATTCCAGTCAGAATACCTGTTATTAAAACAAAAAACAGAAAAATAACAAATGCTGAAAATAATATAGGGGAAAGGGAACTATTAAACACTATTAGTGGAAATGTGAAGAGTATAGAATTTCCTCAAAAAAATTAAAAATGAACCTAGTATATGATACAGGCATTCACTTCTGGTTGCATATCCCCCAAAATGAATTCAGCATATCAAAGGAATGTTTGCATCCCCATGTTTACTGCAATAATATTCATAATAACCAAGATTTGGAGTTAACCTAGGTGACCTACAACAGAGGAATGAACAACTAAAATGTGTCATGCAAATATTGTTCCATCATGAAAATTAATGAAATCCTGTAATTTGCAACAAAATGAATGGAACTAGAGGACACCATGTTATGTGAAATAAGCCAGACACAAAAAACCAGATACTCAGTGTTCTCTCTCAAATGTGGAAGCTAAGAATGTTCATTTCATATAGAAGAGAGAAGAGAGGAGATAGAGGGAGACTGGGTAATAGGTACCTAAACACAGATAGCTCCAGTGTTTAACAGCATAGTAGGGTGACTATCATTCAAAATAATGTTTTACATATTTTATGAATCAGAAGACAAAAGTTTGAAGTCTTCCAATATATGAAGCAATGATAAGAGGATTGATATGGTAATAACTTGTATACATATATTGAAATATCACACTATACTAATAAATATGCACAATTATTATACGCTAATTGAAAAGAAAAAATTAAACAGGAAGCAGTCATATTCTCCATTTAGAGTCCCTCAGATTGGATAAGTCTTAAGTTTTAAGATATTTTGATTCATGCTTCATAATTTGGGTGAGAAATACTATGAAAGTGATGCTGTGTCCTTCTTAGTGCATCATATTAACAGGCCAAGTGTGGGGCTGGCATTTTACCACAGTGGGTGATCACTGCCTATGGTGCTGCCATCCCGTGTAGGCACTGGTTCAAGTCCTGGTTGCTCCACTTCCAATTCAATGCCCTGCTAATGTTCCTGGGAAAGTAGCAGAAGACAGCCCAAGTCCTTGAGCCCCTGCGACTCCATGGGAGACTTGGAAGATGTTCCTGGTTCCTGACTTCGACTTGGCCCAGTCTGGTCGTTGTAGCCATTTGTGGAGTGGGCCAGTAGATGGAAGATCTCTTGCTGTGTTCCTCCTTCCCTCTCCCTGTAGATCTGCCTTTCAAATAAATAAATTATTTTTAAAAAAGAGGCTTATAGTATTGGTTTGGCTTGTTCATGGTGTTAAATTTGATTACTTGATGTCCGGTGTTGTTGTAGAGTGGGTTAAGTCACTGCCTGCAATGCTGGTCTCTCATTTTGGCACAAGTTTGAGTCTCAGCTGCTTCATTTCTGATCCAGCCCCTTGCTAATACACCTAGGAAAGCAGCAGCAGACGGCCCAAGTGCTTGGGGCCTTAACACCCAGGAGCGAAACCCAGATAGTTTGAGATTCCTGGTGTCTGCCTGGCACAAGCCTGGCTCTTGTGGCCATCTGGGAATGAACCAGCAGCTGGAAGATATTCCCCTTTCTCTGTCTCTCCCTTCTGTTTATATATCTTTCAAATAAATAATCTCTTTTTAAAATTTTGATTATTTTAATGTCTTTGTGTGATGACTCCATGTAACATTATTCTATTTCCTTAAGTTATAACTAATTCATGGCATAATACCATATGTTAATATCTTCATTAAACTTTTCTCTTAGTTTTAGCCATAATTTCATAGATAAATTATTAATTTCTATGATGCTTATAAGTGGTGATTTTATAATTTCATTATTACTTTCTCATTTATTCATGTATTATCTTACTTATATTAGTATGGACTCTCAATATTTCATGATTATTCTGCTATTCCCATAATTTTTTGAGATGTTTTCTCAAATTTGTTCAGTGAGAGTTACTTTAATTTAGTTCCAGTGCCCTTTTGACATATTCCAATTATTCTATTAGCAATTCCTTGCTTATATCAGCACAAGATGCTCCTTACTAATTGTGTGCTTTCTTTACTATAGCTCTGGATTCATCCATGTCTCTAAGGATTCTTGACTTCTTTCAACTGGATGTGGGATTCAAGAACTCATACTTGAGAGCTGGATTGGCTCATCACTATAGTGGTAGCCTTACTTTTAGGGCCCTTCAGCTGAAAGAACTACATTTCCACGTCTATATCTTCATTTCAGTACCTGTAATTTTAATTCTTTATATTTTCAACTCCATGCTTTTTTACTGCTAGACTTATTTCAGTTTATTGCAGCAGAGTCCATTCTTGTCTTCTTCCTTTCCACGTTTCTCTGATGAACAGAAATGTACCTTTCATTATTAGTATATTTACTCATATGCTCAATTATGAAGGCCACAGACAGTAATTTCAGAATTGATTATCCATACTGCTGTAATCTGGCCTCCTTTTAAATATTAATTCTATAGGTATCTTTAATTTGGATAAAATCATGAAAATCAGACATTCTGTACAATTATTTTCTCATTGTACAAAACATGTAACAAACATTTTCATTTTGACTTTAGTTCTCATGTTAAGGTAATTGTCCCTGCAAAAGTGACATTTGATTTAGGAAAACATATATGCCTTTTTTATCATTGTTCAATTTGTTTTATTTTGCTAGACAAGCGCAGTTGCTGCATTAGTGTGGCTAAAAACATTAGTGATGCTTATTTTGGTCACATATGAAAAATAACTAAATTGTATTCAAAGCTTACGATTAATCAGCTACAAGCATAGTACATATCCCTGGGCAATTACAGTATATTCTGAATGTCAGAATAGCTTATGTGTCTTTCTCTACTGTTGCACATCATATTTTGAAAACCTATTTTAGATTTAAGTTTCATTATGTTGGAAGGCATAAGGGGAAGGGAATCTTAGTGTTATTCAAACATGATAGCTATGGATTTTTATATCTATTAATCTCTAGGCAGGTGCTCTTCCCTAACATACAAATACAAGCTAATAATTCACTAATATACAAAATATGACAGTGGTCACAGCCCAGGACTCCATCTATTAAAAATGATAGCATCCTAGCATATCTTCCATACAAAACCCAACACAGCCCATTACCTTTTACTGGGAAACCTTTCTCTACTCTGTCACATCTCAGTTGTCACTCTCAGACAGAGCTAAACTATTTACAGTAATAAGTACGTATTTTCCCTAAAGAATAATTCTCCCCTCAAATCATTTTCCAACTTGCTTTTACCTCACTCAGTAAGTTGTTCATTTCTTGCTGCAAATGAATTGAAATCAAAATAGTAAACAGAATTGTCAATACAATGTTTTAGACCCTATCTCATATGGGACCTATATAGTGAAGCAAGAAGCAGCTTACGCGTTAGGATGAATGTTATTTAAATAGATTATTGTGACTGATGGGACTGTAGTTTAGATAGGGTTGGGAAGCACAAGACAGACACTGTTGGTGAAAGGGCTATTGTGTCTAAGAGAGGAAAAAATCCAGTTGGACTCCTGCATTTTTATTTCATGCAGACAATTCATACTCTACATATCCAAAATTGAATCAGTTCTTCCTCCTCTCAAGGCTGTTTCTCCTCTTATTCCCTGTCTCTGAATCTAGCTTCTATTCTGTTGTCTATATATGTCAGAAAACTAGGAGTCGGCTGGTGCCGCAGCTCACTAGGCTAATCCTCCACCTTGCGGCGCCGGCACACCGGGTTCTAGTCCCGGTCGGGGCGCCGGATTCTGTCCCAGTTGCCCCTCTTCCAGGCCAGCTCTCTGCTGTCGCCAAGGAGTGCAGTGGAGGATGGCCCAAGTGCTTGGGCCCTGCACCCCATGGGAGACCAGGATAAGTACCTGGCTCCTGCCATCGGATCAGCGCAGTGTGCCGGCCGCAGCGCGCTGGCCGCGGTGGCCATTGGAGGGTGAACCAACAGCAAAGGAAGACCTTTTTCTCTGTCTCTCTCTCTCACTGTCCACTCTGCCTGTCAAAAAAAAAAAAGAAAGAAAGAAAAAAAAGAAAACTAGGAGCCATACTAATCATTGCAATACTATGTATGTGGAATGGTTCAGGTAGCCAGGCCAATTATATAATCAAAGGAATTTTCCACTTTTTTTCTTGATTTTTCTCTACAAATATTTCTATTTTCTTTTCTAACCTCATTTTCACCATATTGTTTTCTGTTCTGTGCAAAACTATTTAGAGCTTCCTGATAGTTCATGTATTCTCTCTATTTTAGGCCTTTACAGCTACCTGAACTTGGGTCTCAGGACTCAGCTCGTGTGTTATTTTCTCTTCACTTGCCAACCTCATCTTAGATTTATCATGGTTCTCAGAACACTTGGGGGCAGTTGCCTAATTATTTCAGCCATTTGTAATCCAGGATTTGTATTAGGTGAGTTATGAGAGTGACATTCATGTGAAATCATGGTGTGGAGTGTTAATTATTTTTTTGGAGGAAAACAGACTGGACAAAAGCAGTGCTTAGCAAGAGGAATCTTGCAGTGGAAATGCCTGGAAAAAAAGGACAGGAGGTTAGGTCAGTAACTTAAATATGAGGTAACAAAGACCAGAGATGTGGTGGTGGTAGGAACACAATGGTTGGGTACATTCACAAAGTAAGCCCAGGTAGACTCTTTAGCAGTTATTAAAATTTGAGACACAAATAATCAGCTAGAAATTGTTTTATTTGTATATATTGGCAAAGTAGTTCATAGAACCTAGAGGTAATCATACAAATTAATTAGAAAAACACTTTCAGGGGCTGGCATTGTGGCGAAATGGGTTAAGCCACAACACTGCCAACCTATATGGGTACCAGTTTGAGCCCCGGCTTCTCCACTTCTGATCCAGCTCCCTGCTAAGGATCCTTGGAAAGCAGCAGAAAATGGCCAAAGCCTTTGGGCTCTTACATCCATGTAAGGGAATTGGAAGAACCTCCTGGCTCCTGTCTTTGGTCTAGCCCAGCACCGGCTGTTGCTGCCATTTGAAGAGTGAATGAGCAGATGAAAGATCTCTCTGCCTTTTTTAAAAAAGAATTATTTATTTTTTGAAAGGCAGAGTTACAGAGAGGCAGAGGCAGAGAGAGAGAGAGAGAGGGAGAGAGAGAGGTCTTCCATCCGCTGGTTCACTCCTCAAATGGCGTAACAGCTGGAGCTGTGCCAATTCGAAGCCAGGAGCCAGAAGCCAAGAGCTTCTTCCAGGTCTCCCATATGGGTGCAGGAACCCAAAAACTTGGCCATCTTCTACTGTTTTCCCAGGCCATAGCAGAGAGCTGGATTGGAAGTGGAGCAGCTGGGACTCAAACCAGTGTCCATATGGGATCCTGGCACTGCAGGCAGCGGGTTTACCCACTATGCCACAGCTTTGGCCCCTACTCTCTGCTTTTCTGTATCTCTCTCTGTCTCTCTGTAACTCTGCCTTAAATAGATAAATAAATAAATAAATAAACAAAATGAATGTTAAAAAGAAAGAAAAAATAGAAAAGTGCTTTAGAGAATGGACCAAAAGATGGAAAAAAATGACTAAGCATAGGAAAAAAATTGAAACTTAGTGAGTTCAGTTAGATCTCTTAGGAAGCATTTATTTTGCCCTTAAAATAACAAATATTGAAAAATCTAATTCTTAATTGTGTTAAGGATACAATATCAAAAAATTTATACTTTCAAATTTAAATAATGGGGAAACTGGTAGAGCTTTAATCTGTGGTTGAGTAACAAAACAGAGCTGGGGTTAAACAGACCTCCATTGCTCAGTGACACTAGAATTCAAGGCTCCTGGAAGCCTGGAGATCAGACAGGGGATCACAGTGCCACACATTTGAAAGCAACTGTTCGGCCAGCATTGTGGCATAGTGTGTAAAGCCGCCGCGTGCAATGCCAGCGTTACATACGGGCATCAGTTCATGTCCCGGCTTCTCCACTTCCAATCCAACTCCCTTCTGATGGCCTGGGAAAAGCAGCAGAAGATGGCCGAAGTCCACGTGGCAGACCTGGAAGAAGCTCCTGCTGGATGGGAGATTCCCTCTCTGTCTCTCTCTCTGTTTCTATCTCTGTATGTCTCTTTCTCTCTCCCTTTCTGTGTAACTCTTTCAAATAAATAAACAAATCTTGAAAAAAAAAATGAAAGTGAATTGCTCAACAACAGCCTCACTCCAGTAAACATAGCTCCTGAGCTCTGCCATTTCTGAAATTTTGCCAGCTGCTTACCTTATACTTCCCAAAGCACCATAAAAAATCAGCCTTGACTTTGTTTAGAGAGACTATGACTTATATGAACATCTTCCTATGCATAAGCAAGCAATAAATTAAGTTCTATTAGATAATAAGTGGTCTCTTCCTTTGATTAGTGACAATGTCTCTCATACAATCTGGTGAGTGGGTAAACTCTCAGGTTTTTCTGTACACAAATTGAATAAAGTTCATTAAGGACTTTTGAAAATTTAATTCATTTACTCATAATTTCATTCTAGGAAAACATGATAAGAATCAACAATGAAGTCTTAATTATAGATATTCATTGCTGAATTATTTCTATTAGTAAATATTGTAAAATGGTTTCAGTGACGAGTAATAGGAAAAACAGTGAATAAATTATGGATTGGGAGCCAGTGTTGTGGCACAGTGGGTTAAAGCCCTGGCCTGAAGTGCTGGCATCCCAAATGGGCACCAGTTCTATTCCTGGATGCTCATCTTCCAATCCAGCTCTCTGCTTGGCCTGGGATAGCAGTAGAAGATGGCCCAAGTCCTTGGGCCTCTGCACCCATGTGGGAGACCTGGAAGAAACTCCTGG
The DNA here is from genome assembly GCF_051225735.1 of Oryctolagus cuniculus. NCBI lineage: Eukaryota > Metazoa > Chordata > Mammalia > Lagomorpha > Leporidae > Oryctolagus > Oryctolagus cuniculus. Next base: position 134,657,012 of record NC_142870.1, read on the forward strand.
CTCCTGGCTTCAGATAGTCACAGTTCTGACAATTGCGATCATCTGGGGAGTGAACTAGGGGATGGAAGACCTCTCTCTCTGTCTCTACCTCTCTCTGTAACTCTGTCTTTCAAATAAATAAAATAAATCTTTTTTAAAAATTATGTATTATTACTTAAATGAGAAGTTATATAGATATGAAACAATGTTTTAAAATATTTAAATTCCATTAGATAGGGATTTTTAAATAAACAATAATTAAAATATAGAAGCAAATTATAAAATCATCTGTTAAATAGAACCCTAAACATGGGTGTGTAGGTATCTGCAAAACAATAATTAAATTATAGAAGAAAATTATAAAATCATCTGTGAAATAGAACCCTAAACATGGGTGTGTATGTATCTGTAAAATCATTCATCCACTGGTTCACTCTCCAAATGCCTACATTAGTTAGATCTAGACAGCCAAACTGAGTGTGGGGAGCAACTCAGACTAGACTAAGTTACTCGAATTAAGACTTATTGTATGCATCTGCTCTCCCACAATATGGTGCTGGGAGAGGAGTAAACAGCTTCTACACAGCTGCCTCCAGTTCAACCAATAAACTGTAGGACCTGCTCCTGATTGGAGGAGAGCAGCGTACTCGGCGTGTGGGTAGCAGAGTTGGGACTGGTGGAAGAGGACTATAAAGGAGGAGAGAGACAACATGCACCAGGAACACCTGAGGAACATCTGAGCAGCCCCCGAGAGAGCCGGCCGGTGGTGTGCCGCTCCCCGGCGGAAGTGGGGAAAGTGGCAGGGGGCACCGCCCTTCCACGGAGGTGGAAGCGTCGGTAACCAACCCGGGAAGAACCAGCAGCAAACCCGGGGAGGGCTGAGCAGACGAAAGAACAACGCAGGGTCTAGTGTTGCTCCTCCACGAAGAGGGGGAGCAACACTGAGGATCCCAGAACCCCAGCTGATTATCCCATTTGGCTGGCAGGGGCTCAAGTACCTGCACCATCTTACTACCTCCCAGCATGCATCCGTAGCAAGCTTTATAGGGAGTGGGGGAGATAGAACTCTGGCCCTCTGATATCAGATGTGGGAATCCTAAGTGGTAGCTTAACCACCTATGCCAAGATGTCCATCCCCAATCCTCATTTATAAAAAAGTGCAGTTTTCATTTTCTTATTTGAAAGAGAGAGAGAGAGAGAGAGAGAAGAGAGAGAGCTTATTATTGCAAATCTTCAATATTCTTTTTTCTCTGTTTCCTTTTCATTCAAATTGAATAATGCGTATGTTTTCACAATTGAAAAAAACTCCTTTTTTTTCTACATCTGCCTTTAGCGAACACTGTTTCTTTCATCCCATCATAGCCTAATATTTCATGTCTGTTTTTACAATTTTTCATCACTTACCTCTCCCCATTAACATTACTGACACACACATACTTCAAAATATTGCAATCTGGTTTCAGAGTCCAACAAATTATTGAACAGTCTTTAGCTAAGAGAAGTAAAATCTTCTTGGCTAATAGAACTCTTGTTTCTCTTACCTCGCTGCATCATTTGAGTACGTTGAAATCCTTTCTTCTTCGTGCTGTCCCCGTTTTCATACTACGTCATTATATCGCTCACCCTCCTTCATGGGTCTGTTTTTTCTGCACCTTTGTCTTAAATATTGATGTACCCTGCGGTTCTTTCTGAATTCTCTCTTTCTTATACTCATTTTTATTTCAATTCATCCCCACAGTTTCAAAGAAACATGTAGAGATGACTCCCAAATCTATATTTCAACTTCAGCCTATAATGGCTCCCCATCGTTTATGACTCATATAGGCACATACCTACTGGGCATCCCTACTTGAATGATCCTCAAGCTCAAAAGTTCAGAACCAAACTCATCATTTCCACCTGTCAGCAATTTTCCTTGTGTTCATTTTCACATCTCAATGAATGTCATATCCTTCCTCATCTATGAAGTTGGAACCCTAGGCTTACTTAATCTGTGATTTAACTTTCTCTTTCCTACTCCTCTCATCTAACCAGTGACTAGGAGTTGCCAATTCTTCTTGATAAACATCTTTTCAATTCATTCATCTTTTTTTACTCTCATGTACTAGGACTTAAGTCAAAGTCACCATTATGCATTTATTTTTTTAAAGTTTCTTTACTTTGGGCTGGTCTTGTGATTTAGTTGGTAAAAGTTGCTGCAATGTCAGCATCTCATATGGGTATCTGTTCATGTCCTAACAGCTCCATTTCTGATTCAGCTCAAATAGGATGCTGGGGTAACAGACGGGGGCCCAACCCACTACTCTGCATTGCATAACTAGACAAGAGCAGCAGATTTAGTTAGGCATTCCTGACTCCAGCTTGTCTTCATCCATTCTCCATTCTGCAATCTGGAAGCCTCTTGTTAATTGAAAACTTGCTCTTTCCTTCCCCTCCTCTCCTGTTTAATACTTTTCAGTTTTTCCTTAATGAGCTCAGAAAAAGTTCTTTTTTTAAGATTTATTTTATTTGACCAGCAGATTCGAGCCTCCATCCTACCCTATTGCCAAGATCTTCCTCATGTCTCTTTAAGTTCCATCCTTGCAATACTCAAGAAAAGGTTCTTGGAATTTGCAAACAGTGGGATACACCATGCAACTTCAGCTAGGGTAAGGCAGATTGGGCTGGTGCCTTTGAGTTTTCCTGCTTGCCTCATGCAGATTCTGAGGCATTTCTGCCACCTTGGAAGACAAACGAAGCAGTGACACTCCCTGGCTCGGTTCTTTCTCATTACAAATTCCTAGTTGGTACCATGATAGAAGCCAGAACTGCCACTGTCTCCTTTATTTTCTGATGTATCTAAAGAAGAATGGCCATGCCTCCTACACTGCCTCCAGCAAAATCTAGAGGGAGGCCCAAAGGAGTCAGCCCCTTAGACCTGGAAGGGGCAAGACATGCTTTGGGCCTAGAATACCCTGTCAAGAGAAGAGGAAGGAAGGCCACATCTGCAGCCTCTCCTCACTGCTGTTCCTTGTCCTGCCCTGTCCTGCCCTGTTCTGTATTTATCACAGTTTCTGTTGAATGGCTTTTTCATGTCAGGGGAGTTTATCCTGCCACCCTCCCCTCCTGGTTCTCTGCATCCACCTGTCCCACTGCAGTTCCTTCCGAGTTCTGTGACTTTTAAGACAAGAGCGGGGGAGGGGTCTTGGATTTTATGGTTTGTTTTTTTTTTTTCTCCTTAGCAGTAGGACTTGATACTTTCAATTTTGGAAGAACTAAAAGATAAATAAACTGTGGGGTTTTAAAAAAAAAAAAGAGAGAGGTCCTCCATCCGCTGGTTCACTCCCCAGATGGCCGAAACGGCTGGAACTGTGCCCATCTGAAGGCAGGAGCCAGGAGCTTTTTCCAGGTCTCCCACGCGGGTGCAGGAACCCGAGGACTTGGGACGTTCTCCACTGCCATCCCAGGCCATAGCAGAGAGCTGGATCGGAAGTGGAGTAGCTGGGACTAGAACCGGTGCTCATATGGGAGGCCAACACTTCAGGCCAGGGCTTTAACCTGCTGCACCACAGCGCCGGCCCCCAGGAAAAGTTCTTACTCCGTATAACATTCATGGTCTTGTATGACCAAATTTGCTAGTTGCTCCCAGTCATCTCTCATGATTCACATCTACTTATCTTCGGGGCATAGTGAGTACTTTTTTAACTCCCCAGCCATAACTTGGCACCAAACCTGCTGTGACTACATCCTTTCCGAGTACTCAGTCTAATATGGCATATGTCACAGGAGGATCTGTACAAGTGAAAAGTCCTTTGCTTCATGGTTAATGATTTTATGGAATTACAAACTCATTCAAGTGCCACTTTCAAGGAACCGGTCTCTCGCAGCATTTCAGCAGCTTCTGTGAACAGAGAGGATTTGGTTTGTTACTATCACTCAGTGCTGAGGTCATTTTCTATCACCCATATTTTCGTATATTCAGGAACTATATTTACTTCCCTTGACTTGTCTTTTTTTTTTTTTTTAAAGATTTATTGTATGTATTTGAAAGAGTTATGGAAAGAGAGGTAGAGTCAGAGGGAGAGGCTGTCCATCTGCTGACTCGCTTCTCAAATGGCCTCAATGGCCGAAGCTGGGCTGAAACAAAGCTAGAAGCCTGGAGCTTCTTCTGGGTCTCCCACATGGGTGCAGGGGTCCAAGAACTTGGGCCACCTTTTGTTGCTTTCCCAGGTGCATCAGCAGGGAGATGGATCAAAAGTGGAGCAGCTGGGACTTGAACCGGCAGCCATATGGGATGCTGGCACTGCAGGCCATGGCTTTACCCACTACAGCACAGTGCCAGTCCCAACTTGTCTTTTGATTAGTGAATAAAGAGACTCATCCTCTTGGAGGAATTTACAATCCTTAAGGTAAAAATTGATACCAAGTATTGGGAAAATGGACCACAGTTTTAGGTCAAGCATGACGTATGGTTGCCACACTGTGTACATACTCACCTCATTGTGAGTCTCTCATATGTGTCTCATTGCGCCCAAATTTCCTCTTTGTATAAAGACAGGTAGCTTGGATTGAGTAGGATCCACACTTCCAACTTCTTTAAAGGTTCTGTCTCCATTAGGAGTTACTGGGTTTTAGGGATTTAATACATAGAATGTGAGGGGACACATTCCAGCCTATAAATCTGGGTAATGCAAGTTTAGATTTTTTCTCCTTTAATGTTATTTTTTGAACTGTGTCCATGAATCTTAGGAATCTGATTTATGTGCCTGCTTCTATGCGCTCTCAGATAACTGTAGAAATCCCCATTCAAATCACATGCTCTATCTTCTGCCTCTCCTTCTATACTTTTTTAATTTTTATAGTCTTTAATTATAATATCTTAAGATTTTTGGTTGAAATATAATACTTACACATTTTTATGGAATACAACACAATATTTCAAAGCACACACGCACACGCACACATACAGTGTAGATCAATCAAATGAAGTAAATATACTTTCTTTTTCTTATCTTTCTCTTTGGAGCCTTCCAGCTCTCTTTTTCCAGCTATAAGATTCATTATTGTGAATTATGGCTGCCCCTCAGTGCTAGGAAATATTACAACTTTTGCTTCTGATTGTGTTTTTGTCCTTGTTAGTCAACCTACCTTTCTCTATCTCTCCACACCTAATCCTTCCCAACCTATAGTAATCACTATTTAAAGTTCAGATCCACTGCTTTTTTTTAAAGAAGCCTTTTTTTGTTTTAAGGATTCATCTATTTATTTGAAAGAGTCACACAGAGAGAAGGAGAGGCAGAGAGAGAGAGAAAGAGAGAGAGAGAGAGAGAGAGAGGTCTTCCATCCATTGGTTCACCCCCCAATTGGCCTCAATGGCTGGAGCTGTGCTGATCCCAAGCCAGGAGCCAGGAGCCTCCTCTGGGTCTCCCTCACCGGTACAGGGGCCCAAGGCCTTGGGCCATCTTCCACTGCTCTCCCAGGCCACAGCAGAGAAGCGGATCTGAAGTGGAGCAGCCAGGACTCAAACTGGCGCCCAGGTAGGATGTTGGCACTGAAGACGGTGGCTCCACCCGCTATGCCACAACACCAGCTCCCAGATCCACTGCTTTTTAAAAAACTTCCACCATGAGAGAGAATGTGTGTTATTTGTCTTTCTGTGTCTCATTTGTATCACATCGTATAATGATCTCCAGTTTAATTAATTTTGCTACAAGTGTCAAAATTTTGCTCTTTTTTATGGATGAATAATATTCCATTGGCCACATTTCTCTTTAGCTATTTATGCATCAGTGGACTAGTTTGCTTTCGTATTTTGAATAGTGCCATAATGAACATGGGAGCACAGGTATCTCATGCATATGCTGATTCGTTCATGGTCTTTTGTATTTCTTCTTCAGTGAAACATCTACTGAGATGCTTAATAGGATTGTGTTTGATTTTGTTGAGTTTTCTTGTGTTTCATATTTTCTGTATATGAATTCTTCGCCAAATGCATAGTTGCAAGTATTTTCTCCCATTCTGCTGATGCTTCATATTTTTGACTACTTCTTTAGTTGTTGAGATAGATGCTTCTCAGGATGATATTATCCAATTTGTGTTTTTTTGACTTTTGTTCACCACTTGCAGCTATTATTTAAGAAAAAAAAAAAACTAAAAAAATGCAGTGCCTGTGCATTGTCTTGAAGTGTTTTCCCTTTGTTTTCTTTTAGGTGCTTTCATAGTTTCAAGACCTACAGTTAGGGTTTTGATTCATTTGAGCTGAATTTTATAGAAGACACGTTTTGGTCTGGGCAGGCAGTCATGGTTCACTCTTCTGCATAGGGATATTCAATTTCCCCAGCACCATTTATTGAAGAGACTTTTTTTCCAGCGCATGTTTGGTACATTTGTCAAAGATCAGTTCACTGTACATACATGGATTAAAATCTGGGATCTCTGTTATGATCCATTGTTCTGTGTGTCTGTTTTGATGCCAGAATCATGCTGTTATCATTAAAATAGCTCTGTAGTATGTCTCAACATCTGGTACTGTGATGTGTCTAGCTTTGGTCTTTTGTCCAAGATTGTGTTGGCTATTTGGGGTCTTTTGTACTTCCATATGTATTTCAGAATTGTTCTTACTAGTTCTATGAAGAATGGCATTGGTATTTTGATGGACATGTTAACAAGGACAAATTTTCCAATCCATGAACATGGGAGGTCTCTCCACTTTTTGATGTGTCTTCCTTAAATTGCTTTCTCAATGTTTTATAATTTTCATGGCAGACATTTTTTATTAAATTTATTCCAATGTATTTTTGGTGACATTGTCAAAGGATTGCTCTCATAATTTTTTCTCAGTGAGTTGATTATGGTGTTTAAAATTGTATTGACTTTTTGTATTGATTTTTTGTATTGATTGTGTATCCTGAAATTTTCCTGAATTTGATTTTCAGTTCTACTAGTTTCTTGATGCAGTTTTTAAGTTTCTCTCCATATACAATTATGTCATCTGAAAATAAGGATAATTAGACTTCCTCATTTCCTATTCTTTCTTTATCTTGCCTAATGGTGGTGGATAAAACTTCCACTGATGTATTGAATAACATCAACTGGTATCATTGATTGATTTTATATCTTAGAGGAAATGCTTTCAGCTTATCCCCATTTAATATGATACTGGCTGCAGATTTGTCATGTATAGACTTAATATTGACATGTGTTTCTTATATTTCTTTTTTGTCTTCCTTGAAATTTACTTTGCAAATATAATTTTAAACATTTTTTTATTTGAAAGGTAGAGTTACAGAGAGAACCATTTGTCAGTTCACTCCCTAGAGTGCTGCAATGGCCAGGGCTGGGCTATACTGAAGCCAAGAGCCAGGAGATTTCTCCTGGTCTCCAATGTGGATACAGATGCCCAAGGACTTGAGCCAATCTCTGCTGCTTTCCCAGGTGCATTAGCAGAGAGGTGGATTGGAGGCAGAGCAGCTGGGGCTTGAACACCTCTATGCCACAACACTGGGCCCACTTTGAAAAAACTTTTAAAAATATGAAAATAATTATACATATTTGTAGACTACAAATTGTAAATAATCATATACAATGTACATTAATAAAATCAGGTAATTAACATTTTCTTATCATCACATTATGATTGGAGCCTTCATTTCTTGTCTTCTATTTACTCAGAGAATATATACTAGGTTACTGTGAACTATAGCTATTCCATCATGCTATATAGCACCAAGCACTTGCTCCTCTGTCTTACAGTGACATGGTACCTATTATCCAAATTCGATCCATCCCCCTCAAGCCTTTCTAGCCTATAGTAATTACTGTTATATGTTTGGATTGACTTTTCTTAGCTTCCACATATTAGGAAGTACATGTAGTATTTATGATTTTTTGTCTAGCTCATTTCACTTAATACAGTATCCTCCAGTTCGATCAATTTTCCTGCAAATGACAGTATTTTATTTTTATGAACAAATACCATTCCATAGTGTACACGTACCACATATAAAACATTTCTTTTTCCAATCATCTGATGATGGACACATTAGTTGATTCTATATCTTGCCTATTGTGGTTAGTGATTCTGTATCTATATCTATTGTGGATATCCATTACTGTGGATAGTGATGCAATATATATGACAACTCTGGTATCTCTTTGAGGGAAATAGTTCATTTCGTTGTAAAATACGCTCAGAAATAAAATAGATGGATGATATTGCAATTTTGCTTTGAGTTTTTAAAGGACTGTCCATAATATGTTCCACAGAGCTATACTAATTTACATTCCCACCAGTGATGTGTAAGGCTTCTCCTTTCACTACATCCTCACCAGCCTTTGTTACTTTTTGTCTTTTTGATAATAGCCATTCTAATTTGGTAAGATAACAAGACATCTTGATTTTGATTTTCATTTCCCTAATGCCTAGTGACATTGAACACTTTTTTTACGTGCTTACTGATCATTTATATTTCTTCTTTTGAAAAAATATCTATTCAGATACGTTGTTCATGTGTGAACTGGATTGTTTATTTTTTGTTGTTGACTTTTTTGAGTTCTTTATATATTTTGGGTATTAATCCTTTATTGGATAAATAACTTGCACAGATTTTCTCCCATTCTGTTTGCTGTCTCTTTACTGTGTGATTGAGGTAAGCTCCTGTTTTTGCTATGCAGAAATTTCTTAGCTTGATGTAATATCAAATGTCTAGTTTTGCCCTTTGTTGCCTGCATTCTTGGAGTTTTACTTTAAAAATCACCGCCTATCAATGCTATGAAGTGATTACCCTAATTTTTTTCTAGCAATACCATAGCTCACAGTCTTGTATTTAAACTTTTGTTTCACTTGGGTTAATTTTTGTGCGTGTTGAGAAATAGGTTTCTGACATCAATTTTCTGCATATATATGTTTTGTTTTTGCCAGCACCATTTAGTTTTAAAAAAGCCTGGTTTTCCAGTGTATGCCACTGTATGTTCTTGGCAGCTTTGTCAAAAACAAGTTGTCTATATGTACACGGTTAATTTGGGGATTTTTTAATCTGCTCCAGTGAGCTTCGTTGATTTTTACACCTTTGACATTCCTTTTTTATTAATATAACTTTACAGAGTGCTTTGAAGTCAGATGATACTATGTCTCCAGCTTTGTTTTTTTAATTATTTTTTCCTCGGTATTGCTTTGGCTATTCTAGGTCTTCAGTGGTTCAATATCAATGATGGAATTGGTTTTTTGATTTCTGCAAAAAATTCACTGATATTTTGATGAGAATTACAATGAAGTTTAGATTACTTTGGGTAGCACAGATTTTAATATTCATTCTTTCAATGAAGATTGAAATGAGATATTTCTAACTTTTTGTGTTTGAATTTTTTTCAATAATATTCTATAATTTTCATCATAAAGATCTTTCACACCTTTGAATAAATTTATTCATAGTCAACTTTTTTGTAGCTATTGTGCATGCAATTGTGTTTATGATTTCCCTTTGAGCTAGATCATTACTAGTTTATGAAAATTCTAGTTTTTGCGTGTGGGTTTTTTATCCTTCAACTTTACTGAATTCTTTTATCAGTTCTAACAGCTTCTTTTGTGAAATGTTTACATTTTTTCCATGTGTTGTGTCATTTTATATGCAAATGGGTATTTTGATTTCTTCTTTTACAACTTTGGTGCCCTTTCTTTCTTTCTCTTCCCAATTGCTCTAATATTTCCAGAGCATTGAATGGATGGTTAAAGTGGACTTCCTTGTCTTGTTTCAGATCTTAGATAAATGATTTTACTTTTCCTCCATTCAATGTTATATTGGTTTGTCATTTCTAGTGATTACTATTTTAAAATATACTCTTTCTATACCTATTTTGTTGAGAGTTTTTTTCCATGAAGGGATGTTGAGTCATAGCAAATGTTTTGTACACCTGTTGAGATGATGAGGTTTTTTTTTATATTGTTAATGTGATTATTATACCTATTTAACCAACTTTGCATCCCTGAGATAAATCTCAGTTTGTCATGTTATATGATCATTTTAATTTACCATTTTATGTGCTAATGTTTGTTGACAATTTTTGCATCTATTTTAATCAAGGAAATTGGTCAGTAGTTTTCTTTTTTGTGTGTCTTTGTTTGGGATTAGTATCAGAGTAATAATGGCCTCATAAGAGTTTTTGGATGAGTTGCATTCTTTTCAAAGCTTTAGAATAGTTTAGAAATATTAGTTTTTCCTTAAACATTTTGTAAAATTCAACCATGAAACTATCAGCTCTTGGAGTGTTCTTTGGTGGGCTACAGCAATCTTGTTGCTTAATACTTATCTGTTTGGATCGCTTCTCGGCCTTTTGGCTAAGATCAAATGTACTTACCTGTTTAGATTTTCTGTATCTTGTAGATTCACTCTTGGCAATTCTTATGTGTCCAGCAGTTTATCAATTTCTTCAGTTTTTCCAATGTTTTAACATATAGTTTTTTATATAGTATCTTATGACCCTTTGCATTTCTGTCAAATCAGTTGTAATTTCTCCCTTTTCATCTCTAAATTTATTAATTTGAGATTTTTCGTTTTTTTATTTCTTAGTGTGGCCAAAGAGTTGTCTGTTTTATTTATATTTTACAATATAAGTATCGTTATTACTTTGTTGATATTTTCTGTTTCATTTATTGTTTTAATTTCATTTGTTTTTGCTCTCATATTTATTATTTCTTGCTTTCTGGCAACTGTTTTTTGTTTATTTTTGCTTTTCTGTGTCCTTGAGGTGCATTTCTAGCTTGTTAATTTGAAATGTTTCTTCCTTTTTTTTTTTAAAGATTTTACTTATTTATTTGAGAAGTAGAGTTACAGACAGAGAGAAGGAGAGACAGAGAGTGGTCTTCCATCTGCTAGTTCACTCCCCAAATGGTTGCAATGGCTGGAGCTGGGCGGATCCAAAGCCAGGAACCAAGAGCTTCTTCTAGGTCTCCCACATGAGTGCAAGGGCCCAAGGACATAGACCATCTTCTACTGATTTCCCAGGCCATAGCAGAGAGTTGCATCAGTAGTGGAGCAACCAAGACTCAAACCAGTGCTCATATGAGAAGTCAGCATGGCTGGCGGTGGCTCTACCTGCTACGCCACAGCATCAGCCAGACCTCAACTTTTTATACTTATTTATATATACCTTATGGCCTAATATGCATCCTATAATGGAAAATATTCCCTATAGTGGTGGTAAAAATGTATATTCTGCATCTTTTGTATGAAATGCTCTATAAATAGGTTAGGTCTATTCCTATTTGCTGAAGTTGACTTGCCTCCCAAGGCCCCTACAACCAACCTCAGATGACGCTGGCCAAGATATAAATGGAGGTCATGATTCTCCACTTGGGATTAAGTTATGCCCGTGTTCTTATCTGCAAACACTAGTCTGGGTACATGGATCATTAGTACTTGGCTACTAGTGATGGTTTTACAAAATCCAAAACTCGAGGGGCGGAGCCAAGATGGCGGAATAGTGAGGGCACGCACCGATAGTCCGGGAAAATTTAGTTTAATAAAAGGGGAGTTATGGTAGCCTCAGAAAAAAGAACCAGGAAAATATTGCAGAGGAAACTCTTCTGGATTGAGTGGCCGTGAATCGGAGGACCTACTGGGAGAACAAGGTCGCCCACCGCGCGGAAGCCGAGGCTCTGCGCGCCAGTGCTCGAAGGGGAGTGCGTGCCACACAGACAACAGCGGGGAGACTTGGGACGTCCAGGGCTCCGAGTCCACACATCAGCGCTGGAAGGGGAGCGGACCTGCGTGGAGAGCATGGGAGCCCACAGTTCGGGACACCAGCGGCAGACTCAACACACCAGCGCTGGAACGCGAGGTGAGCCGAACCTCAATAGCCCAAGACACCGGCAGGCAAGTGAAGAGAGGAGACTAGAGGGAACGACCCCCAGGTGGGGGGGGGGGAACTTCACCAGGCTAACTGGAAGAGAGAGAGAGGAGAAAAAAAAAAAAGGTGACTGGTACGGACACGGGTTTCTCTCTCTCCGCTCACCTCTCAAGGGCGAGCAAGACAAAGAGCAGGCGCCATCTTGGACATACGTCATAAGCAGAGCGACCTCAGGTCTGCACCGGCCCTGAGCCTAGCAGAAAAACCTGACTCTGGGCGGGGCGAATTAACAGGAGATTAGGACCTAGTAAATTTGTGGTGCTACTGAACTGAGACTGTGAAAAAAGAGACGGTGGGGGAGAGAACTCACGGAATTCACGTGAGCACTCTCCAGAGACGCTACAATTCCGTAACTTTGGCAACCCAGTGGGAGACTGAAGGAGAATTTGAGCCCACTCTGAGGGCAGAACAGATTCCCTGTGTGGTCCTTGGGAAAGAGCTTCTGATCTCTGGCTCCTGTGGGTATATCATTTGCCTGCTAACTACCTCCAACTTCGTTCAGCTGTGCAGAATAACTTCCCTTTTGAATCAAAAAAAAAGAAAGAGAGAGAGAGAGAGAGGTTTACCACGCCTAACCTGGGAGTGTCACCTTTGGCACACCAAACAGAGCTCTCAGGCCACACCCATCTCAAGCCCTAAGGCTCCATCAAAAACAGATAGTCCACTTAATCTAGAGTCATAGTATAACAAGAAAAAGCACCACAGTGAAGAAACCAAATATCTCCAATATGCCAAATAACAAACGCAAAAACCAAGGTAATAAAAACAAGGAAGTCACCATGACGCCCTCAAATGAAAAAGACACCCCAATTCAAGATTATAAGGATGATGAGATAGAAGAAATGCAAGAAGCAGATCTCAAAAAATTGATAAGAACGTTAAGAAGTTCTCAAAAACAAGTTCTTGAACTACAGAAATCCTTAATGGACAAGATAGAAAATCTCTCTCGTGAAAATGAAATACTAAGGAGGAATCAAAATGAAACGAAACAACTAGTACAACAGGAAACTGGGATAGTGACTGAAGTGAAGAATTCAATAGATCAAATGAAAAACACAATAGAGAGCCTTACAAACAGAATGGGTGAAGCAGAAGAGAGAATATCGGACTTAGAAGACAGAGAACAGGAAAGGATACAGTCAGACCAAAGAAAAGAAGAGGAAATTAGAAATCTAAAACATATTGTCAGGAATCTTCAGGATACTATTAAAAAACCCAACATTCGGGTTCTAGGAGTTCCTGAAGGCATGGAGAGGGAGAAAGGATTAGAAGGCCTTTTTAGTGAGATATTAGCAGAAAATTTCCCAGGTTTGGAGAAGGACAGAGAAATCCTAGTACAGGAAGCTCACAGAACCCCTAATAAACACGACCAAAAGAGATCCTCACCACGACACATTGTAATTAAACTCTCCACAGTGAAACATAAAGAAAAGATCCTAAAATGTACAAGAGAGAAACGTCAGATTACTCTCAGAGGATCTCCAATCAGACTCACAGCTGACTTCTCATCAGAAACTCTACAAGCTAGGAGGGAATGGCGAGATATAGCCCAGGTACTAAGAGAGAACAACTGCCAGCCCAGAATATTATATCCTGCAAAGCTATCATTTGTGAATGAAGGTGAAATAAAGACTTTTCATAGCAAACAGAAATTGAAAGAATTTGTTGCCACTCGTCCAGCCCTGCAAAAGATGCTTAAAGATGTGTTACACACAGAAACACAGAAACACAGTCATCAATATGAAAGAAGGTAAAGGAAGGAAACCAAGGAAGGAAAGCTCACAGCAAAAGATCACAGGGAATTCAAAGCATATATTAGAACTTATCTTTGGCAAATGGCAGGGCAAAGTTACCACTTATCATTAGTCACATTGAACGTTAATGGCCTGAACTGTCCAGTTAAAAGACACCGATTGGCTGATTGGGTTAAGGAACAAAACCCATCTATTTGCTGCTTACAAGAAACACATCTTTCCAACAAAGATCCATACAGACTGAAAGTGAAAGGCTGGAAAAAGATATACCATGCCAACAGAAATGAAAAAAGAGCAGGCGTAGCCATCTTAATATCAGACACCATAAACTTTACCACAAAAACCGTTAAGAGAGACAAAGAGAGACACTACATAATGATTAAGGGATTAATTCAACAGGAAGATATAACAATTATCAATGTATATGCACCTAACTACAGGGCACCAGTTTATCTAAAAGATTTGTTAACAGACTTAAAGGGAGACTTAGACCCCAATACAATAGTACTGGGGGACTTCAATACTCCACTCTCAGAAATAGACAGATCAATAGGACAGAAGATCAACAAGGATACAGTAGATTTAAATGACACTATAGCCCAAATGCATCTAACAGATATATACAGAACTTTCAATCCTACAGCTAAAGATTTTACATTCTTCTCAGCAGTACATGGAACCTTCTCTAGGATTGACCACATACTAGGCCATAAAGCAAGTCTCAGCAAATTCAAAAGAGTTAGAATCATACCATGCAGCTTCTCAGACCATAAAGGAATGAAGTTGGAAATTAGCAACTCAGGAATCCCTAGAGCATACGCAAACACATGGAGATTGAACAACATGCTCCTGAATGAACAATGGGTCATAGAAGAAATCAAAAGAGAAATCAAAAACTTTCTGGAAGTAAATGAGGATAACAGCACAACATACCAAAACTTATGGGACGCAGCAAAAGCAGTGTTAAGAGGAAAGTTTATATCAATAGGTGCCTACATCAAGAAATTGGAAAGGCACCAAATAAATGAGCTTTCAAATCACCTCAAGGATCTAGAAAACCTACAGCAAACCAGACCCAAATCTAGTAGGAGAAGAGAAATAATTAAAATCAGAGAAGAAATCAACAGGATTGAATCAAGAAAAACATTACAAAAAATCAGCCAAACGAGGAGCTGGTTTTTTGAAAAAATAAACAAAATTGACACCCCATTGGCCCAACTAACTAAAAAAAGAAGAGAAAAGACCCAAATCAATAAAATCAGAGATGAAAAAGGAAACGGAACAACAGACACCACAGAAATAAAAAGAATCATCAGAAATTACTACAAGGACTTGTATGCCAGCAAACAGGGAAACCTATCAGAAATGGATAGATTCCTGGACACATGCAACCTACCTAAATTGAAGCAGGAAGACATCGAAAACCTAAACAGACCCATAACTGAGACAGAAATTGAAACAGTAATAAAGGCCCTCCCAACAAAGAAAAGCCCAGGACCAGATGGATTCACTGCTGAATTCTACCAGACATTTAAAGAAGAACTAACTCCAATTCTTCTCAAACTATTCAGAACAATCGAAGAAGAGGGAATCCTCCCAAATTCTTTCTATGAAGCCAGCATCACCTTAATTCATAAGCCGGAAAAAGATGCAGCACTGAAAGAGAATTACAGACCAATATCCCTGATGAACATAGATGCAAAAATCCTCAATAAAATTCTCACCAATAGAATGCAACAACACATCAGAAAGATCATCCACCCAGACCAAGTGGGATTTATCCCTGGTATGCAGGGATGGTTTAATGTGCGCAAGACAATCAATGTGATACACCACATTAACAGACTGCAGAAGAAAAACCATATGATTATCTCAATAGATGCCGAGAAAGCATTTGATAAAATACAACACCCGTTCATGATGAAAACTCTAAGCAAACTGGGTTTGGAAGGAACATTCCTCAATACAATCAAAGCAATCTATGAAAAACCCACAGCCAACATCCTATTGAATGGGGAAAAGTTGGAAGCATTTCCACTGAGATCTGGTACCAGACAGGGATGTCCACTCTCAACACTGCTATTCAATATAGTTCTGGAGGTTCTAGCCAGAGCTATTAGGCAAGAAAAAGAAATTAAAGGGATACAAATTGGGAAGGAAGAACTCAAACTATCCCTCTTTGCAGATGACATGATTATTTAGGGGACCCAAAGAACTCTACTAAGAGACTATTGGAACTCATAGAAGAGTTTGGCAAAGTAGCAGGGTATAAAATCAATGCACAAAAATCAACAGCCTTTGTATACACAGACAATGCCATGGCTGAGGAATAACTTCTAAGATCAATCCCATTCACAATAGCTACAAAAACAATCAAATACCTTGGAATAAACTTAACCAAGGACGTTAAAGATCTCTACGATGAAAATTGCAAAACCTTAAAGAAAGAAGTAGAAGAGGATACCAAGAAATGGAAAAATCTTCCATGCTCATGGATTGGAAGAATCAATATCATCAAAATTTCCATTCTCCCAAAGACATTTTATAAATTCAATGCAATACCAATCAAGATACCGAAGACCTTCTTCTCAGATCTGGAAAAATTGGTGCTGAAATTTATATGGAGGCACAAGAGACCTCGAATAGCTAAAGCAATCTTGTACAACAAAAACAAAGCCGGAGGCATCACAATACCAGATTTCAGGACATACTACAGGGCAGTTGTCATCAAAACAGCATGGTACTGGTACAGAAACAGATGGATAGATCAATGGAACAGAATTGAAACACCAGAAATCAACCCAAACATCTACAGCCAACTTATATTTGATCAAGGATCTAAAACCAATTCCTGGAGCAAGGACAGTCTATTCAATAAATGGTGCTGGGAAAATTGGATTTCCATGTGCAGAAGCATGATTCAAGAGCCCTACCTTACACCTTACACAAAAATCCACTCAACATGGATTAAAGGCCTAAATCTACGACCTGACACCATCAAGTTACTAGAGAACATTGGAGAAACCCTTCAAGATATTGGCACAGGCAAAGAGTTTCTGGAAAAGACCCGGGAGGCACAGGCAGTCAAAGCCAAAATTAACTATTGGGATTGCATCAAATTGAGAAGTTTCTGTACTGCAAAAGAAACAGTCAGGAGAGTGAAGAGACAACCGACAGAATGGGAAAAAATATTTGCAAACTATGCAACAGATAAAGGGTTAATAACCAGAATCTACAAAGAGATCAAGAAACTCCACAAAAACAAAACCAACAACCCACTTAAGAGATGGGCCAAGGACCTCAATAGACATTTTTCAAAAGAGGACATCCAAATGGCCAACAGGCACATGAAAAAATGTTCAAGGTCATTAGCAATCAGGGAAATGCAAATCAAAACCACAATGAGGTTTCACCTCACCCCAGTTAGAATGGCTCACATACAGAAATCTACAACAACAGATGCTGGTGAGGATGTGGGGAAAAAGGGACACTAACCCACTGTTGGTGGGAATGCAAACTGGTCAAGCCACTATGGAAGTCAGTCTGGAGATTCCTCAGAAACCTGAAGATAACCCTACCGTTCGACCCAGCCATACCACTCCTTGGAATTTACCCAAAGGAATTTAAATTGGCAAACAAAAAAGCGGTCTGCACCCTAATGTTTATTGCAGCTCAATTCACAATAGCTAAGACCTGGAACCGACCTAAATGCCCATCAATGGTAGACTGGATAAAGAAATTATGGGATATGTACTCTTTAGAATACTATACCACAGTAAGAAACAACGAAATACAGTCATTTGCAACAAAATGGAGGAATCTGGAACACATCATGCTGAGTGAAATAAGCCAGTCCCAAAGGGACAAATACCATATGTTCTCCCTGCTCGGTGACAACTGACTGAACACCAAAAAGGAAACCTGTTGAAGTGGAATGGACACTATGGGAAACGGTGACTTGATCAGCATAGCCCTGACTGTTAATGAACAACTTAATACATTATCCCTCTTAGTAGTTTTTTTGTCTGTTCTACTTAATATGACTGGTTTAATTCTGTAATTAATACACAGTTATTCTTAAGTGTTGAAAATTAACTGAAATGTGATCCCTGTTAAACATAAGAGTGGGAATAAGAGAGGGAAGAGATGTATAATTTGGGACATGCTCAAGCTGACTTGCCCCAAATGGTAGAGTTAGAAACATACCAGGGGATTCCAATTCAATCCCATCAAGGTGGCATGTACCAATGCCATCTCACTATTCCAAGTGATCAATTTCAGTTCACAATTGATCATAATGAAAGGACTAAGAGTCAAAGGGAGCACATAAACTAGTCTAGTACCTGCTAACACTAACCAATGGAATAAATAAAGGGGAGAGTGATCCAACATGGGAAGTGAGATACTCAGCAGACTCATAGAATGGCAGATGTCCTAAATAGCACTCTGGCCTCAGAATCAGCCCTAAAGGCATTCGGATCTGGCTGAAAAGCCCATGAGAGTATTTCAGGCATGGAAAGCCAAGACACTCTGGCAAAAGATCTCTGTGAGTGAGATCTCAGTGGAAAGAACAGGTCTTCAAAGAAGGAGGTACCTTTCTCTGAAGGGAGGAGAGAACCTCCACTTTGACTATGACCTTGTCTAAACAAGATAAGAATTGGAGAACTCAGAGGGCTTCCATAGCCTTGGAAACTCATGACTGGAGCATAGGGAGACTACTGATGCCATAGACAGGAGTGTCAATTGGTAAAGTCAACAACAGGAGTCACTGTGCACTTACTCCTCATGTAGGATCTCTGTCCTTAATGTGCTGTGTATTGAGATTTATTGCTATAACAAGTACTCAAACAATATATTTCACTTTGTGTTTCTATGGGGGTGCAAACTGTTGAAATCTTTATTTAATATATACTAAACTGATCCTCTGTAAAATAAAAAAAAAGAAAAGAAATTATCAACTCCCAACTTGACTCTCACTGGGATTAAACATGACAATAGGTCTGATCTGATTTCATCATCATTTAAAAAAATCATCTATTATTTTTCACTTTATGTTTCTGTGTGGGAGCAAACTGTTGAAATCCTTACTTAATGTATACTAAGCTGATCTGTATATTAAGATAATCGAAAATGAATCTTGATGTGAATGGAAGGGGAGAGGGAATGGGAAAGGGGAGGGTAGTGGGTGGGAGGGACGGTATGTGGGGGAAGCCATTGTAATCCATAAATCGTACTTTGGAAATTTATATTCATTAAATAAAAGTTAAAAAAAATCCAAAACTCAATCCTGTGCTCACTATAGCACTGTGCTCCTCAGTGGCTGGAATCTTGTTGTTTGTTGTTTGCCTACTGTTGAGGATGGGGTAGTGAAGGCAGTCTCTATGGCTTGTTAGGCCTATAGTAAATATTTGTGCAATCTCAGGGTGCACGAAAGGCAGGTCCAAATGAGTCCATTATGTCAGGGTACAGGAGCTGATGCAGAGGTTGTGCCTGTGAGCACAGTCCCAGAAATAGAGGCCTCTGAGCTTTATATAGTGCTGGATCTCACTGCTCCTAGACTAAGATTAATGGGAACATTATAAACTTACTTTCTTGCCCTACTGCCCAGCAGCTGAAGTCTTACTCTGCTGTCTGGCTGAGACTGGCAGGGATAGTGGAAGCATCTTGGATGCCCAAGCTGAAACTAAGTTGGTTTGCACCTGAGTTTCACAGTCACTGTTCCCTGTGCAGTGAGAAGACATACCTCAAACCCCCATCACACTGATGGCTACACAAACAGAAACAAGTTTATTTCAATGAAGTGTGGGACTTTGCCTGATATTCTGGATGATAGACAGGCTGCAGCTCTGAACATTGGCCTGAGGATGGAAGATTTTAGGCTTTATCTGAGGCTGAGACTTACCATAAGACACAGTCTCAAGGCATAGTTCTATTTTCATTTTTCAATCCTACTCTTCCACAGCTAGACACTTGTTCCACTGCCTAGTGGAGTTTGGGGGAAAAGTAGTCGAGGCAGTTTCTTGGCTTCTTGGAACAAAAATCCAGTCTGCAGATACTGGCCTGGGGCAGAGAATGTGGGACCTTGGCTTTTTTTTCAAACATTAAAAATTTATTAACAACAAATGTATATCTATGGGGTACAGTGTGACATTTCCTTATTTTAATTTTTTTTAATTTTAAAAATTTTAGTTGTTACACAAGTTCCATGATTTCATATATACAGAATTAGGAACATAGTGATACTTCCTATCCCCTCTCCCTCCCACCTACACTCCAAACCTTCCTCCTCCCTTTCCCTTTCCCATTATTAATTTTCACAAATTTATACTTTCAGTTTACTTAATGATGGTAAAGCTAACCCTACATTTAGTAAAAGTTCAACAAATAATGTGAAGAAAAAATAACACTGGTCCTCAATAGAAGAGGCAAGTGCTATAAACATCAAATCTCAAAATGTCCTTTGTACTCCAATACATTTTATCTTGAGTACTCTATTAGTTACCTTGAATCAGAGAAAACATATGGTATCTGTCTTGTTGGACTGGCTTATTTCACTAAGTATAATGGTTTCCAGGTGCATCTATTTTGTTGGAAAAGATGGGATTTTCTTAGAGCTGAGTAGTACTCCATAGTGTATATGTACCATAATTTCTTTATCCACTCAACAGTTGATGACATCTAGGTTGAATCCATATCTCAACTATTGTGAATAGAGTTGCAATGATCTTGGAGGAACAGATAACTCTTTCATATTCTGATTTATTTTGGTTTGGGTAAATTCCCTGGAGTGATAGCAGGATCATATGGTAGGTCTATATTCAGATTTCTGCGGTATCTCCACACTGTCTTGTCGCTCCCCCTCTTCGCGGAGGAACGATACAGGACCCTGCGCTGTTCTTTTGTCTGCTCAGCCCTTCCCGGGTTTGCTGCTGGTTCTTCCCGGGTTGGCTGCCAATCCTTCCACCTCCATGGAAGGGCGGTGCCCCCTGCCACTTTCCCCACTTCCGCGGGGGAGCGGCACACCGCCGGCTGGCTCTCTCGGGGGCTGCTCAGATGTTCCTTCAGATAGATGTTCCTGGTGCATGTTGTCTCTCTCCTCCTTTATAGTCCTCTTCCACCAATCCCAACTCTGCTACCCACACACCGAGTATGCTGCTCTCCTCCAATCAGGAGCAGGATCAGCTCCAGCAGGTCATCACTCAAGTTGGTGAGAGGCAGCTGCGTAGAAGTTGTTTACTCCCTTCTCAGCGCCATATTGTGGGAGAGCAGATGCATAGAATATGTCTTAATTCCAGTAACTTAGTCTAGTCCGAGTTGCTCCCCACACTGTCTTCCACAGTAGCTTCATCAGTTTGCATTCCCACAAAT
The DNA here is from genome assembly GCF_051225735.1 of Oryctolagus cuniculus. Classification (NCBI taxonomy): domain Eukaryota; kingdom Metazoa; phylum Chordata; class Mammalia; order Lagomorpha; family Leporidae; genus Oryctolagus; species Oryctolagus cuniculus. The sequence goes on from NC_142870.1 coordinate 134,677,996, forward strand.
AGTGGATTAGAGTACTTTTCCCCCCACATATCTGCCAGCATTTGTTGTTTGTTGATTTCTGTATGAAAGCCATTCTAATGGGGTGAGGTGAAACCTCATTGTGGTTTTGATTTCTATCTCCTTGATGGCCAGTGATCCTGAGCAGTTTTCAAGTGTTGGCCATTTGAATTTCCTTTCTTGAAAAACTCCTGTTCAAGTCCTTTGCCCATTTTTTAACTGGACTATTTTTTGTTGTTGTTGTTGAGTTTCATAAGCACTTTAAAGTTTCTGAATATTAACCCTTTATCAGTTGCATAGCTTGCAAATATTTTCTCCCATTCTGTCAGCTGCCTCTTCACTTTCCTGAGTGTTCTTTTGCAGTGCAGAAGTTTCTCAGCTTAAAATAATCCCATTTGTCAATTTTGGTATTGACTGCCTGTGCTTCTAAGGTCTTTTCCAAGAGGTCTTTGCCCATGCCAATGTGTTGCAGAGTTTCCTCAATGTTCTCTAGTAATTTGATGGTATCGTTTATAGATTTATCTCTGTGGTCCATTTTGAGTGGATTTTTGTGTAAGATGTAAAATAG